>NW_020455561.1:667725-729214 GCF_003342845.1 Nothoprocta perdicaria
TTCAAGTTCCTTGGTGACATTTTGAGCAATTTGACTCCTTAAGGCACCATTCTTTCATATTGTTCTTCATCAGGGATTTTCCCCCTTCTCAGTCATCTCAATTGGCAGTGAGCCTGAAGGAGGGAAAGCAGGTAGTRACAGAGCATTAAGCTGTGGGGTGGCTTGTGGCTGTTGGCGCTGCAGGACACATTGGTGAGATGCAAAACCTAAACACATCYGTATAAATGTTCATGTGAACTAGGWGATCCCGGAACATGTAAGCATTTGTGGAACTATGAGGGAAGTCGGTATAATGCACAGGGAAAAGTGACTAATTGGTTGCTGTCACTGCCTCAAAGAAACTTTATGTTCGYGACATCACTGATTCTCACCTCCTTTCTGTTACACTTCATCTGGGGTAAAAACAAACAAACAAAAACAAAACAAAACCCACCAAAAATGGTGCCTTGAAATTGGCTTTCTATGTTTGATGATCCTGTTATCTTAGGAACTGTGTTGTCAGTCTAATCTGATGTTTTTCAGATCACTTCATTCTAGCTTAGCTCTTCCTACCTTCTGATAATATGCTGTTGTTAGTTTGATTTTCCACAGCCCTGTCTTTCTCTGTAAAAAGAGTTTCTAGATAAATTCATGTGTTCCTTCATCCTCAATTCACTGAGCTTGGTATTTATAGTCATCTGACAGGGAATTGCCAAACAGGCAGGGAATGTGAATTTCTTTATTCTTACCTAAATAAGAAGAAAGGTCTTTTCACTTGTGCATTGGACCAGGATACTGATTTTATTCCATCTTTTATTACTTTTTATGAGTTTTGCTCTAWCATGTAAATATTAGCCTTTTCCACAAAAGGACTTTATATTTATATACATTTATGCAATTGTGTTTCTGGTAGAAAATTGCCTCAAAGACAAGATGAAGAATGAATGGRTTCACATTTGTGAGATGATCAGACAATGCCTATAATATCTGTAAGCACTCAGAATGACCTGTCCTTGCAAGACGAGCCTGTGGATTTATACTCTAGAAGTTGCCAACTTGAGGAACAGGAAAAGGGGATTTGTAAAAAAATAGAGGTAACAGCTGGGCCAGGAAAGCAAGTTATTGCTACATCTGCCTTACCAAGGAGAAAAGGCCAAAGTGTGAGATTAACGACTCCCACTGGAATTAAGTGACATTTGTGTGTGTGTGTATGTGTGTGTTTCTCCTCTGTCTTTATTGAAAGAGTTTTGAGCTGAGAGGAAGAATAGTGTTAAAAACACTTACATGGGACTTAGATGATCCACTGCAAGTCCCCACTTCGATGTATATTTTTGTGTGACTCGAGGAAGGTGTGTCATGAGACTTTTGGAGGCATTTTGGGTACTTACCGAGGACTTTAGATCCTCAAGCTTGAGAAAGGCCTTGAGCCCACATTTTTAAAGTTTAAAAATAATTTATTATAGTTTATTATCTATCTCTTTCTGAGCACAATTCGACGGATCTGTAGAAATACGTAGAATGACCTATAAGGAGAACTACTGCTAGGTAAGAGGAAGTTGAATTCAGACTGAATCCAGGAGGCCATAWCAGAAGTAAGGGAAATGATTAGGCTGCTCAGGTATGCATTTAATGTTCAAATCCATGTTCTCAGAAAAATTTATGAGTTTTATTTTGTTTTGTTTTTGTTTTTTTTGCTTTTGAGATTCTTTCAGAAGTAGTCATCCTTACRGAATTAATCATTCTTACAGAAATAATAATTCAATCAAAAATGGGAACCATTTCCCTTTCCAAACAGTCCAAATGGGATAAACCACCTCCACGCTAGTGAACAAGGCTCTATTTTACCTCATTTTTTTCTTGGCTTTCATGAGGTCTCAACTCTTTTCTCTTCTTTTCTTTTCTTTTCTTTTCTCTTCTTTTCTTTTCTTTTCTTTTCTCTTCTTTTCTTTTCTCTTCTTTTCTTCTCTTCTCTTCTCTTCTCTTCTCTTCTCTTCTCTTCTCTTCTCTTCTCTTCTCTTCTCTTCTCTTCTCTTCTCTTCTCTTCTCTTCTCTTTTCTTTTCTTTTTCTTTTCTTTTCTTTTCTTTTCTTTTTCAGTGGGTTTTCAAGTAAAATTCCTGCTAATACCACACTGGTAAGAAAAGTGATATGCAATCAAGCACAAGATGGTTTAAAATATAGATTTATGCTAAAATCACATCTTTTATAATAAGCAGTTCATTGCTCTAATCAGTTTTTCTTTCAGCTTTTCCACTCTTTACCATTAAAATAAGCAGGATTATTAAAGCGCCTAARCTTAGTCATTAGCAGATTGCTGTGATTCTGCAGTGATTGACATCTGTCTTTTTCTATATTAGCAGCTTAATCTGACAGTATGGCCAATCAAAACAAAAAGCAGGTTGATTATCTAGAGAGTGTTTAGCTCTAACACATAATTTAACTCACTGAATAATCAGAATACTGATATTCTCATAGAGTTCACCCTATATAGGCAAATAATTCTTGAATACTTTCAAATAACTGTGCCATCAGGTTTGATATATGCATGTGACATCAAACTTACTGTTGAAGAGCCTTGTCATTGATTTTCTTTTTTTTTTTCCTTTTTTTCTTCCTCAATGATAACTGTAATTAATTGTGGATATATCTACACAGAACACCTTGAAAGTGGATGTGAAGTTTATTTTAGTTCAGCAAGTTTTCCAATTGCTTTCATTCCAAAAATAGAAGAAAAGAAAGACACAGGGATTTAATTGAAGTTTAGTTTGTCTTTAGAGTGATTCCTTGGAGCTACTTTATTGTGGTTGTATTTTCAGTTCCTACCAAAGTGACCTTACATTCTGCAAACAAGTCCTTTGAAGACGGAGAGCAGTGTTTTCATGCTATTTCACTGCCAGCTGCACTGCCTTTCATCTTTTTTTTTTTTTTCTTTTTTTTTTCTGTTAAGGAATTTTTTTCAAAGGGAACAACAATGGCTTTTTTTTTTTTTTTTTTTTTTTTCTAATTAACAATACACCTTGACCTGCATTTCATGGTTAATATATTTAAATCAGCTGTGTGTCAGATTTAAGTGAACAATGCTGCATTAAATCAAATGCAGCAAAAGCCATTTCACAAACCCTGCAGGATAAAATTACTTGAGTACTCAGTGCTGCTTGAATCAAAATATACAAAATATAGCTAAAATGCCTTTAAAAAGGAAGCAAAGCCTAATTTAGTAGTAGCAGTAGTAAAAGCTCTTTCAATTGGAATTTCATCTAACATCTGTAAATGCCTGGGAAGCGCTGGCATATTAAACTTTAGAAAATGGTCAGTATACTGCTGCACTGATCTAAACGGAGGAGATGAGCATAGGAGTACATGCAGCCCAATACGTAGCTTGTGGAGGGAGCCTTTCCTAGATCATTGCATCTGCCTGCGTGTATAACGCAAGCCCACACAAAATGCATTTACTTAAACCTCAGAGAGGGTGATAATGGTGTTCTCTTTGCGTTTGGAGAAATCAAAAAYGCACATGTTTTGTAAATTGCAACAGTTCTGCTAGTAGGGTCATTTGAATCACATCCAGCTTAAAGCAAAGAATAATGAAAACCCAAAAAGATAGAAATCGTAGAAAGATTTGTTTTCTGAATTAAAATCATCCAGCTTCCAAGACTGCCACTGCTTTAACCACAGCAGATACTACAAAGAGATCATATAAAACCTTGTGTAAAAAGTTGACTTTAAAATATTAGCTATGTATAAGATAGCAGCTTGAGAATGTTGATCTAATTAACTTTTCCTCTGTTTTTATATCAAGGAAATAACAGAGTGGTAAATAGAATCAATGATCCCTATATTTTCATGTAAACATGGGGGTAAGTACATCTGGATTAAAAAAAAAAAAAAAAGAAGAAGAAATGAAGCCAATAAGTATTTATGTGCATTTATTATATGACAGTAAAACAATCCTAAAGTTAAATAAATGAATGTTGGGACTATACATGCTTGAACCCCAGGATGCATGAAGTCAAGGCTTTTTAAAATAGATCTGCTGAATATACTCTCCCAGTGTGAAATATAAGATGGTGTGTCTTTCTGAACTAAATTCATGGAGGTAAATAGAACATTTCAGGGTTAAAGATGTAATTTGTCATATTAATGAAATATTCCTTTTAAAAAATCTATATAGAGTCTATTCTGTTGGTGAATAATTTATGTGGACAATAGTGTTTGCAAAAAGATCTCTCATTACCATTGCAAAGAAAAGAAATATGTGTTCTTTCTGACCACATATTCTGTTGTAATGCTAAGAGCACTTTACTGTTTGATTGAAAGACCTTTCTCCCTAACTACAGTTATGTGACAATAATAAAGTATTGCCGATAAAGGAAAAAAAAATACAGTTTTCTTTTTCTTGAAGGTTTCGTTTTCAGTGCTATTTGTTTCAGTCAGAATCCCAGATCCAGCCTGTCTGCTATTAGATACTTAGTAGAGTGCATAAGTAAAGAACAGAGTTAGAATCTAGCTATAATAAAAATAGCTAGCAAAATAGGCTAGAAAATAACATGAAAGAGATGTCTGGTGGTCAACATCCACCTTGCTCCAACCCACTTATCTTAGGGGCAGATTCAAAGTTGGCTCTAAATTTGAAATTAGATCATATTGATGAGAGCCTTATCCAATCAGTTCTCAGGCAAAAGTACAAGAAAAACAATCTCAACAAAGATCAGAATTGTCCTTTGGACACGTTCRTCCATCTCTGTCTATATATAATATATTAGGGAGACTGAACTTCTACATATATCCCCACAGCTAAGAGCCTAGTCTGAGGAAGGAGGGATCAAACCTTAAAGTTATCTATCTGGGTATGCTTCTGCAAAAAATATACCAACCAAGGTCAAAATGCTATCATCTACTTTATTTTATCATTGAATATTTTATGACAAATTAAACTCTGGTTAATTAGCAGCTGAAAGAGTGGTCTATGGACATTAAAAAGTTATATTTGGATTCTTTTTTAGTTATGGCATTCTTTTTTTTTTTCTTTTCTCCAAGACTACTGGAAAATTCACCACTGATGTAGTACCTCATTCTGATTCACGTGAATGAAGTATTTGCACTTGAGGTTTGCATTAAAAGGTGAAAACAATAACCCTTAAAGACTTGTGTACCTCCTTTAAAGAACACAGAAAATGCATCTCTGTTTAAACCCCCATTCTATTAGGGTCAACGTTATCACAGAATCACAGAAAGTTCAAGGTTGAAGAGGGCCTCTAGAGATTATCTAGTCCAACCTTTCCGGGCAAGCAGGGACACCTAGAGCATGTAATGCTCCAGTTATGAAGACAGTGTCAATATTAGGGTGTTCACTTATTTTTGGCATGGGGTCTTGTGCGATGACAGTGCAAATCTGTAAAAACAGAAATGCTGTTGCTGGGACAGTGCAATCAGCTGGCAAGTCCTTTCGCTGATCAGAGAAGTGAAAGATTACATAACTGTAGCCCTTTTTTCAAAGCTTTTACATTTAGTTTGGTGTTACACCAAGTCATTTTTTTTTTTAATTGAGACATCTGAATTGGATTTCAGAAGTAAATGCTGAAAAGGTTGTGTGGTGTGAAAGGGAAATATGTGAATAAGACCAAACTGACATCTTAGGCAGCTTGATCATGTTAGGCAGTCATGACCAAAGCTTGCTGTTCTTTCAAATCACGTGCCATTAGATGAGATAACATTAATTGCTTCAACTCTCCTCTAATTGCTCACCATATAACATACAAGCTGCTTTAAAAATACAAAAGAAAAAAAAAAGACAAGAATCTTTAATTTCCAATAAAGTATCTAGATTTAAACAAATAATTTTAATCTTTTCATGATCTTCAGCCYTAGTATTACATTTCAATTGCTACCGTTAAAATATGATTTAATTATGTGGGTCCAATCATCCCTGGWTGTAAATTACCATAGTTCTGCTGACATGCTGAGTCTGTGTAATGATCTGCCTAGTAGGGGACCTGTAATACGTAGTTCTTGTTAAGTAACTTTACAGATAAATAGCTTTATGTTGCTATGTCACTTCACTGAATCTTCCAGAAGAAGCTTCAGGTTTGGAGTAGTCAGAACAACTTTTAGATTACCTCTTTAATATTAAGTGGTTTGTATGTGTTTAAGATACTGTTAGAGATTTTTGACAACAGCTGTTTCAGCAGTTACGTTTTTTAAAAAAAGTTYGTATCAAATTTTTTGATCAAGTTGGTATAGTTTTTGTTGACAGTTCAAAAGAAGACTTMAAAAGAAATCCTGACAATGTGGGTGTGCACTTGAAGCAGTGTTCATTTTCTAACATGGTTAGCGTCTGGTAATAAAGATGGAGCTTCTCTCCAGCACAGACTTAAATCACAGTGTTTAGCATGAACTCAGTTCTGCAAGAGTCAAAGAAAACCAAGTGTATTCTTCTAATAAATAATGTTCTGCCAATAATAAAGAACATATTAGAAGGGATTTTTTTTTCTGCTGTGTTAGAATATGATATTATAGTGATATCTACCATATCTGAGTCTCTGGTATCTGAATGTCTAATTTATACTGTATCAAAATATTTATGTGAATCAACAGATCAGGAAATAAAATCTAGTCATTTTAGAAACAACTATTCCACTCTGTTTCTGAATTCTGTCTAATTACTGATGATGGTCTGCTTCATATCAATACATACCAATACCCATGCACCTGTGGTGGAATTCATCTTTCCCTTAGATGTGTGGATCATCCTGCAGGTTGTAGAAATGTGGGCTCTGATCAGTGAGGAAGAGCAGTGAATCCACCAAGGTGCAGATGCTGAAATTTTTGGAGAGAGTACTACTATGCTTAAATCCACATCGTGGATTTAAGTCACATTTCGTGAAATATTAGATAATTATCTGAGGTCTGTTGATTCAAGAACCATTCTCCTCAATGCTCAAGGAGTTATTGATTTATTTTCTATATTCTCCAGCCTGTGTGGACATCTGCTAAGCCACTTTCTCCTTCCTACAGGAAGTCTTTAGAACTGCAAGACCTAGAAGGGCAGGAGAAAATCATAAGGGAAAAGATGGTAGAAATGCTCAGCGCTTCATCTCTTTTCACCTGCTGCACAGCACTAAAGAAGTGCACATTTGCTGTCTTAACAGATCTTTAAAAGTTCTCTGGTCCACCGTAGTTCAGGCAAAATGCCTCCTCTGATCTTAAAATATTGGTTTCCTAAGGAGAGCTACGGAAGTGAAGACYCAGGCTTCAATACAGGTTTGGGTTCAGAAAACTCCTGAACCTGAGCTGGGCTCTTTGTTTCYTGCCTTGAAATCATTCTTGAGTGCTGGACAACAAATGAATTCTCCTTACTCTTTTTTATTATTATTATTTTATTTTTAATTTTAYGAGCAAAATCTCTTCAAATATTTTCTCCTGTTTTCTGCTTGGAAAGCTGAGTTCAAGGAAAAAATATAATCTCAGGAAACTAGCCATCATAAATGTTACACCTATGTAATTGATAAAATTATAGTAGATTCCTCTTAAGTAATACTGCATATTGCCAGTCATCACATCATAGATTAAAATTCAGCTACAATCTGAGATGAGGTTCATCTTGAATTCATATGTATAGATATTATATACATATTTTCATATATATATTTTACCTTATTTCTTCCTGAGAAAGTCTCAGGAGAAATCTCAAGAAATTTTCTTTTTCTTCCTCTAGAGATTTGTCTCCTGATAACATGTGGTTGAGTTGTCTATTACCTTAATTGGATCTTGATGAAGAACTGGGAAGTTCTACTCCAGTTCAGCAGAGGGCTCCAGAATACACATGGTCTGGGGAGTTTGCTTCTGTACCATCTCAAGAATGTAATGGAGAGGTTAAATTCTCTGCAGCAAGCTAATTACACTTCCCTATTGCACGGAACCTTTGTCCTGCCATAATTAATTATGAGCAAGAAAAGAAAATGCTCTTTTGTTGTTTTATAATGAATTAATCCTTCATGAAAATCATTTTTGTGGCACAGTAACAAAAGGACATTTGTTCACTGTCCTCATCACTGCATATAGCGAAGTACATAAATGGCCTCATGCGAGTAGTCTCTTTGTCTTTTGTGTCCGGGAACATACTTTATTGCAGACATGTCACAGGAGTATTAATACCCTCAATTGCTGTACAGGCAGATAAGACTGTCTAGATCATTATAACAAAAAACTACAGAGGAGGGAGTCTAGTGTTTTGATAGTAATTCTCACTCTAAAATCAAAGGAACAGTTCTATTAAATGGATTTTTCCTCAGACATAAAAAACCCACATTGCCCTACTTAATCTAGTCATTTGAAACATGGCTTAGATAAATCTATTTGACTAAATGAAGAAAGTCAATCTCCGTTTGATTGCTCTTCCAAGGTGTAGGAAGGGAATCCATTATGTCACAAGATTGAGTAACTCAGGACTGTGCTGCACAAGATTAATGGGCACCATGTCAAATGTATATTTAATAGGGTTGCATTGAGGAGCCCAAATATAGCTAGAATACTTACCATTTTGCTAAAGCCTGAATGAGACAAAATCCTCTGGCATTTTGTGCAGTGAGTGCATTTTGTAAGCTTTTTCATTCTTYATGTGAGTTGAGTGGACGGTCAAGGCTTGGTAGACAAATGTTTACATCACCAGTGAGCTTCCATCAGTTTTGAGATATTTTCGAGCAAGAAAATCATAGACTCGAGTTTATTATATGTGTTCTCTATTACCTGGTAGGGGGCAAAGTGCCAAACTGACCCAGTAACCAATATTAGGCTTCAGTCACCATTGCAACACTTGACATAGGATTTAACAGCATAAAGCCAGTGATAGTGAGAGAAAAGAGAAGATTAATCTCCCTAAACTCCTTCAGTAAACCCACAACCACTGCTATATGAGATGAATTGCTAAACATGATTGTACCCATTATGAAGCTTTCCTAAAAAAAGAAATGTTGCTCCTTCTTTTCTCTTGCCCCATGGCTTTTTCTGTGGGATTTTTATTCATAATCTCTTTGTTATGGAAAAAAAAAAAAGTTTTTTTTAATTTCTTTTTTTTTTTTTTATAAGTGATATGAATTAATTTAAATAGTTGAAAACTGCAATACTTACTTAGGATAAAAAACACAGAACTCAAGTCACCAGGGGCATTAATGCATTTAAAAATCTGCATTAAGWAGTTCATACATTTTCTTTGAATTGCATCCACACTTTTTAATAGTGRAGCACAGGAAGTTTCGTCTCCAGGTGARGAGGAACTTCTTTACTGTGAGTGTGACAGATCAGTGGAACAGGCTACCCAGGGGGGTTGTGGAGTCTCCTTCTCTGGAGGTCTTCAAAACCCGCCTGGATGCCACCCTGTGCCACATGCTGTAGGTGTGCCTGCTTGAGCAGGAAGGTTGAACTAGATGATCTCTAGAGGTCCCTTCCAACCTTAAATATTCTGTGATTCTGTGATTCTGTGATTCTGTGATTCTTTACACAGATCAAATGATCAATTAAATATTTTTGACATTAACTGAGACAATATTGCTTCCCTTTTATGAACACTAAATTAAAAATGTTATATTATTACATGTAAATATGCTATATAAGTTACAACATTGTTAACCTCTTTTATGGCATTCTCATGTAACTTTAGATATCTATCCTACCAAGACTAATTATTTCCTCAAAGGAGAGAAACARGTCACCAATTCCATCAATTAAAGATGCTTATTGTAACATTGTTATGAAGCATCTTCTCCAAGAGCTGTATGCCTACACACATACTCTAAAGGAAATAAAGAGTGAAGAGGAATATTTTTTTTTGGAATGTACCTCTCAAAATCATTAGAAAATTGACATTGTCCGTTTCACAGACAGCAACCGAAATGTTACTCTTTCTCTGTGGAAACCTTGCAGACACTCGTCAGCATATGCAGATCTCTGTAGAGTACAGAGTTACGTGCTTGAAACTTGGTTTGAATWTAAGTTTTTGTAAAGAATTATATAAGCCAATCCAGAGCATTTTGCCCTTTCAGTATCATTAATCTTTACGCATTCTGAGCGCAAAACTTCTTGTTTATGCCAACATGGAAAAGTTAGTTGGCAAGATATATTTACTGCTTCTTTTCCATGCTCTCTATTACTAATCAGTTTAAAGAACTTAATTCATGTCGTTTGTTGTTAAGCCTGTCAACTCAAAGTTCCACAGAGAGCTCTTTCATTCACTACTATTAAAAGCAAATATTGAACAATAAAATTAAATACTTTGAAAAAACAATACTTCCCACTAGTAAGAAATGCCTGAGGTACTTCTACAGAAAAGAAACAAATGTGAAAAATAGAAGTAAACCACATATCCTWTTGATATATATCTTGCAAAATAGATGTAATTGTATTTATATAGCTCAGGGAACCTGATATCTGAAAATATCTTTGTGGATCTAGGCCTTAAGAACCAGCACACTGATATACATTTATGCCAAGAGTTCTGCAGTGAATCAGGACCTGGATTCAGATCCCCTTTAGTTTTAGTTCCAAGTATTGTCCTTGGGATCATTCTTTGGATAGGTACAAAGTCCGTGTGTAAAGCACAAATCGAACAGCCTGGCAGTCTGCTGAGATATGTGTCAGTCAGTACCATTTCATTTATCTCTATTGTCTTTCCCCATACTAAATACATCACTATTGACAGTTGCTTTGTCTTTTACACRATGCTGCACTTCATCTGCATTGATCAAACTAATCTAGCGTGAATGAAGGCAAAGTGCTATGGATAATTCATTCAARGATAGATCCATATGATATTGGATGCACTTTTGAAAAATTTCAGGATTTTTTCTTAAATTCATGTCCCAAGCCAGAGTCTTGCAGTACTTTGAATAGAGTTATATGCCTAGATTTTTTTTTTTTTTTTTGGTAGCTTAAGGAAAGAAATATCCTGCTAAAGGTGACAGTGTTTCACAACCAAAATCTGAATATATTACAGATATCTATCTCTTGCTCTCATAGATCAAGCAGGCATGTTTGCATTTTCATGGAGCAGTTTCCATGAGCTGGAACTCAAGGAACTGCTGTAACTGAGCTTTTCAGTGTTGGTGTTTCATTTCATATTAACAAGAACAATGTATTTTCAATCTATTTATTTGATGTCRTTTTAGTTTTTTAGTATTGAATATTTTTTCAACATCACTTACTCCATTACATTTTTTTTTTATTCTACTATCTCTTCAGAAATCAATTATTGTTATATATATTCCTCATTGGCTTATACTTCAGTCCACCATAAACAGCCTATTTTATTTAATTATTGATGATCTAAGATATTTTGTGCATTAACACAGGCTTTAAAGCACTTGTAGAGTGTCTTTGTTAGGACAAATGTTGATTTCTTTCTATAGACTGCCGAATAATGATAAACAAAAGTCTTGTTTGGCTGTTTGGGGTGGAGGTTAAGCATTAATAAAAGAGATATTTATGAAGACATTTTTAAAAGAGGAAAATAGCATTTRTCTCAATGCACTGTGGGCTTGTGTCAAGAAACAGTTTATTTACTATGATTGGTAAATAACATTTCCTTTTGTGTTGCTAATTGCCAAGCCAAAAGTTTATATAAGCTGCTGAAAAATACGTGTCATTAGCTTCAGGTCTTTGTCTGGCCCAGAAATGTGTTGTGTGCTCTTTAACCATGGCCTTTGACACCTCTGTGACAACCTAAAGAAAATCTAAATTCRCAAGTTAATGCCTATTACTTTTCTTTACATCTTGAGTTACTTTGATAATAAAGCTTGGAGGAAAGGAGAGAAGAGGAAGAAGAGGGAGAAGAGAAGAGTTGAAGAAACAGTCATAATAAAAATAACATGAAAACAGCTGCTAGATTTAAATTGCCAAAAGTATCTAATCTAACTCCAATTGCAAAAGCACTTCTGATTCCCTGAAGTCCTTTACCAGGCTGCCATCTTTCATTCATCTATAAAATAGGAATAGGAGGAATAGTTTGAAACAAGATGGAGAGATTAGTACCATAAACAAATCATAACAAGAGGAATTGCAGCATAGAGATGAGGACTGCTTCTGTTGACCTCCAGTGTAAGAGAAATTAAAGCCCTCATGAAGCCATACAATATTTTTATCTGGCACTAGTGCAGATGCATCTTGTTTATTCTCTTTCAGCMTAATAAAGAGATGACGCTCTGCTTGCCTAAAAATATTAGTARTAACTGGAAGAACGTTTCAGTGTGAAAGAAAACTGACATAGAAACTTATGGTTATTGCAATTACACAAAATACCATTTAAGTCGAGCATTTCAGAAAGCYGGATGTTTGACTTTGTAAGCAAGACTAAGTGAAAGACTCCATAAAGGGGAAGGAATGAGAGTAGAAACAGAAGAGATTAACTGATGAGCTTGGATGGAATCAGACAGCAGATAGAAAAGAGCTGAAGTTGAAAAGAGTGCAGATATTTCAACTATTCTGTAGAAGAAGGAAGAAAATACAGGGATGTTTCATGGGGAAATTCACATAGATGCTTTTTATTTTTAATTAACCAAATAAGTGGGGAGTATGGAAAAAGACTTAAAGAAGACTTTGAGGATGTTACATATTCTTAAAGAATATAATGGAGAAATATTAATCCTTTCTTAAGTACTGTGTTGGTTAAAATGTGGTTTTTTATTCTCATCTTATAACATTGTCTTACACTTTTTTTTAATAAAAACCTCATAGCAATAGAAATCATTGTTTCATTTTAAATTAATCTTGCTACTATGAGTTTGACGGGAAGTGTGGACATTACATTGTCTCTTTTAATCTTTTTCTTTAACCTTCTACTTGAGTAGGAACAACATGAGGCACAATGGTCAATATTTTCAAATATTGACTCTAATTTAAACCAAATATGGGCAGCCTAGTTTGGCTGTTCATTTTGAGATTTCTAAGGCTTAATTTTCATAACCAAAACATACTCACAGCTATTCTGAACAAAGCAAAGTCATCCTCTGTGTAGTTAACTGGTCATTTTTTTAAAACATTGAATTTGTAAGTCCTTCTGAACATATTTCTGCTTGGCTGAAGTTTYGAAAAAGCATATATTCATAGTTGATGGCTGAAGGAGAAAGGCTTTCAAGAGAAAAAACTATGTTTTTGGATTCTTAGGATCAGAGGTCTCATCTTTCCATTTCTATATTCCCAAGAAAAATAATGCATGTGTTCATTGTTTTGTCAGTATGAGATTTATAATGCCTTTAACTATTCATTTCCTTGCCATAAAGTGCATAGGTTTTGTAAATGATGTGAGAGTGACAACACTGTGGTTTCCTTGGCAACCTTAACTGGTTTTCAAAACAATGCTTTTCATGTTTGGAATAAGCATTGATTTGTACAATCTGGCAGAAAAAAAAAAAAAAAAAAAAAAAAGAAAAGAAAGGAAGAAAGGAAGAAAAGAAGGAAGAAAGGAAGAAAGGAAGAAAGGAAGAAAAGAAGGAAGAAAGGAAAAAAGGAAGAGAAAGAAGGAAAGAGAAAAAAACTCTTGAGGGAAACAACTGACAACTTCAAAGATTGCAAATTAACCTTCCACTACTTAGTCATCTGTGTGATGTGAACATTAAAGACCTCAGACTTAAGGAAAAATGTATTCGGAATTATCAATCTTTTTTTTTTTTTTTTGCTTTGCCTGAAGTCCAACAAAATCAGCCTTTTAGTTTAGATTCAGCACTGAACTTAAATTGGTCTTATCCTCTTCAAATCTTGGCTCACTCTGAAGTTAAAAATCTATCTCATCCTTAGAATCTAATGAAATCCATATCTAGGCAACCTTTTACCAGGCTTTGATTATTCTTTATTTTTTAATTTTTAAATTCATTTTGAAAATTAAACATAGTTAATTCTTCATCATCCTAAAGGAAAAGATATGGTCAGCTGTGGGTATGGACAGCTCTGTGCAAGATCAGACTCCCAAATCACTTTTAAATCATGTCTTTCTGTTCAACATTAGCCATAACCCAAAAATGCTTAATCTTGAAAGGCACTTTCATTAATCTGAAACCTGATTCTCATTTAAAATAACTATTCAGAGTTATAGTTAAGAGTCACTAAGAAAGGAAAAAGTTTTACAGATATTAGATATAGAAAGACAGTAGCTGTGATGTTTGATTTGCTCATGTTTCAGATAGTGTGGTGATGAGAATAGCGTCACAGCTGGATGAAGGGCTGTGATTAGTAATGAGCAAGAATTTATAAGGTAAAGCTAAATAGGMTGATTATTTTATGTGTTATGAACTCTAAGGATGAAATCTTTACATAGACAACATGAAGAAATAGCAAAAACAGTAAGTAATTACCATGTGATTTGTTCTCTGCATGGTGGCTATCACATTCAGATAATTATCTGAAAAGAGCATTGTGTTTTGGTAGTGAGGATTGTATCAGTTCTTACTGGCATCAAGGTGGACTTCTGCTACATCAGACACATGTGAGTCATATCTATATGTGATCTAGATATACTCGAGATCAAAGAGATGAACGAGTGAACATTACATGGTGAACCAGTCACAGCCAGAAGAGTTCAGATCTTCAGCAAGGCTTCTGTAGTGGGCATGGGCTGTGTTTGCTGGACTCTGGAAAAAAAGTTTAACAAGGTGCCTCATTTTAGACAGTCCTCTCTTCTCAAAGTAGCACCCTGTGTACCGCCTATGTGAATGGGACATAGCTCCATGTCCTTGTAAAGGGCTTTTGGACTTCATTTGTTTCTGACATTTTAGCTTTTTGACAATGCTACCATCTTGATGTATAGCTTTGGGTACTCTGTTGCATGGTGAGTTTCTGAAAGGATCTTCTCCAGTATTTCACTATTGCCATCAGGAATCAATTAATGTAAASAACCAGAGGGCAGATGCTTATGGCTGAAGAAAATAGAGACTCCAGTTAGCATGTTGGCACCTGTGCTAGAAAGCAAGTAAAAGAATCAGAAAATGCTCATGTATGTGCATGAAGTCTCTGCACTCAGGATTAAAAAAAAAAAAAAAAAAAAAAAAAAAAAAAAAAAAAAAAAAAAAGTTGCAAGCCAGCCGTGTTTCAGAAAGCCTGTGCTTAAATTCCTTATCAGTCTCTTGAGTGATGGATATGTCTCTGAGCAACCACTCGTTCATCTCCAGTGACATTCATCTCTCCTTGCCTTTCTGCATTTAAGTGTCTAAATGATGCATCATTGTATGTATTGTGCTCCTACAGGCTAGTTCTGTTTGGTGTATCCTTACATCAGACGTATCAAAATATCTTCATAGGAGCTGAAAATATTTATTTTCTGCCTTCACATTCATGTATGTACTTACACGTGGTGCGGGATATGTGTACCAAGTTGACAACTGAGGTCTCAAGAGACATGTTCACTAAGTTGCCTTTTTGTCATCTTAAATTTACTTGTGCTTATGTTTGTATCCACCTTTAGGTCCTTGGTCCCATTATAATGTCATATGAACCTGGTTATTCACTTAAATTCTTCTAGGACTCTTGCAGCTCTATACCCTTGTAAAGTCTTATGCATATTTCTGAGTGCTGTAAAATAGATAAGAAAAACTTTCTTAGAAACCCTAGCAAACCTCTCTAACCCATTACTTGCCTTTATTGTAGTTGTTTTTCATTATATTTGTTTTGAACAAAATACTTTGTATAGGAATATATGTATACTCTCATGTACTTATCCTCACATTTTTTTTCATTTCTTTTTAATTTTTTTTTCCTGCTAGCTTTCTGCCAGTAGAGACAATTTAAAGCTTAAACATAGTGCCGACCTTTCTTAATTCTTTAGGAAAATTGTATTCATTTGATATAGAAAGAGAAAAAAAAAGTGTAAGACAATTAAGAAAATTATAGTGCTGACTGCCTATGCACTCAGAAACAGAGAAGTAATATATTTGTGTTTTTCAAGGCATGCCAGCTCTTCAAAGTCAGTGTTGCATTCTATAATTACCTATAATAAACAGGTAGTGGAATAACCCAGCATGGGGCTTGCGATTCTGAGTCCCAGCATCACAGAGCAACACTCATAAAGAGACTTTTTAGCAATGGAGGCGGCAATTAAGAGTGGCATCACTGATGTTGCAGCATTTAGCATATGTTCAACTCTGGCTACTTAGAAGGGAGGAGCTGAGCCACCAGAGAGTTACGGTGCCGCTGATATGATTAAAAATGGATTGTTCTGCTCCACTCTTCCAATTACCTTGTAGGTAACAGYGCATGATTGTATAAGCTTTTAATGTGTGCATCTACAGCGCTTTCCATCACTATCACCACTACAAAATGTCGGCCTGGTATGAGCAGAGAGATATGATTTTATGGCTCTCCACAGTCCCTACRCTTGTATGTAAGTGCCTAATCAAGGTGCCAGGCAGCAAAGAGCCTGATGAAACACATGGCAATTCTATTAAAGTACCTTGGTGGATGCAAACGAGACTTCTCTGCTACACTGGTTATTTCTGCAAAGCTATTTAACTAATATCAACAGCATCACTTCATAATGTTTTCTTCGACAAAATGATTAATGCTGACCTGCTGGCCCTCACTGTCTCCACTTTGTGGTATATAGCATGAGAAGCCGGGAGGGACCGAGCTGTTAAAGTATATTTTATGGAGTTAACACAACACCTGGGGAACTGCTCTTCTCTGTGTTCCCACTGCTTGACAGCAGCACTGCTGCCTAATGCAGGATGGAGTCAGCATGTTGAAACGTATATGCAATTGCAAAAGTCCTGGTTCTGCAATAACTTGTGCTTTATTTGTGTTTCTGAGGAGTTACACATCTCATAAAATGATGGGTGTGAGTTTCCCTGCCTTATATTAGTCATTTTGCTTTTGTCTGATGGGTAAAAAGAAGATGTAAATAGGACTAGTTTTATTACAAGTTTGGAAAATAATAATAATAATAATAATAATAAAAAAAAACAGCTTAGTGTAGCAGATGAGAATGGAGCAGTTCAGAGATACTTTCATATTCCTCTCTTGCTAAGTTCCCCAAGTCAGAATAGCCTCCAGGCACCTGTATATCCCACTTGTTTGTAAAAGCCGAAACACAATGTTGGAATGATCTCTCAGTGCCTCTTGAGCTCCTCCAGTCAGCAGAGGCCGAGGTGATCCCATCCTCGACTGAGACTCTTGCAGATGAGGCTCTTGAAGAGTAGTGATGGATCTGTGCTTGTGCCTTCATGTTGGCACCAGTTGCTTCCTATTGTGGCAGTCCATTTAGGGAAATGGGAAACCTTGTTATTTCAACCCCTAATTTCTATTTTGAGAAATAGAGAAATACAGAAATGGGTGAAAACTTGCAGTACCTAACTATTGATTACTCTATTTAATCTATTGATTGCTCTGAAGCAAATAACTGAATGGGGTAATTAATCTGTATTCTTCTGAAAGTCTACTTTGGGTAAGAGAATTAAATCAAAAATGAGAACCATTCTGTAGATCAGGGATTAAGATCCCCACCTCAAAGGAAGGACCCACAGAATTTGTTCGCTCTTTCTGTCTTTGCTGTTGTTTGTTTCATGCATTCTGACACAGATGAGAGTATCAATTCCCCATTGATAGTCTTTCACCCATTTCACCAGGGGTATATGAAAAATGGGACATAGCATTACCCCATAGCGTACTCCATGCTTCACTTCTCTATCCCTTATTCCCAAAACAGGAATAATCTTGATCATAGAAATATTGAAAAGATGAAGAACTTGCAAACTTACAGAGTTGTAAAAAAGTGCTGTAGCAATGCATCATGGTACAACAAAAATAATTTCTTATCTCTATAATTTACTGACTGCTGTTCTACTGTACTCATGTTACCAAAAGTAATTCCTCCTGCTCATCACTACGAGCTGATCATGGTACTGATGTTGGTGGCAACAATGTTAAGAGGACTGGGTTGGATATGTGTACTAAATAGGTCTCTAACTTGAGCTGACAAGAAAAAGGTGGGAGCACTTTATATGTATTTAAACATGAAGTCTTGCAAGATTATACACATGAAACCACACAATCATACACACAATGAGGCGGGTGGGGAAGGTATGACACTTGACTGTCCTAGCTGCAGTTTTCACAGTTTGTCATCATGGGTGCATGTAAATCAGAAACTYGAAATGAGAATTCCTTGTAGATTAATCATGATACAGGAGAAGATGCAGTGAAATATGCTATGGAAGCCTTTCTTTTGATGTGACATAAAAACACTGTAAACTTGCAGCTCCCAAAGAAGCTTTCCTCACTTAAAATGTACTGACCTGATGAAACTCAGTTTCTCATGCACTTTGAATCAAATCCTGTGTGATTCCTGATTGAAGCTTTTCACTCAGACCATTCAGAATTATCCACAATGTATTTTCTGGTGTCTTATAAGAAATGAACTTGCAGAGCACTTTTTCTCTTAAGATGGCCCTAAAATTTATTTAGCTTCTCCACAAATTCCTACTTCCTAAAAAAAAAAAAAAAAAAAAAAAACAAAAACAAAAAAAAACCTCTGAAATTGTGTATTAAACACTTCGGATTGATGTGGGGTTTTTTTGTTATTGTTTTTTGGTTTTTTTTTCCCCTTGACACACACACACACACACAATCACAGTGTGATTATAGAATATTATTTTTCTTCATGAACTCATGCTAAAAACATAATAGCAAGAGAAGATGTAAACGTAGCAATTATGTATAATGAATAGAAAAGTAAAAAACTTGATAGCAATAAATACAAATCAAAAGTTAGGAATTGCGAATGATTGAAATTGTAATCAAGTGTCAAGAATTTCTGCAAAATTTGAATTAAAATCTGAATCAAGGATTTATATTCTATAGTACATTAAATGGATTTGGTGATATAAATTAACATGCCTGGGATGGGAAGACCTTCAGCAAACTATAAGACTGGAGTTTTAAAATTCTAATGACTCAATAGTATCTAGGTACCATTTTCTGTTCTCATGGCATCCTTAGGCAACACAATTTAAAGCCCTGGCATATTCTGCAGAAAAGTATGGGAAAACGTGCAAAGTTGACCTTTTCAGGTCTCTCTAAGTTAATCTGTTCGTCTTTTGCAGCTTTTCAGATGCTCTGATTTGAGAGAGTACAAATGAGAAAAGCAAGCAAACAAACAAAAACTCAGGCATTAGCACACAGTAATACAAAGGTTAAAACAACAGAGCCATGGAATTGCATTATATAGTTTCCATTGGGCATTCAAACAATGTATTTTGTTTGAGATAAAGACTGTCATACCATTTACCATTTCCATTATAAAATTCCATGTTTTTGACAGAAGAAGATGTGCCAGACTGGATCTGTCTTGACATTTAAGAGGATGATGTAAGCCCCAGCTAGGGATCAAGGAGGAATAAAATTTGATTAAAATCTGATGACTTTTCATAGGTGAAATGAGTCTGACATATGCAAAGCAAGTTTTTCAGAGGATGAACATTCAAACTGTAAAGGACATTGACATGCTTTTCACTGATAAACACCTTTTATTGTGGCTTTGCAGTCAACATACATTCTGGTTCCTAAGTGAAATGGGAAAGAGTCAATGAAAAAAAAAAAAAAAAAGCAATATGCAACTCAGAAAGATTCAGTTGGGTAAACATCTCTGAAACAGCTTATTGAAATATAAATGGGCTGAAATGTTGCTGAAGGCTTGCTAGAATCTCAAGGGAATTAGAATCTTCCATATCCAAATGAACAAAAAAACAGAAAGTTGTGCAAATTTTCCCTTCTGACACTTTTGAATGTATAAATCGACATCTTGGTTCATATGTAGTCTACCTGTRCAGTCATTTACAGTTTAATTACCATTTGCTTCAGAGGCTGAGTTTGACCACAGATACAAATAAGTTTGAAATAACACTCTGACATTTCCACTTACATAATTAGTGTCAGCACCCATGTATCTATATACCTTTCAGTACAGTTGTAAGTGAAACTGGACCAATAGGCTTGATCAGATATCAAACAAAATAAGTCAAGGCTTTTACACAACTGTTTCTTATGATTCTTATCTCGAGTTCTGTGATATATGACTTTTTTTTTTTTTTTTTTTGCTTGTTTTCTTATAACCGCAGCTATTCGATTCTAGGTGATAATCAACTCACGATTCATTTTAAGATGCACTTCTAGCCCTCATTATTTCAGAGGAGAGGATGAGAAAGAAGGCAACTAAAACCCGAATGCATATAAGGGAAAAGGAAACTAATTATTGTTGTTAAGGCCTAGCCCGACCACAGCCTTGAGGGAGCAATGGCAATGTGGTAGCCCATTGCCCCACCAGCATCGGGCACCAGCACAATGGAAATGGTCGAGGTGGTCATGTTTATATTTCATAGTTATTCTGCAAATGTCTTTTTCTGTTTCTTTAAAGTAGTGACTTGTCTACTTATAGCAGAATACATTACTTTTTCCTTTCACTCTTAAATGTCACCCCTCTTCTGTTGTTCTTTCTGACAAGTTCCTCTGATTTTCTTTTGTGATTACTCAGTGCTCTCTAATATACCTTACAGTTTTACCAAGAAAATTTGATGACATCCACCTACCTCTTATCTCTCGATCACTGGTAAATTAAGTGGAACTAGTCTCAGACTCACTACTGAGGAATACAAGTARCTACCTCACTCCAATCTGATCTGCCCTATTAATAAAAGCTGTTATAGTGTCTTCTTTCACCACTTCTTCATTGCTACGGCATTCTTATATTAGTGTTCATCATCTCCTCCTTGAGTAGTAATTTCCTGTAGAAAACCATTTCCTGTAGAAAAACATATTGAGTATTTACTTTTTTTTTCTTCATTTTTTATTCTGCAGAGACTAAGTCCACTGCCACACTTTATCTAACATATCAATGCTTACAAAATCAAGCAATAAAGCAAACAAACAAAAATCCCAAAAGCCTTATCAAGGACTGACACCTTTGATAAAATTGTGGGTAATTTACTCACTTTCCTTTTGTCTCTGTGTCCTTAATTATCCATCCTTTCAAGAACTGTTATAATACCTTACACAGCATTTAAATCCAACTTGGAGACTTGTAATTATAGGGATCACCTTTGTTTTCTGTTTTTGTGTAGGCTTTCTTTTTTKGTATAGGCTTTCTTTTTTTGTTTCCCCTGGCAGAAAGTGCTAACTGCTGAATTTACATTATTCCCTCCTACTGAATTTCCATAATTTATTAACTAGTATATTCCAATGCCTCATGTTTCAGAATAGTTCAAGGCTTGTATTTTAAGGAAACATTACCTGAAGAAACCAGAACCCTKATATAGACTGGAAGTGTATCACAACAAGGCACAAGCAACCCAGAAAATTACATTTAATCATAAGAAACATCTCCTTTTTATTGAGAGGGTGGTTTAGCAGTAGAATAGGTTGACTGGAGAGATTGTCCACTTTCCATACTCAGAGATATTCAAAASTGGACTGGGCATGGCACTCAGCAACTTATTGTATCTCACTTGTTTTAAGCAATGAGGTTGGAGTAGAACTAGACACTCTCTGGAGGTGCCTTCCAACTTCAACTATTCTAAGGTTCAATAAGGACAAGTGCAGGGTCCTGCACCTGGGGAGGAATAACCCCAGGCATCAGTACAGATTAGGGGTCGACCTGCTGGAAAGCACCTCCACGGAGAGGGACCTGGGAGTCCTGGTTGACACYAAGTTAACCATGAGTGAGCAGTGTGCCCTCGTGGCCAAGAAGGCCAATGGGATCCTGGCCTGCATCAGGAGGAGYGTTGCCAGCAGGTCRAGGGAGGTGATTCTGCCCCTCTACTCAGCTCTGGTGAGGCCGCACCTGGAGTACTGTGTTCAGTTCTGGGCACCCCAGTATAGGAGGGACGTGGAGCTTCTCGAGAGGGTCCAGAGAAGGGCAACCAGGATGATTAAGGGAATGGAACATCTCTCGTATGAAGAGGCTGAGTGAGCTGGGCCTGTTTTCTCTGGAGAAGAGACGGCTCAGAGGGGATATGATTAATATGTATAAGTTCAGGAAGGGAGAATGCAGGGAGGAAGGGGACAAGCTGTTCTCACTGGTGGCCAGCGATAGGACGAGGGGTAATGGCCACAAGCTGAAGCATAAGAAGTTCCRTCTCCAGGTGAGGAGSAACTTCTTTACTGTTAGGGTGACRGAGCAGTGGAACAGGCTGCCCAGGGAGGTTGTGGAGTCTCCTACTCTGGAGGTCTTCAAAACCCACCTGGATGCCACCCTGTGCCACATGCTGTAGGTGTGCCTGCTTGAGCAGGAAGGTTGGACTAGATGATCTGTAGAGGTCCCTTCCAACCTTAAATATTCTGTGAATCTGTGAATCTGTGTAAAAGAAAGTAATAATAATAATAATAATAATAATAATAATAAAGAATAAGACTCAAAGCCTGTGATCATTTATTAAACTGATTGGTGTAGTTGGGAAATATCTGACAAGCTTTCAGCAGCAAAAGCCCTCTTAAACAATCAAGGCAATAGCAAAATGTCACATAAACCGCAGAGCTATTTTATAAGAAGTAAGTCACTTTATAAATAGCCATCAATTTGCAAATGTCAAATACTACTGTCAATTTGCAAAGCAAGTACAATTAAAACAAAATTTTAATTCACTCAGAAAGCAATGTAAATAGCCAGTGATATTATAAATGGTATTTGAAAAGCCATCCACAATTGTAAACWAAAAGTATTAAAATCTAAAACAACTGGTGCTTTTCTTCTGGTTGGTTCCTCTTTCTCATTTTATTTTGTTTCAATGTCTATTTAAACATAAGGCTACAAAGGAAAAGTGACATTTCTACAGCTTAGGACACATAGAACCATAGTTCCTTCTGATCTTTTCTGAGATGAGGCTAAGCTTCTGTGACAGGACTGTTATGAGTGGTGTATGTCCAATGATGATGCAAAGCTCTGGGAACATCCACAGTCCTGCTCCAAATGCTCCAGAGCTCTTTCAACAAACAGCCATGGCTCCAATTGTTTAAATTAACTTTAATTTAACAGCTTACTGGTCTTCAGCTTTGGAGGTGAAATCTCTAGACCATGTTCAAGGCAATACAGGTATTTACACTGGCTTTAAGAATATCCACTGCCTGAACCTCTCTAAGGCTGTATCGAGCATAGCATTTTCCCCATAAGATCAGCTAAATCAGATAAGTATTTACTTATCTTCACCTCCATAGCCTCTGTGTCTGTTCCCTCTTTGAGGTGAAAATCCAGTGTTGAGTAGCTATGGCTAGATACACAAAATAGTTTTCACGAGTGTGTCTCATCTAGCTTTCATTTCAAAAGTTTCATTCTGAAAGCAGCCCTACTCAAAATGCCCCGTGTGTAAAGCTCACAAACCCTTCCAATTCCTATGTTACACTTTATGCCACTATGATTCTATGCCACATTCTCATTAGGATCAATAAATCAATAAACTCACTTTTTATAACATTTCCCAACTGCTACCCCATGGGATCCTTGCTTGGCACACTGACACTTGGAAATTGTATTTCAAAGTACCCAGCCTTCTCCAGGACAGCATTTTCCTTCTGAACTAGAAGCAAGAGATTATAACTGGGAATGAGTTTACATATATTTCCTACAAACAGAGCACTTCATAAGAGTAAATCTATTAACTCTGATATCCTTGTCAAATTTTATTAGTAGCGATTAATTTTTTCCTGCCCTTCCTGCCAGGTCTATCAATAACAGTTATTAACTAAATAATATGGGGAGTATATAAAACTTAGAAGATTCTTTGGAGGTACAATGCAAAGTCATATTATCATTACGAGCGTTTGTTCTCCTCCTGGATGTRTGTGAGCAATGATTAGTGAGGGGAATCATGTACTTACATTCAGGAGAGAAAAGACCCCTGTTACATTCATCATAATATAAATAATGTGTGCTCTTTCTGGAGAGGTCTGGCTTTCAGCAATTTAGGTAGACAAAAACAGAGTCATACCATAGAGTCTGTGAAAACTTATCACTCTGAAACACAACTCATGTATAGCTGAAAAAAAATAATGAATTCTTACAAATATTTTATTAATACCTCTTTCTGAAAATCTTCTTTCTTAAAAGGATCTTGCCTATAATTTTTCAGCAGTAGAGCTTTAACAGATACCAAGTTTAGCACCAAGAAGAAGATGCAGAGCCTTTAGATACAGTAAAGGTGAAAGACTATTCATTAAATTTAAAAGAACCTAAAGGTCTTTCTAGATAAGTGGTTAACACTTTGAAAGTAAATACTTTTGCAACAATTTCCCAGATGGAGAAACAACATAGAGATTATAAATAACTTCTTCAGGATTATATAGTGCTTGTCTCCCAGTCTTGCACTAACACATACTGAGTCTGTTTAGGGAGTATCCCTTCTAGGCATCTGCATCGTGCCTTAAGAACTAAAATAACACATCTCTAATATCTGTGTGACTGTTAGACATAGTCTACAAGAAGCTTCTAAACTTGAAAGAATTTCCATCTCTTCRGGCTGTGTGAAGTGAAAGAACCCAGTGTTCCAACTCTTCCTGTCAGCAATGTGGAAACCAATTAAAATGACTTAACTGCAGGGTGTAACTTTGCCTTTAGACTTGGATGTGACAGATGGGTACTATACCTTCAGAATGTGGCCAGAAGTAAAAATCTACAAAAATGTCTTTTTTTTTTTTTTTTTTTTTTCTGGTGTCTGTGTGAAAGGCCTTGAACATTTCCTCAGAAGTTATCCTCTTCATGTGCACATCTCTGAACAAAATAGTTTTGAAACAAACTTGGAACACAGGGCTAGACTAGTTTCATATTTACTAGCTGAGAGGAAAAGAGAGTGCAGTTAAGCCCTGGTGTATGGCATGGTTACCAAAGCAGGATTTTTTGATTCGTCTTCCTGTTTACCTAAATATCAGTGTCTCATCAGTTTTKATTTAAATTCAGGTATACAGTGATTTCAGGTCAAATCTATGCTTAGTTTAGATTGACTCAAGCCTATAAAAGCAAAATAAAATAATCTCCTTCTTTCTCTCAGCAACAGCAAAACCTCTCCTGCATCCCAATAGTGTTAGAACAAGCTCAAAAGAGTTGTTTTATGGGGACTTCTGGCCTTCGGCAAACTATGACCCTCCATTGTGACAATGATATCGGTTCCCAGACTACATGTCCTGCCAGGGATTTGCTCACAGGGCAGCAGCACTGTTCTGTGGTGACTTTTGTCTACAAAAAAAAAGCCACCTCTTTTCTAGGACTCTCTTTCCGATTGCTAGAAGGAGTTTATATCAATATGTGAATATTGATATATATGAAAGTTGTGCTTTCATCTGCTCTGCAATGTCTGAAGCCCTAACAGAGTGTAGACCACCAGGGGTTTCTAAGGGTCAAGCTTTTATCCTGCTGGGATTGGTAGGGATATCATGTTTCTCATGAGCGAAATAAGCAAAACTGTATTTTAAGGTAGTCCAGCTGGTACTCACAGAGAGCAGGGTCTAGTTGATATCCCTGCTGAGTGTTTTGATATCTTGCTCTGGCTCCTTTAACTTGAATCTTGTTAAACTATAAGCATCTGGTCCTGACATTTCCAAGGGGATGGTACAGATGGAGCAGTGACTCAGATTGCTGGCTCTACAGTCTTATGAATAGCTAAAATTGTTACTAATGAAAACTATTAACTGGTCTGCCACAGAGGTCCATGTGTGTGACCAAGGCCTGCAATATGTGGAGTTTAGACCTTCCAGTTGTACTGTTTTTGTAACAGAAATTATATTTATCTGTCTGTACATACAAGTCCAAACCTGAACAAACTTTTCATCTTTGGATGTTTTTGCACCTGCAGCCTTCTCCTGCTCTGTGTTGATTAACAATTAGTTATCTTCAAAAGCAAAATTGCTTAAAATAACTTATTGTGCTTACTGTCATTTCATTCTCAGGCACAAATGATTTCATTTCTTGGTGTTTTTCGTCCTGCAGCTGAAAAGTGTTTTGGATAGAGGGGAGAAAAACAAGGTAAATCTGTTAGTTGAACTTATGCTATTGAGGACCTTGTCATTTGGGTCATATCGTTGTTTATCCTCCTTCATTTTCCCTGAGGAAGCACAGAGTAAACAAAAAGATAGTTGCACTGAGCTTTTGTGATAAGCGTTTAAGCTGGGAAATATAATCTGTCTTGTGCTTCCTTGGTCAAAGGGTAGTTTGAGACTGCTTTCTTTGTTTGTTCCTTTCTTATTTTTTAGGACTAGTGGAATTGCCTTTCTTTCTATCAAGTTTTGCATAGATTTTTTTTTTCCCCTTTTTAGCGCTTTATGTGAATAGATTTCTTTGGGAAAGGTATTAATGTAGTAGCTTTAATTAATTACAATTGCTATTCATTAGAAGAATTAGCACTGGCACCAATTCTTTATAGACTTGGATGATCCCTGCTGCAGAAAATGGCTTCCACATCGACTTTACTGTTGCCTGGGACAAAAAAATAGGTTATTTAACATTATTTGCAAGTTTAACCATAGCAAAGATCCTTGGCTCAGTCTCCAAGTAAATAAGCATTTTATAAACTATATCCAGAAAATATTATATTCTACTTCTTCTGTAGCATATATCTCAGCTCAGGAGTAAACATTGTTCAAGAATGGTTCAAATTCATTCCTGTCCTTCAGTTTCAACATGGATGAGGAAGTTGTTATTAATTATTAGTTATGTTTGATTTTGTTTCCAAAGGCAAGAGACAGACATCACTACTTTAGAAGAATATAATACACAGTGCATTAAGTAGCTATTGCTGGAGTAATCTGACATCAGTTAGTTACCAAGAGCCAGAGACTTCAATAATGGTGGTAGAAATCAGAGAATGGGACAGATCTTCCACATCAGGAGGGAAGATAGTGAGTTTTGCTTAGAATATGGACCTTGCTATGGGATTTCACATGTAGCAGCCTTTGTTCAGTGTTTATTTCTTCATACATGGAAAGTTTCTTTCATTTTCTGTCCTTTTTTTCCCTTCACTTGCAATATTCATGAATAAATTAAGCATCTTAAGCATTCAAATCTTTCCAGAAGTACCATGAGGTATGGGGTACTCCTATGCCATAAGAATTAAACCATGAACTTCAGAATCCCAATTTAGCTTTCAATTTAATCTCAAGGCACATGTTGGAAAATAGATAAAAATAAATAAATAAATAGAAGAGTGATAACGTATAGATATGATCAGGATTTGGGACTCAACTCTTGAAAAACCATGCAATAATTCCAGCAAAGTTGCTGTACAATGACGACATTGTAAGAACTATTAAGCATGTCAACAGCAGTAAAACTTGGGGCTGAGGGAATTYTCGTTCTGTTGTTCAATACAGTTCAAATTCATTTCACTGTGGTCACCTCTTTGCTAAGAACAGTGAGAGCTGCAACCCAGACTGGAACATTTTTAATTCAATAATAAGAAAAATGAGAAACATAACTACCATTTGGGGCTCTGCTCCAAAAATGTGTGGCTGTCTTGCCAAGTGGCTTTTAGAGAAAGGCAACACAAGCTTCAAAAAGAGTAGATGTCAGAACATGTTTGATCAATGTTATTTCCAGAGTGGAAATGCAACTTAACCTGGAAGATGGTTGTTTTTACAAATCCAAAGAAAATAAATTGCCAGCCATCTTTACTCAACTGCTTTTTATTTATTTTTTGCCACCAGGTGTCAGTACTAGTGCACAGACACCCCAGAGATCAGCATGAAGTCACCTAAGAGTTCCCTATATAACAAGGACAGGGTTTTATGATAGTTTTCATGCTTCTGAAAATATTTTTTAATATGATGGTATAGAAAAGAGAGATTGCTTACCCATCCCTGCAGTTCTTCAAACTATGTGGACTGAACCAATTCTATGGGTACTGAAGAATCAACTCTTCCAAGGCCTTAGCATCTCCACTGGTCGTCCTCTTCTCTACCCTGGTTTTTCACACAGGGCTGGAGTCCCTTCTTTCAACCTGAAGATGTGAAGACTATGGGGAATGGTCAGAAAGAAAGATTATGTGAAATATATATCTCAAAGACTTTGGATCATTGATAACTATTTTTTTTTTTTCTAAATGATAGTCCATATTCTTTTTTCTAACTCTTATTTTTTCCTAGAAGTCATTTTCCCAAATTTCCTTTATGCAAAGTGGGTCTTGGGTCCTTGGAGAAAACAGCAGCCTCATCATTGCTCTGCAAAAGGATGCATCTTGGGTTTGTGGACAGATAGCAACTCCATTGGGCTTTGCTAGAATTCCTTGCGTCTTCCCTTCAAATATCAGGACTTGATTAGGCTTCTCAGTATTACTGGAACCCCAGTGCCCTGATTAGAAGAAAACGGATTGGTTTTAGAAGGCTAGTTGCATTGCATGCTGTTTTGCATTTCTATGTCTTTGCACAGAGGTAAATATAACCTTGACTTCTCTGAGATAGCAATGAACGTTCTTAGTCTAAGATACTTAGTTACATTTAATGTAAAAAGATCTTAGGGATACATGTATGCAATAAACACAAAAGTTTGAATGAGTGCCAAGACAGATTACTTCTTCCTTTGGGGGAAAAGAAAACTTTCTCTCCAAAAGAGGGAGGAACTTTTTATATGAAGTATCCTTTTCCATCTTGAGTATTTTATCCTGAGGTATTTCAATTTTGTATGAGCACAGAGTATTTGCCATATGCTCCAGAGAAGCTGGGTTTTATTTGCCCCTTGAGCTTTGAACATGAAAACATGTCACTATATTTAACTCTCTGTGAAACACTCATAGCAATCTGTCATAAGAATGACATGCTGGGCACATGCTATGTCAATGACTGACTTGCATAAGGGCATTCATTACTTTTTCATATTAGCATTGGAAGATGCGTTTGTACTTCAGTCACCTGCTAAACAGCCTCCAAGTTGGTGAAACAGTTTGCTGCCATGGTCTTCTGATAGCACTATACGGAGATGCAACTCATTTCTTCCACAACAGTCTTTTGTTTTCTTTTTTGTTTGTTTGTTTTCTTTCTTTTTTTTTTTTTTTCCTTACACTATTAATGGCTGGATTTGACCCTACTGAACACAATGCCCAGTTTCTCTTCTTTTACAGGAAGCAGTCTATAGGTTAAGTTAAATCTTAAAAGCAGATTTTACTGGCTGAAGGTGGCACTCTATTGCAAAGATTGGGAAGTCCTTTTGAGTTAAATRTTAAATGAGAACAGAGCTGCATAGTATTGAATATGTGAGCTATTTGCATCCTTCTTTCTTTCCTGTGCAGGGACTTGTCTGTAATTCAAAGGAGTCCATGTACAGGCAAGATGTCCTTCCAGTTTGCTGACTGGAGAAGACAATTTTGTTTCCAGGGTGTATTGAAGTGCTTGCTGGTACCATACCGACCTTAGAAAGAGGATAAGAGATGGAGAGATATTTCCTGCATCACTCACTGACTTCCCACAACTACTTAAGAGTAATAGCTCAGTCATATTTACACAGKTGAAGCTGAAAACATTTATTGGGTCTGGAAGCTGTTTGGTAGTAGTGTCAGGAAGAGGCCAGTTTTATCATCTCCTTCCTGCACTCTAATTTCCTTTGGAATGGAAGTTGGGCATGCAGGCAGAGAATGAGTTATGATGACTGAGTAATCATGACTTTATAATTAGCTTCAATGAGCATTTCCTCCCATTTAGATGTTATCCTTGATAGTAGCTTATCTTTACTGAACAATCTAGTTTGGGGATGTAGAGATGCAGTAGGTGGTATTTGCCTTTTACAATACTTCTACATTGGGTTTSTTTAGTTTTATCAAACAATTTTGGTAGGGACTTTGCCAGCTCTTTTGAAAAACATGACTGGAAAACATCAAAACTTTAAATCCAATTTGTCTCTATATTGTTCTGCTGTGCATTTCAATGCTCTTTCAGTAAGCATAGCCAACTAACTGCTGAATCTAGTGCATGGAGATATGCCCCACTGACCCATATAGATGTATCTCTTCCGGGAGGTGCCAAAGCTGGCTTTACACAGATGTTACAACCTACTAATTCTAGGATTGGTTTGGCAATGGCTCAGCCACTCATTAAAAATAGGATTTGATCCCGTGCCCACAGATGCCAAAGTAGAGAACTCCCACTGATTCCAGTATTGGATCAATTTGCTATTTTTTTGGAATGAACTCTGCTCTGAAAATAGCACAAGCATAGAGATCCTGGCCCCCAAACAAAGCAATATGCAGTGGAGAGTCACTCTGGCTTTTCCCTTGTGAAAAAAAAAAAAAAAAATGCCCTGTTCTCAAGAAGCACCACAGTAAAGGTCCACTTTTCTTTCATTCCTGTCTTTCTATTTTAGGCAACTACAGCACTGCAAGTTTCTATTATTGTACCATATTGTAGTGTCTCAATTTCCAAGTGAAAAAAAGGGTTGCTGGGAATGCATGTTATTCTCTTTCRAAGAGTGCCATCTAGAATATTTACATATTTTAATCCTGACTCACAAAGAAAATTGTACACAGATGATTCACATATAATAATTCATATTTATTTAAAGCGCCAATGCCGTTCTCGTGCAAAGAGTCAGGAAATAATATTTGGCTAAAACCCCTATTAAACTATCTTGCATCCCTTCCCGTTGTACCTAATTACTAGAGTATGCTTGCAAACAGAAGCTTTCTCTCCTTTTCTCTAATTGAAATTTTATTATAGGCAAACAGAAAGTAGGAAATTAAAAGTAATATATATGCATGTACAGAGGCACTGGAAATTGGTGCCTTGCTCTAAAAGAGCAGCTCTTTCTTCTATAAATCATACTATAATGTTGCAATCCGAGCTTATGAAATCTTCACTCTGGAAGCAGTATGTGAAACTCCATCCCAATAAAGCAAGGGGTTGAGGTCGCAAATGGAGAGAAGAGAAGAGATTCTGGTCAACCTTTGCTGCACCTTTCTGCCATTCTTTGCTCCTGCTTCTGAGTTCTGACTGAAAGCTATATCACTAATAGTACAGGTTTCCATCTTACCATAAATCATTTTGAGGCTGGGCTGGAGTTGTTTGGAAATTGTTTGGAAATCAGCCTTACCCCAAGAGCAGTAGTCTCCAGATCATGGCTATCATAATGAGTCATTCAATTTAATTTTCTGAAACTGTGAGTATCACTGAAAAACACTAATGGTTAAAMTTGAGGCTGTTGACTCAGAGAAAAGCATGAGTCTTCCTGCAGTACACTAGTTGTTCAAAATTGAGGTCTACAAACCAGTATGATTARGGTTCTTCAACAGGAATTAATGAACAAATTGCTACATTTCTTAACTCTTCTTTTGGGTCCTAGATAATGCTACGCTTACTTAAACAGACATATTTTGTGTTTCCCAGTAACAATTCTACCACTCCACAAAATCATGAAATAAATGAAACTTTAATAGGACAATGTTCTGTGTCTGCAGAATTTAATTCCGAACCATTTATATTTTCTCAGGACCATTTTCTGGTACAGCAATCAACACATACAAAAAGACCTGTATCCATATACTCACACTTCCAAACTCCAAACAAGATATGAACACAGGAACTGCCAGATTATTCAGCTGCCTTCAGTCAAATCCATATCAGGAAATGTTATCACAGTTTTACAGTTTATAAGACCAAGTTCCAGTGTCCAGGAATTGGCACTGTTTGATTTAGTAGCATAGACATACAGACTGGTTGCATTTAATTCTTTAGCACATTGAAGACAGGGGAAGTTGTCACTTAGCATAGTTCAGTAATGAATGATGAAGAGTCATCCTTAGAACCATAGATACGACTGGGTAAAGCTCTCTCCTAGGCCCAACAGATTATCGTCGCATAATGGATTGAGATTACCGTATGAGGTTGCCCATAATTACCACTGACTTGCTGAAATGGAAAATAGAGTGCATGTAAGGCTGCTTTAAATTGCATCAATCTAATCAAGAGCAATAGAGGTTGCTTCAAATCTCCATTTCACAGCTGTGTAACCAAATGTGAGACCAAATGGAACTGGATCCCATAGTTTGTACGCTTAAGTGGATAGCAGCACAATAATAATCCTAGGGGAGTCCATTCCCATCARATCTTTCATTTCACCTTTTTGATACAAGAAATACACTTATTCCAATAAATTTCAGTTAAGCACCTGTGCTGTTAGATGTTCATCTCAGTCAGAGCCAACTCCCTTGAGATTTATTGATTATTTTACTGCATAAAGATAAGCATTATCATTAGTACTCCTTCTAATGCACCAGGAAAATTATCTGGTACTTTCACAAGGCCTGAGTAGTGAAATGATTTAACAATAGAATGCTCTTTGAAAAATCTTTTCCTCTCCATCATTTAATCCTGAATTTTTTCTAGTTCAGAAGTTGTAATTCAGAAGTTCAGTGAATGCCAGGGAGTCCCTGCATACAGCACAAACTGTCCAGCAATTCATCCCATTATAAGTCCTACACATCTGTGCTGAAAACTGAGAAAAACAAAACAAAACCATATGCAAAAATAGTTTGAACATACATGAATCTACATGTACAACATTTATGCTATCAGTCTATGTCATGTCTAAGTGTTGGACAGAGGCAGAGGAAGGAGGTTTTGTTTTCAATTGGAAAAATGACTCAGGACATGCCGCTTGTTTTTGCAGTCATGAGGATAAGCACTACAATGACAGAAATACTATGTCTGCAGATACTTTACAGAGGTTAGAACAACAAGCCACCACCTTCTGTATGCGCTTGCCTCCTAGCAGCAGATTCCTATTTTAATTTTAGTTTGCTTTATTGCTTGCTGGTTGGAGCAGCAGGCAATAGTAAAATTGTTATTAAATGCAATCTGTCTCTTTAATAACAGTTTCAAAATTAAAATCATAAAGTTGATTCATAAACTACATGAATACATGCAGTGGTTGGAGTAGCCTCCTTTCTGGAGCAGTTCTGAAATGTACCAATCCGATGAACTTTAAAGAAGTTAATATTGTTGCTGATGGGAATAGGGAGCTTGTAATAACCAAACAGCATGTATAATACGTATAATATAAATTTGAAAAAAACTTCTCATATCAGTTGCTCAGTGGGATGAACGTGCTAGGTAGCTCTTATTAGTCTCAATACATTAAAGTACCACCGCAGAAGGTCAGGAGAGTCCAGGATATGGAGTAGAGAGTGGCAACATCTTTTCCAACAGTCTATATCCAAGAGGAAAACTGGTGATTTTGAGTGTATTCTAAAAGGAAACTGCATAAAATGTATATCTTGTGATGTCACCCATGTCGGRTGATCTAGACACATCCAGGAGTACTCAGATAGCTACTTCTGTTTTGTATTGCATGTGCCAGGAATGCCCAGAAGCAAATCTGTCTTAGCTCTTATTTTCTTGGTTTGCCTGTAGCATGCAAGAAAATGCAGCAGGCAGCCATGGAGCAAAGGTGCTGGTTCAGAACCTGTCACTTGGGACAAGCTTATTTTACAAACAATCCGTGCTTTTTAATCTCATTAGGGAAATATGATACTCAGACCTTAGAAGAAGCCAGAAGCAGATCAAATGTGAATATTTTACTTAGTAGTGTTTGGGATTCTTCACTGCCTTCCAAAACATCAAACACCAGCACATTTCCCTAGCTATTGATTCAGCAGCTCTGTCAGTGGAAGTAGCTGATAGAGAGATAAATGCTTGTTCCACCATGTCCTCATCTGAGTTAAGAGATAAAATCATAAGAAAAGTTTAGCCTCTATGTGCGTTTAAGTTTGATGCTTTAAGTAGTTAACTTGAAAAGCCATATAAGCAGTTAACTTGAAAAGCCATATGCTTAACTGATACAAAGAACCTCTATTTCCCAATCCCTGCCTCATCAACTGCCTCAGTCAGCTACTTAGAGATGCATCTATATATTTTGGAGAGTTGGAGGAAGCCTACTATTCCATTTTAAAGAAAGTAGCTAAGAAGGGAAGTTATACAGAAGGAGCAATTAATTTGACCCTGGTCAATCAAGTTACATCTGTACTAGTAAGTCAAATGTGCCTTAACTTTCCAAGATAGGGGCGCATTCAGGCTGCCCCTTGGGAATGGTCTGTGACCATTGAACTGTCTGGGAGCTGTTTGGGATGGGGTTGACAWGGTACCAAATCATGTCAGGGAACAGTCTAACATTTTAACCATTAATTTGTCCAAGTTTCTGTGCCCAGGAACCTTCCCCAAGACTGTTTACCCTACTTCCTTTAGATAGAACCATACAGCCTGTGGCAGAAAAGCATATAACTTGATCTCAGTTGTTGCATCTTGATCTCAGTTGCTTGTTTCAGCCACAAAACATACTCTTTTCTTTTTCCTTTTCAAACTTCCCCAAAAGCACCCAGAAGCATTTTTTTTAATAATTGATGAGCTTATGAAAATACTTATACAGGACACTGAGCTGCACTGAGCTGGAGCAGGTAAAAATATAGGAATTTTGAGTGAATTTACCAGTGAGGATTCAGAACTTCTGGCAGCTGATGTTCAAGCTAGAGCTGGTTTTTCAGAACGAGGTTTCATTCTAAGTCTCCCAGCTAATCTTTGCCAGTCTTCCAGATCTGCTAATATATTACAAAGAGCCAGAACAGCTTTGCCTATAACTGTGTTGTTAATCCACCAACTTCTTCCCTCTAACCTAAGTCACTTGTAAAGGTTGGGATGGGTTCACCATCACCCAAGTGATTTTACAGATGTTGAGTACCTTGCTCATAAAATGTCAAAGGTTTCATCAGTTTTATATTACTTTCATTTCTGATTACTTCCTTCTTCAGTATGATTTCAAGGAGCCCTTGAAGACAAAAAAAAAAAAAAAAAAAAAAAAAAAAANAAAAAAAAAAAAAAAAAAAAAAAAAAAAAAAAGCATTCCTTGGTGTGTATTGTACAGAGTAGATGTGTGGAGGAATTGGCTTTTGAAACAGGCTATTCAGAAACAATCACAGAATTATTTAAGAAATGCCTTCAAAAGCTGTAGGAAACTTGAGCAGAATGATGAAGATTTCAACAGGAAGAAGTAGGTGCCTTGTGTCTTACAGAGTAAGAAGTTCTCTTTTCTTGTGCCTTCTAATTTAATAATTTTATTTATTCTCTCATATATGACAATATTTCTTGGTAGATGAAWCTGAAGACATTATTTTCAGTGTCTCTATTCAGCAAACTACTTAAATTTAAGCAGTGGTCTAGTTCTGGGGAGCAGGCAAATATTGAAGATGGTGGTGTTTGTTTTAAGGAACATGAACATTTGTAACCATTGTATTTCTGCAGTCTCACTGAATTCTCTTTCTGGAGAAAGCAGTGATATGTTCCATGAGATACTTATTTCATGGGAAAAACAAAACAAAATTAAACAAAACCAACAAAAAAAACCTCATATAATTCTTATTTCTCTCTCTTTCTTTTTTTTTGTTTTTAATCTTCTATCTGAGTGGTTTTCATTCCTCTCACATGGGACCACATTGGGAGCCATTTCCAGGACACATGTACCAATGCTGTTATTTAGCCATTTGTGTCTGTACTTTTGTCCATTGTATTTTGCATTCACAGTCTCTCTCATTTCAGTCATTTCTTACAATTATGTTCTTTGCTTTGGTATCAAAAGAAGATTGCAGACTTTCCATTTCACTCAGAGTCTTCATGAGATTTGGGTGCTTGTTTGTTGCCATTTGTTCTATTTGTTTCTATAACATCCTTCAACAGGAAAAAAAGACATCCAGGATATTAATACCAAACAGGGCTGTGAAATAAAACAGTCTTCAAAACTGTCATTTATAGTTCTCACTCTTTTAAGCATCTGACCACTCATATCTTGCTTTAGCAATTGGCTTGGACAAGAAAGACAGAACTGGAATAAAAAGGTAATCTTGTGGATAGCTTGGAAAGGTGAAGATCGCTTCAGAAAGTCACTAAAATATGACTGTTGCTTTTGATTCTGTTTATCAGACTAACTTTCTACATTTTAAGCTATCTACTTACTGACTTACGTATCTGAAGAGAATCTTACTTTTCTTCAGCAGGAAAAAGAAATTATTTACTGAGGGAAGTATTCGTGTTTCAGGACACTGAGTCACTGGAGGATGCTATGAAATCTCAGGAAAAGCAAAAAAKTCTGATTCCTCTCTCTTCTCAGATCGGAAGGTCAGCACTCATCTTTTCTAAGGATGAATTACGACAAAGCCAGTCCCAGAAGCAGTGCCATTTAAGAAACMAGAAAATCCATGCAACAGCTTGAACCAACAAGCACCTTACTAGTGAATTTTGAGAGTCATTTTCCACTAYTATGTTTCCTTTGGAGGAATTAATTCTTCCTGAAGTTCACAACCCTTCTACATCTCTCACTGAACGCTCAAATGACATTTAGTATGGTACTGGCCAATTCAGATGCATAAAACTTATTAATTCATCCATAGCTAAGTGAGCTGGATATGGACCCATCTGCAGAACAAGAGAGTCAGGCATCTGCTTCATTTGAACTATCCAGTGGACAAAGTGACATGTGTATTTTTTATTCATTAAAAAAAAAAAAATCTCTTCTAGATCTGATGTTTTCAGAGGTGTGAGTGTGATCAATGCAGTGCTGTCATCTTGGRTCTACCAGTAACCTGGAGTAGTTGCACCAATATTTGTGCTTCTTGACCCTCCATTTTCCCTGATGTCCTAATTACGTCTGGCACTTGCACTCTGATGTCATCATTTACTACTGTACTACTGATCATTTCTGCTTGGTGTAGTAGATGAAGGGAATAATGAAAGAAACAGATAGAATGAAGAACCATGGGGCAACAGAAGAGAGGAAAAAGAAAGTCAGAGCAGGTATGAAAAGACCGCASAATAAACGCAGAGACAAAGGGTATATGGACAAAAGGCAAAGGAAAAAAAAGCACAGCGATAGCCTAAATTTGAATTTAGTCAATGAAATTCTAAAATCTATGKTCTTCAGGCAATCAGACTGAAGAATCATAATAATCTTTTCTAGCCTTGAAATCAAGAGATCATGTGTTTTACCAAGTAATGCTTAATAGGCCAATAAGGTTTTGAGAAAACTAGAAATCAATAATAGCTAACAGTTGGAAAACAGCATAAATATTGTATAAAAGTTATATACTTTTTTTTTAGTAGCCCCAGAATCTATTATTGACATTGTAATGAAGARAGTAATTTGCAATCTTAGCCATACACTCAAACTTACGGTTAAGAATTAAAATGTGATCCAGTCTATTCCACAGAATGTGCTGCAGTTGCCTAATTTAAAAAAATAGGCTGGACTTTATCTGATCAGATTTTATCTGATCATCTCTTAATATCGGTGATTAAATTAAAGCTGCCTATTCTCACAGTTTTCTTTAAAATAGTCGGCAATGCTTTTCAGATTTTTATTTTTATCTTTTTTTTTTTTTTTTTCCTGGAGGCCTTTCAAAACTTTYATACCCCACTGCTACTAAAATGCAGACAGGACTGCTGCTGATTTAAATGACAAAGGAAGTTAGTAGTAAGTAGTGCTGAGATCAGTAGGAGAGTTAGGAATATAAATGCAAGGTAAAAATTATATTCCAAGAGCTTCTAGTAGAGACTCAAACCTATCTCTTGCARTCGGTCAGTGTGTATATTTAGATTTTCTTGAAAAGAAAAGAAAAACAAGCATAGAAACACAAAAAGTCAATTGGATACTTTCTAGTCTTCCCAAGGGTTCTGTTGCTACTAGTTCCTGAATTTTGTCAGTACCTTCATTTATTCTAATATCAGGCATTATACTTTTTCTTTTAAAGTATGTATGACATTTTCTTTTTTATATGCTTATTAGTATATTTTATTTTTTGGCTTAATATGCCAGCAATTATCTAGCTTGATTGCTTCCCTTCTTTTACTGCTGTCACACAGCAACATGTTAACCTTATATTTCTAAAAATAAATAAGCATATATGTACTAAGATAATACAATAGTAATCAAATAACAGGTTGTAGTAATTTTGAAAGAATTTTTTTTCACTCAGGTTAAATAGAACTGTGAGTTAGTGGTCTCGAGAGAAATATATGATCCTAAAAGAGAACCATAGTCCAGGAAAGTCTCAGGCAAACTGGAAGATGGGACAGTACTGTATGATATGCYGAATCAATTATAATAGACTTTAGTACTCTTGAAGACTTATGACATAAGCTAAAATTAACAGCTTTGGTAGAAGGTAAGGCTTCTTCAGTGTTGCACATTTTGTTTCTGTAACTTCACGGTCTTGAGTGAACTGCTGTATTAAATCAACTTTACTGGCAGAAGAGAGAACTGGTTCCTTCTTTTGAGACATGTTCAAAGCCCTGTTGTATATCCCAAACTTCATTATTGAACTTAGAATGGTTTCTACTTCCAGATGCCTGCTGAAAATAGCCATTTATATATCTTTCAGTATTCAGCCATTAATAGTTATCTATTCAGCAAAGGAGGAAAGTTAAGTTTTCGCTAACTGAAATCACTTCTGAGTACCTGAGGCTATCCAGTAGACTTTAGTGAGAAGAGAGTTAATACTCTATGAGGTGAGCATATTTTCAGTACAGAAGATGATATAGTTAGTGGTAATAGAATGACCTTGAAGCCAAAAAATAATATGAAGTGAGCCACATGGCAGAAAATGGACTATGACAGGTGCTTCTTAAGAGAAGCTTATGAGCAGATGACTTTATGCTGAAAAAACAAGCTGGCATTGCTTCTTGATTGGTCACTGAAAATTACAGGCTTCCTTCCATGGTCATGACAATATCTTCCTCTTTACGCATTCTCATCTAAACAAAAAGGTGTATTTTCCGAACAATTATGCGTGAGTAGAAACATCTGAATCTAGGCTGATATGTGCAGCATTTCTTTGGCTTTGTTTATTAATCTCTATTTTCTTTTAAATCAAAGGCAGAAGAGGAGAGAGGGAGAGAAAGAGATGTGTTAATGTCACTCTTACAATAAATAGGCTTCTTACTTAGTGAATTTGCATCATTTGTTTTAAAATGTCCAATTGTATTAGARGGAAAACAGACATGTTATAATTTTTTCCATTAGACTTCAATAGCCAGGTTAGCTTGGTAATTGCTCAATTCTGCACTGTTGCTTGTTTTGTCTTTGATGGTATGGAAACACAAATGGCATTTTTGGTTCCTTTCTACAAGGATATTGTGCTATGTTTTAACATTCTTTCTCATTTGTAATTTAAATTTAAGGGAAACATGCTGTTTTAGTGTCATGCATCATAATATACAGAACAAACTCCACAATAAGAAGGAAATATGGTTAGAAAAAAAGCAATAATTTTCTTAAGGAACACTAGAGCAAATGTAGAGAAGGGAAAAGACTTTTGCACTTCTCTGGGGAACATATTTTCTGAATAATTGAAAATATTTTGTCTTCAAAAAAAAAAACTTAAGTGATGAGAAAACAAGCAAGAAAAAAGTACAGAGGTGGAATTTCTTAAAACAAGTATTGTACTTTTGTAATTTCAAGTCAAAAAGTTTCTGGATCAGCTTCAAATTCAACATCAAAACCTCACCACATCTCTATAATCCCAAAGAAATTGTAGCCTTGCAGCTACATGTAGACCTCCTGTCTATGTCCCGTGCTGTGTTCATTAGGGTTCAGGTACATCAGAGAGCCATCCAATCATAGTGATTTCCTAGAATAAAAAAAATGTGAAAGCTTCCCCTATCACACTCAAAGACTTTTGTCATTTCCTTATTTTTTGTGCATACACTGAGGGTGGCCTCCTTAAGCGTTGTTTCATTGCTTATAATGTCTCTCTTGTCCACACAGTCAACAAAATAGTCTGAGGTGGGCTCATCTCATTAATCATATGYAAAGTGTATATCCGTCAAGATTATCTCTGGGATTCCTAAGTAAATCATACCTATGGGAAGATATGAGATCTCCCTCRTGCGAAGATATGAGGTCTCCCTGGTGCCTACCCATAGTTGCTCCATCTAATAGTGTTAACGCTGGGGCTCCTAATCAATCATTGCCTTCCTCCACTTTTGAACTAATCCTAGTGCTCTCTCCCTTCAGCTACTTGAGATATGTCAGATGTTGCTTTTGGCTTCATGAAYATTTTGCTTTGTAGTTCCTAAAGTGAAAAACATCTGTCTGGAAATACTCAGAAGACATGAATTTTATTTTATATTTTTATTTTCTTTTCCCCCACCATGCTGTCTTAGGATTTGGAAAAATTGTTCAATCTTCTTATGCTTTTCTGTAGAAGAGATAATAAAAGTGCTAACTTTATTTGTTCTATAACTTTCTGGGAAATTTATATGGAAAGCATTAGATAATTCAACATTGACTTTAAACACTGCTCTATGTACATACAGAGCATATAGAGAAGGATGTCCCACATTTGTGACATCTAACAAAGGCGTTAAGATCATAAACTGGCAGCATTGCCCTCCAAACAGATGGATATGCTGAACACCCTCTTTGGAATAAATTCTTGGTATTAAAATAAATCATCAAGTAGAATTAGCTGTACCTTCTGGATCAAATACTCCTTGTCTTTCAGCCAGTCATGCTATGTAATGACTTATAAAAATRGTATTGTAATCTATATAAGAGCTAGTTAAGGGAGTACTGTCTGCSCTTACTGAAATGCTTTTGCAAAATCTTTTGGAAAAAAAAAAAAATCTACTTTCCTAAGTAGCTAACAAAAAGCAAATTTGAAAAAAAAAATATTAGAATTGAATTGAATGTACAGAAATGGTAGAATTCATGTTGTTCATTCTGAGAAATATATAAAAGTAGTAGACCCTAAAGTAACATAGTGATATATAAATCACTGCCTATAGATCTTTCTTTGGCTCTCATTTGGAGGGAGACAGACATATTCTCTTCTATCCTGACTGTAGTGGCATGAGGTTTTGTCCCTTAAAGCAGAAACTCATCTTCTCTAAGGCCATTAGACATTAATGCTGTGCAATCACTCCGTAAAGAAAACATTTAAAATCTAGTTTAAACAAAAGAGTGATTATATATGTGTGTTGTACCAACAATGAATAATTATTTTCTACAAATATTATATTTATTCTGAAGGACTAATAACAGAAAGTGAGTGGAAAGTACATTTCAGAAAATGAGACCCATTAGAAAGAAAATGAGGAAACTAAAGTTATCGTAGTATGATATTGTTAATGCTGTTGAGACAGACAAGCTGAAATCTAGCATTTCTGATTCCCTTTCTGATTCTAGCTTACACATCCTACCTTTAGTGTTTTCTCTAACATTTTCCTTCTGCATCTCTGAGACTCCACTGAGTTTCTGTTTGGTGTTAGGGTAGATGAAAGAGCCTGACACACTTTCTTTGTGTCACTAATTATTTTGTCTGTCTTTGTCATTTCATCTCTCAGGCCTTTTTTGAAGCAAAATGGTCACTCTTTCAAATGGTCCATGCGAGACCATAAGTGGTCCAGAAATTATTTTAAGTGCTTAAATTTGGGAAAATAATTSATGGCTAATTTTCATTCTTAAAGCCATCCATTTAAATTGATATCTTTTAATTTGACATGTTTTGGAGGTAGCAGCTGTTATTCCTGAGGAATATAATTAAATTGTTGGAGAATGAAGAAAAAGAAATGCACAAATGCCTATAAAAAGAAAAAAAAACTAAAAATCTTACACATTTGCAGTATAGATACAAGTGTTAGAATTCATCCTGTTTATAGAAACAACATGAAATAATCATGTTAAGTTGTGTTTATCATTGCTGGAGAAATATGGGCACTTTAGAGTGATTTTTTCTGACCTTTTGTAACCATTCACACAATTATTAAACAAATCATACCTTAAAATGTTCTGCTTCACTCCATCAGCTAATTTGGTCAGATGAATGGCATTCTATTACAGTACATGTTTATCTTACACTCCTGTTTAGGTGAGCTTGAATCTGGAAGGTAAGTATTATGATTATTTACCTCTGAGTGAAACTTCCCTCACTTCTTTCCATTTTCTCCATTAAGCTGAAATAACCGAATTTCATATGAACTTTTATTGCATTCATTTTTCTTCTGATTTCCTTTCCTTTCAAATAATTACTGTAACTTATGCAAATATCAGAAAAAGGCACTACTGTGTCACAGAGTGCCTGAACATCACTCCATTTTGTCTGTCGATGTAATTCCCAAGACTGGCTCCCTGAATGAAATGCCATTTTAATCCTTTTCTTGCATTTTTTTTACTTCTTCATCTTGTCAAACAGTGCTCAAGCGAACAATGCAGAACTCGGACCATTCTGCAACAAAAGAGTCTTTTGGGTTTTGCTTTAAAACCCCTCCTCCTTATTTTAGTTTAGCACATAATATCAAAGATCAGTACAGGAGATCTGGAAGCACTATTGTTTCTTTCAGCCTTGACAAAAGCAATGTAAACTTAAAGCAGATGGTGGCTGGAACAGGTTTGTTTTCCATTATATTCCTGCTTTAATGGAATATATCTTTTATGCCTATGGGCTTTTTTTTTCCTTCTTTTTCTTCTCTTTTGGCTTTAGCATCTGGAATAGAAATCTTACCTGCCTGCCTCAGACTCAGAGCCTGTGTTTGATGCTGATGCTTCTTGGCAAGCCCACTTAGGAAGAAAAGGAGCTGAGCAGCCCACGCAGCTGAGTGTGACTTTTCTGAGACTTTACTGCCACAGGTCCTCAGGTCTCATCCTCCAAGAGCTGGTTAAACTGGCAGGTGCATTTTTCAGGAGAAAACCGTGGTTAACGGGGAACAGTTTAGGTTTCAATTTAAGCCAACTGGAGTTTTCCAGACATCTTCTGAAGGGAATTATCTTTTGGATGTGTGTGAATTTATAATCAGATAAGTGTTCAGTTTCTCATTGCTGCCATTGGAATAAATATCTCTGCTACAATTCCCTCTCCTTCAACTTAAAAAACTAGGAGGAGCAAACTTATACTACTTCTTCATTAATAAAGGAAGAAAAAAAGGATGGGAAAGAAAAGAAAAAAAAAGGCTTCCTGAACTGGCACCACTTGAAAGACTGTAATGCATACTATGGAGCAGTGGAAATTTCTTCTTCCTGTAACGCAGAAGCAGTGAAAGGCTAAATAATTACACACGGTACTAAAAATTAAAAAGCCCTGGTTAAGTTTTTGATGTTAAGCAGCAAAGTGAAGGACTGCATCTGAGCTCTGCATCCTGTGCAGTGCTTGACTATGGGAGAAACACAGCAACGTCTCCAAAATAAGGCTGGCATTGTGATTTGGATTACTTTACAAATTAGTTATGATAGAGCTCCCAAGCCAAACCTTTAGGACAGCAGTCAGCAGAGGACATGGTTTGATGTGGCCCTGTGGATCGTCAAGGTGTGGGATTGGGGACTAGCAGCTGCAGAAATACTCCTAGCCTTTTCCTGGGTCTTGTGTCTGCAGTATGGTCAATACCATGTCTAGTTTTGTCATATTTTTTGACAGTCCGGCAAGCTGATTCCAGTATTCAGTAAGATAGTTTTCAAAAAACAAAACTTCCAAAAAGCAAGCACGCTAAAATCATGTATATTATACATGTTGTATATTATACATATTTGTTGGAAGGCTAATGAATAGCCAAAGGTAAAGAACTACAAAGACTGGATAAAAGCCTCCTTTTTTTCTGGAACTTTTGAGGTTTTATCATTTTTCTTTTGATAGAAAGTGTATAAATTGCCTTTTAAGAAGTCACATAGATGAAAAATTCCCTCTCTTCCCTTCAGTCTTGAACTAGTTCTCTTCTTTCATTGCATTGAAGATGTTCTTTACTTCCCTGTGATCAGCAGGAAAGGATTAACCATGTGAGAGGGATGATTGTTTTAGCATAGATGCTAAAGCTAAAAAAAAAAAAAAAATCACATTGCTCTCTGGAAACTGCCTTTTTTTTTATTCAGACCAGAATCATGATAGTTTTTATGAAATGTAATTCTTAGATCACTATAAATACTGATTTTAATTGGGACTCATCATGTAACATATTAAAACCAATTCTGAAATAGGAATATGGAATCTATAATAGCTACATAGACTACAATGGAAGACAATATGCAAACACCCCTCTTGCTGCTACAGGAGTTGATCTGTTTATTCTAGAGTTTCCCAAATGTCTGCATTAAGAAGTGTATAGCTTTATTTGCAGGATTTTTTGATTTTTTTTTTTTTTTTTGACTGCAAACCTTGCACATGCTAAAACATTATGCAGATTGTTCTATGGACCTCTTAGATCAAATGTAAGACAAAATCTGTCTCTTCTGTTTTGCTTATTTTTTTTTCTGAGTGATTGAGAGATGAAGACTGCTGCAGTGATGTGGGAATCAAAAAGAGCATGATTGATTATGAAAAGACGGTCCAGCTTATTATGTAATGCCTTGAGAGCTCTAGCTGTTAAGCTAGAAAATTTGTGTCTTTGCATAATAAACCTGGGAGTTATATAGCTGAGAAAATGGTTATCACCTCATAAACAGGAAGCACCCTCAAGGTATCATCCGTGTAGTATAGATCACAAAAGGCTGTGTTCTGGCTTCCCAGCAGTCCTACATCAGTTCTTTTATGGTGTCATTATGTTAAATGCTTTTAATGCAGGAATATTTCAGAATAATAACAAATTATTTTCTATTTCACTGCAATTTCATTCATTCAGGTCTAGTAAAGTTTGAACATGAAATCAAAACAGAGAGATTCAATGACTTGTCTGAGGTCACAGGTCACTGTGTTAGATATAGGACCTCTGACAGAAAATACTCAAAACCTAATACTAACTCTGATTTGCTGTAGGACCTCATACAAATTATTTGGTATACTGATAATTTGAGCAAATGTGGATACCTGCACCTAGGCTACTTTGTCTATTACACACTCTATCATATATTCTCAGTGGAGAAAGCATATAGAAAAGGACAAATATAGCTCTGGTCTCCCTGGGGAATAAATGACCTATTTTCTGGGCTATTCCTGATCTAAAATGCTATCTCTACATTGTTTAATACTGGTTCATGTCTTGAATATGTAACACAACAAATTCTATAACCTAAAACAGTTTGGTGCTATGTACTGTTAAGGTAATATAGCTTGGAGACATTTGAAAGGCTTCAAGAACCAGCGTGGCCTAAGCTGGCAAGGGTATCTTGGTGCCATGTTTAACTATGCAGTGCAAATGTGTCTCTGTCTGATCAACAGAGATGGGAAGCAGCCTGAGGTGTGCTCAGTGCTGTTGAGGGCTGCTAATTCTGGAACACTAGATTTCACTCATCCTACAGTATGGCCCCTCTGTGTGTTTTCTGAACTCCTTAGTGATGCCATACCTCTTAATATAAAACACAGTTGCTATAAGAGGAGTTGTAGCTACCATCATTTTCCTCTGAATCAATCATCTGTTTGCTTTTGAAAGCAATAGAATAGTAGAAAGGGAATTTATTTTCCCTGACCCATTTTTTCCTTTCAGACATTCAAAAGCCACCTGGAGAGTGTCCTTGGCAATCAGCTTGATCCTACTATGCTTGAGCAAGGGACGTTAGACTAGATAATGTTCAGAGGTTCCTTACAACCCCACTTGGCATTCTATGATTTTTTTAATTGTATGGAAAACAAAAGCTTAGTCTTCATCCACCTGTTTCATTTTCAAGACATTGATGGCCTTCAGTTCATTTAATTGACTTTTATTTATTTATTTATTTATTATGCATGTTGTGATACCATGGTAACAAAAACAAAAAAACTTCTAAGTGTTTTTCAGTCACTTATTTTCTTAACTGCAGTCAATTATCATTGTATTAAGTGATATCTTCTTCCTGAACACAATGCAAAATGATCATCTGATCATCATATCATCTGAGAGGTTGTCCAGCAATCTGTAAATACTATTTTTGGCTTAATTATCTTCAACTTTCTAATTCAGAGCAGTCATGCTCATATTATGGCACAGTTTTGTCCCAAGCTTGGCTATTTATATTGCTTTGTAAATCGGCACATGATTTTCCTTTCAAATCATTCCACTTCCATTTCATTGAGGACTGAACAAATGTAAAAATTGATACTGCTGAGCTTTTTAGATTTAGCCAGTTGCTTGAAAAAGGTTAATAGGTTTGGTTGCCTGGGGATACTATTCCAGTTCAAGTCTGTCAGATATCTAATCATGTGTTTCAACAGAAGATATTGCCCAAAGCAGCCTTTGTCCAGTTTCTATGTTTCTCTAAACTTCAGGAAGTAAGGAACTGTCTCATTAACAAATAAATGATCTACACCTGATTTACACTTGATTTTATTTTCTTTTAAAATTAGCTCAAATAATCTTCTTTATCATTTTAAGCACAAGCTTTTTTCACAGTATGATGATTATCTCATAGATGAATTTAGCTATGTGTGTAGGATGTTTCACTAGCCTACTTGAATATATATAAAAAAAGAAAATACTTGTTTTCAGATCTGTAGTAGCTAACTATGGTTAAATTGGTCTTCTAAATGTTCCAAACAGGTGTTTGCCCACTTGAAAACTACTCCAATAACTGCAGCAGAGTGACTAATTTGCTGAAGTGCAAGAGTACTAAATTGATCTCTTCAGTTAAGAGCTCCATTTCCTTGAATTTTGTTTTTTTGTTTATATCACAGAAAAAAAAAGAACTTTTATAAATGCTTTTCAGGAAGTTGTCACTCTAAGTGTATATGAACATATGTGATGTCGCTTTGACCAGCGCTACAGAACTGTGTATTCACAAGGGAGATATTTATGAGGCTCATGAGGAGATCTCCTTAGCTGGAGATGTTGACCCATTCCAGTTTGGAATATTTATAGTTGAAGTACCTCATGGTCATATACATACACATTTTGATCCTTGAATCATACACAGACTATATTTTATCTAGAAAACTGAAATACTATGAAAAGAATCAGTGGTCAGTTGCTACAGCAACAGTGAGGTACTTTCAAAACCTATTTGTAAATCTAAGAATCCCTTTGTAAATTTGCAAACCTACTTGTAACATTTTACTTTCATATATCTATGGGCTGCCTTCTCTTCATTTGAAGAAGAGATGAAAAAGGATTTTCTTAAAAGAGAAGACTTCTTTTCTTAGTATATGTACATGGCATTTTGAAGGCAGAAAGGGTCATTTTACAGGATGCCTTGGTGAAGCCTTCGATGGGAGAATGTACTCCACTGGAAATCAGGATGTTTTACATAGCCAAATGTTTGTATGAAATGGCCACAAACTGAAGTACCAAATGTTCCATGGGAATTTAAGAAAAAAAATCTTCACAGTGAGGGTGATAGAGCACTGGAATATGTTGCCAAGAGTAGTTGTGGAATCTCCTTCTCTGGAAGGATCTCCTTCTCAAAATGTGCTTGGACACAATCCTATATAACATGCTCTGGGTTGACCCTGCCTAAGCAGGGGACTTGGAGCAACTGATCTCCAAAGGTCCCTTCCAACCTTAATGATTCTATGATGCTATGGTTCTGTGGGCTCTGGTCCTTGCAGAGCATGGGACTGTTGCTAATGAAGGTATTCATTAGCACGAAATGGGGGATCATGATAAGGGACTGGAATATCTCTCGTACGATGAGAGACTGAGTGAGTTGGGCCTGTTTAGCTTGGAGAAGAGAAGGCCGAGAGGGGATATGATTAATATGTATAAATACATGAGGGGTGAATTTAGGGAGGAAGAGGCCAAGCTCTTCTCAGCGGTGGCCAGTGACAGGACAAGGGGCAATGGGTATAAGTTGCAACACAGGAAGTTCCATCTGCATATGAGGAAGAATTTCTTTCCTGTGAGGGTGACAGAGCAGTGGAACAGGCTGCCCAGGGAGGTTGTGGAGTCTCCTTCTCTGGAGATCTTCAAAACCCATCTGGAGGCCACCCTGTGCCACATGCTCTAAGTGTCCCTGCTCAAGCAAGGAGGGTTGGACTAGATGATCTCTAGAGGTCTCTTCCAAGCCTAAGCATTCTATGATTCTGTGATTCTATTCTGCTTCGTACTGTTGTGACTGTGAGTCACTCTGGGTTACATATAAATCATACTTGTATACAAACCCCAAAAGAGAAGAACAATTAGAAGAGACTAGGGTGGGAAACTGTTTCCATGAGCTTTACAGGCCTTTGAGAAATGTTCCTACTTACGATGAAAAACTCTTTTTCAGATTTGAAACAGAAATTGCAAGTTTTGCTATATGCAAGATGTCTGGGGTTAACTTCATTGTTCCAAGATATTAGTGATATGAATGCAAATCTTTGCTCCATACAAAGTGCTGAAAGGATTTGATATAAGTCGTGTAAATTCCCCACATGAATCTTCTGAGGAATCTCATGAGGTTTAATAAGGACAAGTGCAGGTTTTTGCATGTGGGGAAGAATAACTCCAGAAACCAGGACAGATTAGGGGTTGACCTGCTAGAAAGCAGCTAGGGGATTTGGAAAGCAGCAGAGAGGGATTTGGAAGTCCCAGCTGACAACAAGTTAACCATGAGGCAGCACTGTGCTCTCATGACCAAGAAGGCCAATGGAATCTTGACCTGCATCAGGAGGATGGTTGCCAGCAGGTCAAGGGAGGTGATACTGTCCCTCTCATCAACTGCGGTGAGGCCTCCCCTGGAATATTGGGTGCAGTTCTGGGCTCCTCAGCACAAGAGAGATGTGGAACTTCTAGATATGGTCCAGTGGAGAGCAACCAAGATAATTAAGGGACCAGAACATCTGTCTTATTAAGAAAGATGAAGAAAGCTAGACTTTTTTAGCCTGGATAAGAGATGATTGAGAGGAGATGATTGAGAGGTCCTCCTGGTTGACACTAAGTTAACCATGAGTGAGCAGTGTGCCCTCGTGGCCAAGAAGGCCAATGGGATCCTGGCCTGCATCAGGAGGAGTGTTGCCAGCAGGTCAAGGGAGGTGATTCTGCCCCTCTACTCAGCTCTGGTGAGGCCGCACCTGGAGTACTGTGTTCAGTTCTGGGCACCCCAGTATAGGAGGGACGTGGAGCTTCTCGAGAGGGTCCAGAGAAGGGCAACCAGGATGATTAAGGGAATGGAACATCTCTCGTATGAAGAGAGGCTGAGCGAGCTGGGCCTGTTTTCTCTGGAGAAGAGACGGCTCAGAGGGGATATGATTAATATGTATAAGTTCAGGAAGGGAGAATGCAGGGAGGAAGGGGACAAGCTGTTCTCACTGGTGGCCAGCGATAGGACGAGGGGTAATGGCCACAAGCTGAAGCACAAGAAGTTCCGTCTCCAGGTGAGGAGGAACTTCTTTACTGTTAGGGTGACAGAGCAGTGGAACAGGCTGCCCAGGGAGGTTGTGGAGTCTCCTACTCTGGAGGTCTTCAAAACCCGCCTGGATGCCACCCTGTGCCACATGCCGTAGGTGTGCCTGCTTGAGCAGGAAGGTTGGACTAGATGATCTCTAGAGGTCCCTTCCAACCTTAAATATTCTGTGAATCTGTGAATATCTGATCATGTGTAAGTACCTGGGGGGTGAGGGTAGAGAGGATAAGGCCAAGCTCTTACTGGTGGTGGCTAGTGACAGGACAAGGGTTAATGGGTACAAACTGAAACACAGGAATTTACGTCTGCATGTGAGGAAGAGCTTCTTTGCTGTGAGGGTGACAGAGACTTGGAACAGGTTGCCTAGAGAGGCTGTTGAGGCTCCTTCTCTGAAGGTATTCAAAAGCTGTCTGGATGTGACCCTGTGCCTCGTGCTTGAGCAGAGGTGTTGAGCTAGGTGATCTCTAGAGCAACCTTCCAACCTCAACCATTCAGTGATTCAGTGATTCTGTGATTCTGATCTTCGGCTGCCCAGGGACCTTTCCTCCTTCCTGTTTCTTAATATGTCATAATTTATATGTGAAATATAAATTCAAGTATTAATGTGAAACAGATTAAGCAAAGAGTGTGTGGACTTCATCTACTCATAACCTTGAAAGATATGCCTGTTAAACCTAATGCTTTTCCATAGTCTCTCATCCCCATGAAAAAGTTTATACACTGGTAGAATCATATTTTCTTGCAATCATTAAATGTTAAAAGGTTTACTGAAGTGCACTTGGACGAAAAGAAAATGCTAAAATGCTTGAATAATAGAAAAGTCTTCGTACAGAAAGGTGAGAACAAAATGTAGTCTTGTGAGGTAATATGTAAGTATTTAAAATTAAGAAGGCTCCAGGCAGCACAGTTGTTTTTACTGCCTCAAGTTTGCCCCTTCTTAGAGTGTTTGTTAATTGCTCCTTCCTATTTTTGTCAAACTTCACCATATTCAAGTCAGGTCAAAGAGAGATTTTTCTATGTTTTAAGCATTCTTAGAAAATATTATCCCAGGGAGGTATATTTAAAATATTCTTTTGGAAAATAGAAGGGAAAGACATTAATACAGTCATATAGCTAATGATAAAGAGGGATTTTTAAAAAAATGTTTCAGAAACATCTAAATGGCTGAATGTATGTTTCAGAAAGCGTTGTGTTTATCTACAAGGATTCTTCCTTTCCAGTTGCATTGTATTTCTTATTCTGTGGGACATGACAGAGAAAGACAGGAGCTGGCTGAGTTTGGATAACAACATCTGTGAAAGGGAGACAAAATTATTTAAAAGTGAAGAGGCTGTTGCAGCTTTTTTTAAGGAGTAAAATCAGGAAAAATAAAAGGAGAAATTCTTTTTGAATTTCACCATCATTCCCTTCTCCTACCAAAATATAATAATTTAAAAAATAAAAGGAAGAAGAAAAAAAAATGAAGAAAAAAGAGAGCAATAACAGAGAAAAATACCTCGAAACAAGTGATTTTCTTTCTTTGTCTTCTTGGCAGTGTGGGCAAGTTTTTAATCTCTGCTGGAGCCTTTTAGTAGAATTACCTTATCTCTAATGGCAGCTGTCACTTTACCTAAACCTACACTCTTGTTTTGTATTTTCGGGCTTCCTCATTTGTCCTGCTCTTCTCATTAGACATCCCTAAAGGGCTACAAGCATAGAAAAATGCATAACATAACAACATAACATAATATAGGAAACAGCATACCAAAACATAACCTTACAATATTATGTTATGCTATGCTATTTCCTATGTTATAGGAAAGGTAGGATATATATCATAGTGTAATATAAGGAAGAAGAAAAAAAAAGATGTTTGGGGATGGAAAGGGTCATTTAAGCCTTCTTTAAGTTGTTCAGTGAAGTGCATAGTTTTGCTTTGGCAAATTGCAGCAGCACAGCAGATGCAGCAGGGTTGGCCTGTGTTATTTCTGTAAAACCTCCCTCATAATTGGGGGTTGGATTTAATACTATGTAAGAACATGATACCTGAAAAGTGGTATTGTCAAGATGATAACCTAAACAAAAGTCAGACCTATTTATTCTCCCTTTTTCCCTTTTATTTTCAAAGTGTTGTAGTCTGTTCAGACTTCTGGGATTTAAATTGATTTTCCTCTCAGCTTTCTCTGTAGGATTTCGTTGTTCAAATCATGATAAGCTTTGCTCCTGGCACCAGTGGAAAAAGAAAATGAAATACAAGCATTTTTAGGTTGAGAACTCTCCTAGGAGTGTATACTCTAGTCTCTAACACCACTAACATGCTGGAGACATTATATGATGGTATGTACAATATAAGGAGAAATACCGTAAAGCTTTCAGGAGAGGGAATCATTTCTCCTGTTTACACAGCACTCAACGAAATGCGGCATGAACTGCTGAAGGCTCCTGGCTTTTATGATGTTGCCAGTACCAAGTGACAGACCCTAAATCCAGAGAACTAACCTCAAGGAGACACGAACATCTACTTGCTTTCTCTGCTGGCCAGAGATAGTCTAAGCCTGCACTTATGTGAGTTTATAAATGACTGTTGCAGAGTTTGATTCTATTCCATTTAAATCAGTAAGGAAATTCCCACTGGATGGAAATACAAGATCCATCCAGAAGTCTTTTACTGTCCCACGTTACAGCACACACAGCTTCAGCACAACCAGTTCTGAAGTCTTTGAGAGTAATGCTAATTATGTAAGAATTAATTTTAGATATTTTAGAGGTGATTAGCACTTACTGGTGGATGCAGCTTTTATTTCATCTTTTTTTTTCCCCCATTAGTACTTAGCAAAGGTAAGATAGTAAAAGGCAAAGAATAAAGCAGAAAAAGGAAAAGGACTTGGCACTTAATAATAGCAGGAATATTTTCTGCAATGGCATGACCTTGGCCTGGTTAGTATTATGCTTCATGTTATTACAGGATATTGAGAAAATCATCTGCATTGCAAGTCTTGTTCTTTATCATTACTATAATTTTTTTTTGAGATCTTTCTGGATTTTTCTTTTTTTTTTTGTATAAAATTAAGTATCTAGAAATGTTGTTGGGCTTTATTGGAAGCTGGAAATTGTTAACTAGTTATAGTCAAAAAGTTGTATTTCTCTAGAAATATTTTAAATTTATTTTATTTTTTTCACCTGATTTTCTTGCATGAATGCATTTTGTAGAGTTTTTTTCTTCAAAATGAATAAAATCTTAGACTGAGGAAAAGGTTTTGCCAATTTCTATTCAAAATGGAACATTTTGAAAGATATTTTCCTTTAAAATCTTTATTTAATAAACTAGCTTTTAAACTTTTGCTGGCAGAAAAACACTCTGTGGGATCTGTTAACATTCTTAGCATAGTAGGGAAAAGAAATTAATTTAACTTTTTTTTTTTTTTTTTTTTTTTTTTACCCAAAAACGTATATTAAACCTATTGACAAGCCAACTTGGGTGAGTAAAGTTGCCTGGTTTGGCTCGGTCAATTTGGCTTGTTCTCTTTACCAAACTCCATCATAAATAAAAGTTTTAAAAAAGTTATTGAAAAATTTCATTGCAAAATAGCAAACACTTGTAGAAAGACCCAGGTCACTCTATTTCCTATAACTATTCTCATGCTTTGTAAATATTTCTCCAAAGGTAGATGCTGCCAAATTGCCTCCTGTTACCTTGAGACTAGTGGTGAGTCAGTGGTGAGATTATTTGCTTTTCTGAAAGGGTTTAAAAGATGCTTTTTATCTATCAGAGCTGGGAGCTCTAGCTTGCAGCCCACCACAGTTCTCTGCTTAGTGTTGAGGATACAGGAATTGTTCAGAATATCAAAACATGATGTTTCTCAAAACAAGGACTCTGGATCTGTTTCTGACCGAGAGATGAAGCATCTGTCAGGCTTGATGCTGTGGTAATTCCTGTGGCTCACAGTCCAAGTCCAGTGTATTTTTTTTTTTGTTTGTTTGTTTCCAGAAGTCCTTTTAACCACCACAATTATTAAATCAAAACCAAAGAAAGCCTGGCACCACTGTTCTATGTTGGAATGTGTTTCTCTGGTATGGGTTCAACTGAAAGCAAACATGTCAATGGATTGTAGGTAATGTTAAGCCTTTCTGGAAGAACAAAAATTGCTATATTTTTTGGAGAGGGGTAAATTTACAGTAATTTAGTTAAGAAGCTTTATGAGATTTGGAAGAAAAGTGTAAGTCTGAAGTTAGGAAGCCCAGTTATTAAATAAACAGATTTTATTTTACCTTGCTCCTATCATTCTTCTTTCTGTTTACAAAGAGATGCAAACATTGACTGGCTCTATGGGAGGTATACAAATTTATAGTGTTTATAATTAGTAGAAGGTATTTGTGCAAATTTATAGCATTTATAATGAGTAGAAGGTGTTTGCACTTCGGTGATCAGTGGTGCAGAGTCCGGTTGGAGGCCTGTGGTTAGCAGTGTCCTCCAGGGGTCAATCCTCAGTCTGGTCCTGTTCAACTTATTCATTGATTACCTGGATGAAGGGCTGGAGTGCTCCCTCAGCAAGTTTGCTGATGATACCAAACTGGGAGGAGCAGCTGATAGCCCTGAGGGCTGTGCTGCCATCCAGAGGGACCTGGACAGACTGGAGGACTGGGCGGTGAGAAACCTCATGAAGTTCAACAAGGGAAAGTGCAGAATCCTGCACTTGGGGAGGAATAGCACCAGACACCTGAACAGATTGGAGACTGACCTTCTGCAGAGCAGCTCTGTAGAGAGAGACCTCAGCGTCATGGTGCATGACAAGATGACCATGAGGCAGCAGTGTGCCCCGGTGGCCAAGAAGGCCAACGGGATCCTGGGGTGCATTAAGAAGAGTGTCTCCAGCAGGTCAAGAGTGATGATCATCCCCCTCTACACAGCCCTAGTGAGGCCACATCTGGAGACTGTGTCCAGTTCTGAGCTCCCCAGTACAAGAGGGATGTGGAGCTGCTGGAGAGAGTCCAGCGCAGGGCTACAAGCATGATCAGGGGCCTGGAACATCTGCCCTATGAGCAAAGGCTGAGAGAGCTGGGCCTGTTCAGCCTGGAGAAGAGAAGGCTGAGGGGGGACCTGATCAGTGTCTATAAATACCTCAAGGGAGGCAATGAGGGAGGAGTAGGGGGCCGACCTCTTCTCAGTGGTCTCAGTAGCCAGTGACAGGACTAGAGGAAAGAGCCACAAATCGAAGCACCAAAGGTTCCACAGGAACTTAAGGAAAAATTTCTTGGCAGTGAGGGTGACAGCCCTGGAACAGGCTGCCCAGAGAGGTTGTGGAGTCTCCTTCTCTGGAGATCTTTAAAACCCGCTTGGATGCAGCCCTGTGCCACATGCTCTAGGTGACCATGCATGTGCGGGGAGGTTGGACTAGATAACCTCTAGAGGACCCTTGCAACCTTAAAGATTCTATGATTCTATGATTCTATGATTTTATGGTTTTACGTGTATCTTTGGGAAGAGCTCAACTAGTATGTCTATGAGAAATCCAGATATTCTGGCAGCAGCTAACATCCAAAAATTTTTATTTTCTATCTAAGAAACTCTATGATTATAACTTATATCTAAGAAAGAAGAATAAGGACAGGACTTTTACTTATTTCCTAAGATCTTTTCATCTGGATAACAAAATTGATTGTATTGTGCCTCTATAGTGCATTGTATTTTTTTTTTTCTTTTTAGTATTATTATTTTTTTCAGTCCTGATTCCAGAAACGGCAGCTAACAGATTGTACATCGGTCTTCACTTCAACATTGTGGTTCCTGCTAATACTATACTTTAATAAACACCACTCTTCTGCATTGCCTATATGTAGCTAGATCTACACTGTTTTTAGGGAAAGAGAGCAAGTACCTCTCAGGATACCTCAACTGAAATGCCGGAGGCAAGAATGGTAAAGCACTTCCCAGTCTGGTTGAGACTGGAATTTTCAAATACGAAAAATTATTGGCTGGACAGAGGCAAGGGATTTACTTGGCAAAGGGAAACACTTAAAGGAGTTGTAAGCAAAGCAATAGTTTATTTTGACTGAGGAGATAGGCTTATAATCAAGGAATAGCTTAGAAATGTTTCTGAGTACAGATATTACACTCGTACAGCATCATATTTGAGTAAGACATTGCTATACTGTCTCGTAGTGACATATACGAATAAGGCCTCTGCCAAGTTAGCTTAGAATCTACCCTTCTCCTAACTGTGTGCGATCCTGGCCTAATCCATAAGAACTGCTATTTCTTTGTTCTATTTTCAAAAATGGTCAAAATTTGTACACCAGAAAAAAAAAAAAAAAAAAAAAAGGAAAGAAATGATGGTTGTTTAGTTATAGAGCCTATTTGCAGGTTGATCATGATTTTACTGTTATTAATATAGCTTTTAATAAGTACTATATTAAGTGTTATTGCTACTTAATAGACTTAATAGAAGGGAAAATCAAGACCACCTGTGCAAAAGAAAAAGAAGCCACAGTAAATTTACTTTCAAACATCAGAATTCTCTTGTAAATGACCTTTTAAATGATATTTGAAAAATATTAGAAGGATGTACTAATCTAAATATGTACTAATGTATTAAATACAAAGTAAGCTGGGCCTGTGTAGCCTAGAGGAGAGAAGACCGAGAGGGGATCTGATAGATATATGTAAGTACCTGAGGGGAGAATGCAGGGAGGGCAAGCTCTTCTCAGTGGTGGCCAGTGACAGGACAAGAGGCAATGGGTTCAAGTTGAAACACTGGAAACTCCATCTCCATATGAGTAGGAACTTCTTTCTTGTGAGGATGATGGAGCCCAGGGAGGTTGTAGAGTCTCCTTCTCTGGAAGGAGACTTCAAAACCTGCCAGGAGGCCACCCTGTGCCCTGGCTGTCCCTGCTGGAGCAAGATGGGTGGACTTCATTATCTCTAGAGGAACCTTCCAGCCTTAAGCATTCTGTAATTCTGTGATAATACTTATCCATAAATTGATTCAAACACCTTAAATAATTTTTCCACAGATTATTGTTCTATGATTTTACTTGTGAATTTATTACCCTTCTATTAGATTTCAAAGAACTTTTGCATCATTAAATTTTACTAATCAAGCTGTACTCAATCACTACAGTGAACAATGTACAAATAAATAATACAATACATTTTTAAGGTTAAAAAAAAATCCCCAAAATGAAGACACTGCGTCAGATTACCCTTTTGATAAAATGATGACCAAGATCTTATATTAGAAATATTTGCAGAAAAATTGCAAACAAGAAATGTAGCAATTTTACAAGACTGATTTTGCTGCTGTTGCATATTTTTCTCCCCTGTAAGTAATTCCTTAAGTAAAAATGAGATAGATTTTTGTAATTTTTCCTGGAGAAATCTTAATTCCATTCATAGAATTGATTGTGATCTTTTTTCAAGAATACCAAAAATTAGGCCTGTGTTTTTTTAATATGCCAGAAATGTCTTAGATGATAAAGAGCCATATAAATGCTAAGTGTTGCCATTTCTTTTGGTAGAGGTAAATCTGATTATCTGTTGTAATGAGGAAGGCCATAGCTCATCATCCTGGCTGATTACAAAAGTTAGAGGAACAGATTGCCCATAACCAATGTATACCTTTATTTTCCATTCTGAAAATTATATTGCTCACAGCTTGACTCCGTAGAGGGTAGAATTATAATGGTTTTTAGTGTGTCTGAAAGAGAATATCAACTAAGTCTTGTTGCTCTGAAGAATTCTGTTTAGGTTTATAGACAAGTTTGACAAAGAGTCTTTGAAAAATAAGAATAATAATAAAATTGAAAACTCCTGCACATTCTTAAAACTATAAATGTCAGGATAAGACATTGTTCACTTCCTCCCACCTTTCTTTTTTTCATTATTTGATCTTATCCCTTTCCAAGGTACAGTAAAGCTGAAGCAAGTTGCCAATCTCAGACTGCCTGCATGTGCTGTGTGAATTAAGAAGACATTAGAGTCTGTGGATATTCTGGCATCATCCTCAAGCATGAAAGAAAATCATGTATTTATTCCATGTTCTTATATATCAAATATTACTTTGCTCTGATAAATGGCAGAACTAGGTGGAGAGAAGGAAGAGGAAGAAGATCTCAACTGTTCAAGAGATTCCATATTGGTTCTGGAAGAGGGCTACTGAAATGGCTCTTTTGTCTCAGATTTACTCTTTCTCAACTTTTTTAAACATTCTTGACCAACACCATTTCCACTTGAGCTACCGTGAGACAGGAAGCTCATTATGCATGGCACCTGTTTCCTTTTAGCTGTTATTTACCACACACGATCATGTTAGTATGACTTCTTGCAAATAAATTGCAAATGCAAAGTGAAGGAGCTAACTGTGAGCAGTGATTGTAAGACGAGTTTCAACTTTTGAAAAACTGTAGCAAAAACCAAATTAAAAACTTTTTCCTCCTTTTATTCCTCCTTAAGAGTTCTGTGTTTTCAGAGGTGAAATTGCATGAGGCAGTTCTCATTTACTCAACTTCACCACTATATTAATACCTGACTTTTAGAAAGCAGTGAACTACTCACACTCAGAAAATCAGTGTGCAAATCTGGTTGTCCAGGAAACAAATTTCAACAAACCACCATTCACTGTGGAAAAATATTGAATACAGGGTACCACTTAAGAAGTTGGTGAAAAATTAGTCTTAAAAGTTTCCTACTAAATCTGGATTTCTAAGACTTTACTTTTTGTAATTTTTTTTTTGTTATAGAATTTCATTACCAGCTGTGAACTGACTGTTAAATAAGCTTCTTTGAGCTATTAGTCATTACTCCCTCATTAGTATTGTAAATACTACTTTGTAGCGTCTGCCATCCTGTCTTGGCATTTGAGGTTTGAGCCAAGCAGCTAGTTATTTTTTGTTTATATTTCCAAGGACTGCAGAGAACAAATGTTCACCAGCTGCAATCCCATCTTCAAAATTTATTGAAAATGGGAGCCATCACTATTTAAGACATCGTAGAAATCGTAGAGATAAAAATTAAAAATACTACAATGCTTTTAGGGACCTGCATGCAATGACCTCTAGATTTCTTGTACCTTGTGCTGGAGTGTGAGATACTAGCTAATAAAAATACATAGGAGGCCTTTTCTAGAAAGATACACAGTCATATGACATATATATGTAAATGTATATCTGTATCTATGTGCATATATGCATATGTGCATATGATGTATATATGATGTGTATACATACATATCATAGAATCATAGAATGCGCAAGGTTGGAAGGGACCTCAGAGGTCATCTAGTCCAACCCCCCTGCTCACGCAGGGTCACCTAGAGCATGTGGCACAGGGCTGCATCCAAGCGGGTTTTAAAGATCTCCAAAGAAGGAGACTCCACAACCTCTCTGGGCAGCCTGTTCCAGGGCTTGTCACCCTCACTGCCAAGAAGTGTTTCCTTAAGTTCCTGTGGAACTTTTGGTGCTTCAATTTGTGGCCGTTTCCTCTAGTCCTATCAGTGGCCACCACTGAAAAGAGGCCGGCTCCATCCTCCTCACTGCCTCCCTTGAGGTATTTATAGACACTGATCAGGTCCCCCCTCAGCCTTCTCTTCTCTCTTCTCTTCATATGTGTGTGTATACATATATATATATATATATATGACTACATTGTGTAAGTTTTCCATCAAAGCCATTCTTTTTCTTTCCTTCTTTTTTTTCTCCTCAAGACTCAAGGCAACATGCATGCTCATGACGTTCTGAAAGCTTGGAAAACACATTTTAAGTTACCGTATGTTGACTTACTTTTAAGTTTGAATTACTTTTAAAGAGTTTCTGCTGTTGTTGTCCTTGTTAATGGATGGAGGAAAATAAATCTTTGTCCAATTAACTCCAATTAATACCAGTGCTAGAACTGGGATGCAAAGGCAGTGTGGGGAGAAGAAAAGTTGTGGGGCTAATAATGTAATAATGTAAATAGTATTTTTACAGTTATCAACAGATAATGCAATTAGGGTCTTTTCTTTTTTCTTTTTTCTTTTTTTTTTTTTTTTTTTGATTTTTTTAAGGAAGATCTGAAGCAATACATCCTGAGTTATACCTCTTTTTTAAATAAAATATTTTTTTTCCACAAGACTCCAGCAGCTGGCATGTTTAATGATACCAACCCTATAGAATTCCTTGTGAAAACTGCAGGAACTGGCAGTGCTGCCAATGACTATTTTCCTTTGCATCTGGAAAATCCCAGGCACTCTCAGTGAGGCTGAACCACAGAGCAGCTCAAGCAAATTTGGCAAATCCAGACTATTAGCTGAGAGAGCAATGCTCTCACTTAGGGGAGAATTGTAGTTATTTTTTTATTCCTATTATTATGACACTGTGTCATTGCTGATATAAAAAGAACAAGAAACATGTGCAAAAGTAAACCACATGCTGTCTCAACTGGCCAAGAAAATATCTAACAGATGGGAAGTGATGAAACAAGCCGCTGTGACAGATCAGCTGGTCATGCACCAAACTCAAAGGAAGCCTCAAGACTCCCTCTCTAAGTCAATAGCACTAATTGCACCGGGGGAAAAAAAAAAAAGTAGAAAAGAAAAAAAAAAAAAAAAAGAAATGTCCGCCTCAAAAATTTGTGAGAAAACTGCTTCTTCATTCTGTGTGTTATACAATCGTAAATTCAAGAGTGACTAAAAGTAATGAGATAGACAGTCGCTTTTCTAAAAATGTGAGAATTGCATTTTTTTAAGATGATGGAGATGATTGTTTCCAAGAGTTATCATGAGCAATGACTTTACAGTCTTAGGAAGAATTTGGGGGAAGCTACCAAGAGAGGGGAGACAGAGATAATGCACTAAATGCATTTCACATAATATTTGTTACTTAATTTTTATCTATCAGGCAGACTATGTATGTTTGGAATTCTTGCAAAGTGAAATAAGTATGGGAACCCATGCCAGGGAAGACAAGAATTTTAGCTGACAAAAATCTAACAATGAGAAAGCCATTTAGTGGGACAGGGAAATATTTATTCCTTCTGTATATATTGCACCTGTTTCGTAGTGCTGGGAGCCTACAACCCTTAAGTTAAATATAAATTAATATGTTTTGTTCCTTTATAGATTTTGTCTGAAGTAGGACAAGTATGTCAAACATAGTTTTATTTTTTTCCCTGTAATTCTTTTTAAAACATGCTAGTGTGCAAATTAAACTGAGTTTAAAAATGTAATTTTCTTTCCACATTAGAATGATTATCATGCCCCAACTACAAAATGCTTCTCCCCCCATTTTCTCCCACAAAACCAGAACCCAAGAGCTTTGCAATAAGACACCTGGAGTTTGCATAACTGCAAATTTTGAGTTCTTAAGTGATAACCAAAGAGTTACAAGTCATTGGTAGACATGAAAAATGACTAATAAAACAGAAAATGAACAGTAAACATTGTTGGAAACTGGTTTTATATATTATTGGGCCACTTGTAAATATATTCCCTAACCCCCCCTGCTGAACAATTCTCACTCTTTAGATATGTCAGCATCTTCAAAGGAGTCAAAATATCATTCATTATTTTTATTGCAGCATATATATGAACAAACAGCTTCATTTCCCAGCAGGAATATTTCTAGTAAGGGACTCCTCCTGATCGATGAAAACATAATGAAAAATAATTTAAATCCTCTTTTTTGGTACTGGATTTTTTTTTTTAGCTTCTTTCCCTCTTTGAAATAAACTCTCACCTAAAAAGAGTCTATTGGGAAATGAGGGAAGCTACACATGGTGGAACAGCTTTAGAGCCTGAAAGTCTATACATATTTTCCTAGACAGATCACTAGATTTAGCCTTTTCCAAAGCTCTATGTCAAATTCTCCTGAAAAATATGTGGAATTATCTTGTAGAACCTTAAAAAAAAAAAAAAAAAAAAAAAGCATGGAGATTCAGGGATGAAAAGGGATGAAAGCATCCTATAAAAAGTCTCCCTAGAAGCACATGGTAAAGAAAAGAGAAAATATCTTCAGAATATATATACAGGACACCTGATGGGTTGGAGGGCATATCCACAGAAACAGACCAGGTGTATATGTGGTCACCACAGTTACATGCAGTAATTTGTTAAAATTCCCTAACTAGATCATGTATTTGTGTGAAGACCTGAAGCACCAATCCTTCACTTTCCTTTAAAGGCACTAGTAATGCCTTTCATTTCCAAGAGATTCTCAAATCCAACAAAAAGAATATTTCAGAATATTTCAGAATATTTCAGAATATTTAAGGTTGGAAGGGACCTCTAGAGATCATCTAGTCCAACCTTCCTGCTCAAGCAGGCACACCTACAGCATGTGGCACAGGGTGGCATCCAGGCGGGTTTTGAAGACCTCCAGAGTAGGAG
>NW_020455562.1:0-22531 GCF_003342845.1 Nothoprocta perdicaria
TTACTGATAACCCCATGCCATACAAGGCGAAAAGTAGAAATTAGTCTCCCGATTGGGCAGTAGGTGAGTTTCCGCATTCAGCTGGAGTATATAGGCAGACTGAACTGCGCAATAATCGCCATTTTTGCCGCATCCCCCATAGTGATAACTGTGCTCCAGGGCCCTGGGGTGAGGACAACCCCAGGTCAGTCCAGCTAGCAAACAAGGCTTGCCGACCCCCGTCGGCAACAATCATGCCACTAAGAGGTATCCTTGTGACACTCGGTGTTTCCCGGGAGGGAGAGGACTCTGATCTGCAAAGGAAATTTTGTGAACATCACTGTAATAATGGTGGGCAATTAATTCAGGAATGGCTTTTCAGAGGAATAGAACTCAAAGGGTCTTTTCATTACCCTCCTGCTTTCATGATCCTGGCAGCTCTGAAACACTAAGTAAAGGCGTGGTACAGATTAGGTGCGTGGTACAGATTTATCCCTTTTCCCCAGTATCCTGTCACCAAGCAGAAAAAAGCAGACATCTAGGGAAGAGAAAAAGAAAAGGTCAAAAACATAATGATGAGAAATAGAATATTTTCCAGCTTCAGATACTCCCTGAGCCTGAGATGGTATTTTTCTAATTAACAACCCTGATAAATTAATAACCCTTCATGAATTTGTCCAATTATCCTTTGAAATCATGTAGATGTATAGCCCCTAAAATCTGATAGTTCAACTACACCAGGTGAAGAATCACTTTTCCTTTGTTCTGAGTCTGTTACGCACTTCTTTCTCTTGATAACCTGTAGGTCTTTCTTCAGCAGAGACCATGAACAATCATTCCCAATGATCGCTGTACCATCTTGTAAAAAGGTACCACCTCTCCCCACTCCTTCTCTCCCCAGTTTCTCTTTAATAAAGTAGAGTTTGCTTGGTTGCTCCTCCTCCTATGGAAACTTTTCCATTTTTTTTTTTTAAATCACTGCATGTTTTTGAACATCCTTTCCACTTTGTTTTGAATTTTTCTTCTTCCTTTTTTTTTTTTTTTTTTTTTTTGAGATTGGTGGACCAGAGCGGCAGCCCATGGATTCGTACAGGAGGATAATGAGATTCTCTGCTTGCTCTGCTGCTCTGTCTTGAAACTCATTATGCAGTGCAGAGTTGCCAGCTCTTTTATGCATACGGTTTGGAGACCTGTAATTATGTGMAAGTCTCAGCTTTCATTTGTCAAATGAATTTCTATCTCTTACGAGTGCAGAAGAAAATCTGCAGGAAGTCTACAACTTAGACATCAGAAGCTAATAGAAAAAAAAAAACAACAAGAAAAAGAAATATTTTTGTTTTTCTTTTAAAGACTTGTAACCTGATCTCATAATCTGAGGTTATACTTTTTTTCTGTGTGTGCATTAAATTAATAGTACAATGTTTGCTATCACTTGACACAGTCTAGACTAGCTACACTGAATAAAGCTCTTTTCTTGRTGCTCAAGGTCTATGTCAGTTCACAGACGGGATCCCTGTCTCTCTACCTCAGTGCCACAACTGCCTCCTTTCTTTTTTTGCCTGTGTTCTGTCTACAGTCCTTCTTGGGCAGCATGCAAACTAGTACAAAGAGGGTTCTTACCTGTGCAAATGCCCAGATATGCTGGGAGCAACCTGGGAGAGCAATGTTTGACCCTATGCTTGGTGTCAYAGGGCAATTTAGAAATGAGAGTTGGGATGAGAGTCTGTCTCTGAGGGCTTTGACTTCTGACAGTGAGATGTGGGCAGTCAGAGAGAGCCCATCCCAACAGCAGAGCCTAATTTATTTTTACCTAATTTACTATTTTTTCTTAAAATAAATTTGTCTGACCTGTCTATTTTATTTTATTTTATTTTATTTTATTTTATTTTATTTTATTTTATTTTATTTTATTTTATTTTATTTTATTTTATTTTATTTTATTTTTTTCATGAGAATCATGACTGTCCTAGCTCTCAGAAATTAGAGTGTAAGGTCAGATAATGATGCTAAATAGTATCAGACAAGAGATTTATCATATGTTGTGAAGCTATGTAAGGGGTTAGGATGAATGTAGGGGAAAAAGAAATAAGCAAAGGTTATATATGGAGACAGGAAGATAGCTCTTGCTAAACAGGATTCTTCTCAGTATATGTTAACTTACTTAAACTGAAGTACTCTTGTTCAGCTGTGTAAGGATCTTGCAGGATATACGTGAAAAGAGACTCCTAATTTAGCAGGTATTTATTCAGTGTTCTTTTTCTTCTTTATAGTACTGTAATCAAGTGCATGCCTTTTTCTAAGCAGTTCTATTATTATTTTTATTGATCATTGAATCTCATTCAAACAAATAGTAAGTTCTTGGACTGCTGGTATGACTTTCTAAATGCTTAGAATAAAGGAAACAAAAAATAGATGTGCCATTCTATAATTAATTGAACAAATTATCCACTATGCATAAATAAAATGTCAAGGAAATGGCTATTTTGATTAGCCTTACCCAAATACAGTTTCCAGTAGATCTCCTTGGAAATGTAGGAGGAGGAAACAAAAGGAGAAATGTATGTGGATTTGTGGGCACATTTGCCTACTTGTTTACATCTAAAAGACAGAAAACCATGAAAAAAACACTTAAATTTAGAGCTGCTATTCCCACTAGAACAATCCTGTTATATTTCTAACAAGTTATAGAACCTTTGGTATCTGTTATACTCATCAGATAAGACACTTTCTTGTAACTTTGCATTTTGAAATAATTGCCTTGGAAGGTAATGGCCATGTAAAAGGAATAAAATTGTTGTAACCTGTAAGGGTGATGATTCTGAATTTGCAAAGCAACAGTTGTATTTATATTTAAAAGGAGGTCAAAATACTGGAAAATTACAATTCTCATTTCCGGTAGTTTACTTATGAAAGKAAGTCACCTCGAAGTTTAACAGCTATTTTCTGTACAAATTATTTGGCTATACTTTTTACACCTTCTGCATGTGTTTGGCTTGTATGAAGTCCTAACTCCAAGACTATCTAAGCACTGAATTACTAGTATGATTTTGTTAAACATTCCTTATCGTTTCTGTAGTAGTTTTTCTTCTCATAGTTCTATGTAATTTGTTTTCAAAAAACACTCTCATTTTTATTCAGATCCCTCAACACATGCCCATGCAATGTTCTTGGCTTTCTACAAATACGGTGAATTCCAGTCACTGTTATAAACTGAGTCTAATCTTCAGTTGCTCTGTCTTAAACTAGACTCTGTGTACTGCTTAGGACTCAATTAAAATATGTTTCTCTCTATGTAGACTTCAAATCCCAGTCACTCATGATGTCTAAAAATCAGACACCTTGTTTGTTTATTGTGGCTCAGCTTAAGATTTGTTTTCTGCTACCACAATCTGATTTCCCTTATTATTTTGCACCCTGCTTATTGTCATGTTTTTGGCTGGTGACTGGTAGAATAGATAATATACTCTTTCTATTCAGACAATAGAGTAGAGTAGAGTAGAGTAGAGTAGAGTAGAGTAGAGTAGAGTAGAGTAGAGTAGAGTAGAGTAGAGGTTCACTGGTACTTTTGGATCTACTTCACCTTATCTGACTTGAATTTTTCTGCAACTTGCAACTCTCTCAATGATTCAATTTATCATTTGCATCCTAACTTTGTACAATTAAGCTATTCCCTTAATAATCTCCATTCAGCAAGTTTTCAAGTGCCTAGTCCAGAAATTCAATCATGTAAACTCAGGTATTCCAGTGCAACTTATTTTTTTAAACAACATTGTGAAAAGCAAAAAGAAGAACAGCATATACTAAGAAAAACAAGAGAAATGATTACTGTTTGGAAGCCAAATTTGTTCGCATAAAACTCATAAAAAATTGTTTGTAGTTTTGGTGCTGTTAGAGTGGAGTTTAATTATAAGCAGGTTTGCTGCCTGGAACTTAGCAAATAAATAACTTCTAATGATACTGAAAAACTGAAAGAGACTAGAAAAAGGTAATGTTAAATCTCCATCAGTGAAAACTTTTGAGATGAGTAATACCTTTTTAGTGGGAGATCACATTCTGTCCCTCTCCCATCAACCAAACTGACATCTCTTCCAGCTTTAGTTTCCCATGAGTCTACATACATATCTTTTTATTCCAATCAATCACATACTTCTGAACTTTTACCTTTCTCAGATAATCACACTTGCACAATCTAGGTAACTTTTCTGTATGCCACTAATGCAGACAGACACAGGCAATGCTGAGACCTCATTTCCTCTAAAACAGATTCCTCGGATCATGCTGAGTGAACTGACTAACCATTACAAATCAAAATATTTAAATGAACAATTTTTTTTTAGAATTTTGGATTTTCACATCAGGAAAAGTTACTTTTAAAACACTTAATGTATATGTTCTTTCAAGTAATACAGCTTTAAATCCTTCAAAGTCTTGTGTATTAATTAAAATGAAAAGAGGAAGTTTGAGAGACACAGACTTTAACAGACTTTTAAATTTAACACAATAATTCAAGAAATTCATCTGTTTTCAGGTTCATGAATTAAAGATGGATAATGAAAGCAAAGAAAATAGGGAATCTTACACAGTTCTTCATTTCAAGTGATATCCTCCCTGAAGTCTTGTGATGATCTCAATTTAATATAAGAACTATTATGATGCTTATGCCAAGATTCAGTACATAAATGTTAATGCTTTTCAGCGAGGTACATGCCAATTAGGAGAAGCAACACAGAGGCTGAGCAACACTATGTTACCCTGAGAACATCACTTAGGCCAAGCCCACAGGGCCTCAGGAGCGAGCCTGGCACACATGGCTCTGCTTGTGCCCACAAACGGGACACAATCCGGACACAACCCTCCCTGCAGGAGGACATGACAGGCAGGATGCTCGCCAGGCTCGCACATACCCGTCTCCAGCACCTGTGCCTCTGGCTCACGGTGTGCTGAGATGCAGTATCCATGGAAACCGGACACATCCATCCCCTTAGCCGGAGTGCTAAAGACCAACGCTGCTGCCTCCACCATTGCACAGGCACYGTTATGAGGGGTTGGAATAAGAAACACTCCTTTACAATATTCCCTAGTTCTACCCAGGCATATAGATGAGTATATAAGCCCTTAAAATGAGAATACTGAATATACTGGAGTCCTTTAACTTTTCATTCTACCCAATGACAACAAGGTACCTCACCTAACTTTAGGAAATAATGCTTGGTGCCTGAGTTAGTGACAGTCTTACCCCCCCCTCAAGGTGCTAAGAATGGCTGTATGTCTGAGCATGCATCTATTCCTGTTTGAACATATCTCTTTTATATATAATCCAGYATAAGCATGCAGAAGATGTTAACCRCCAAATTAAAAACTCCTGTCTGTAAAGAATGCTAGATAAAAATATAGTGTGGTGAGAAAAATAGCCTAGAGTTCCTCCCCTGGGCTTCAAATGAGAGAAAATCATTTAGTGTGAAAATATCGATCAAGTCAAGTGGAGGAACTTCCCTGTCACAGTCTGCTGGCCTGAGCTGAATACCTAATTTTATAGCATACAACCATTGCTGACCTCATTTTACTGTGAAAATATATCTCTTCATGATCAGCATGCAGTGCTCYTGGACATTAGTTTTCAGTGAATGTGCACAATTCTTGATTGTGTCTCCTGTTGCTGGATTGCTCCCCCGCAGAAGTGCTTCAACACTGCTGTGTGTATGCATGGATTTATTAACAGAAACCTCWGCACAAGATAAATGAAGAATCTCCCAGTACAAAGTGTTGCTTTTATAACATAACAATCTCGAGATCTTACCACAAAAAGCTTTTGATCAACAAGTACCTCCCTCATAACAAAAACTTACATGTGTACTCACCCTCTCGCCAAAGACATTTTCTTTCTATAGCTATAATGATTAAAACTAGTCTTCTTTTTTAGGACAGTTCCACCTGCTTCCAACATAAAATTAAAAAAAAAATCTATTGAGGTTGGAATATTCTTTTCACTTGCGGTGATGGATATTTGGTTAACTAATAAACGATTGCTGTCAAACCATGTTTATTTAATATTTTAGCAGATATTACTGACTTTAATTCCATTAGAATAAGGCATAAAAGTTCAGAAAATTCAAGTTCTGTTCTATCAAGGTTCTTTTTTTTTCTCATAATAGTCTTAAGGTATAACAGGAAAAAGAGATTTTTCTCTGCAACGGATTTAGACTTGCTATTAAAGCAATAGCTTTAAACTAGTTCTAAACTTATAACATCTCTACTGCGCTTAAGTTTTTGTGTTGCTGAAAGATCTACAYTTACAGAAAGGGAGCAAAGTATAATAACAACAGCTAACCAATATTTCTATTTTTTGCATAGTACATTGATTTTGCTTGAGTCAGTGTAGTAAAATAAACATGCATTTAATGTTGATAAAAGATATCAGCAACATAGTTTCTTCAATTTTTATATTCTTTCTTGGAAATATATTGCTAATAACATGATTCATCATTAATACCATTAAAACAGAGTGAATCATCAATTACAATATGTTAAATAATTAAATACTGCTGTGAAAAAAAATTATTTCTATATAGCCATAAATTGTAGTTCATGAAAGACTTGTTTTATTGGTAATGCTTTCCAAAGCTTTTAATTAGAACAATAATGCAGAATCACAAAGATGTTTCAGTCCTGAGAGATGTGTGCATGAGCCAGTGGTGCGGTATGTGGCTGAGCTGTGCAAACACAGACATGCTGCATCTCGGGAGAGATCTGGGTCTTTATTAGTCTATTCTTTTTATTCTAGACCACACTCCTGAGAATTTAGTCATGGTTCCAGACTTCTCCTGGGATGCAGAGAGGCAAGAATTCTCAAAAGCAGTGAATGATTCTACACATTCAAGGCCCTACTTGTAAAACTGGCAATAACCCCAAACAACAGTGTCGGCCCACAGGCTGTTGGATGGGTGTCGATCTTGCATCCATGCTCTCCCTATCTCTTCTTTGTCCAGCAGAACATTTGGGTAAGCCCTTGTGTGTTGCAGTGTTTCCCAAAGATCATCAAAGATCTGTGGTGGTAAAATGAGTTAACTGCAAGGTAAATGATTAAACAGTGATCAGTGATGAGTAAAGAGGAGTGCAGGTTGCAGAAGGATTGAGTTCAGAAAAGAYTCTTGGAAATGTCTGTTTTGAATGGCTAAACGCCAGCAGATCTGTATCTTCATTAGTTCATCTGTAAAAGCAGAAAAAGCCTTAAATTACTAACCACACGTTCATGAAAGACTTCACAAGCCGACTACGTTCTAGGAACTGAGCTACATGAACTGCAAAAGGTAACTTTTTCCCTTGGATGAAAGGGACTGTGTAATATTAAAGAAACTCTTGGCTCTTGCTGAGTCCTTTCTTGAAAGCATGAACTTTTGTCTGAACATTTAATTCCTGTTCCTGTATAAAGTGAAGTGAAACCTCCTGAAGGTTGATGSCTCTTTTGGGAAATTCTCCTTGCAGGATGGCAGCACTGACTTGTTTTTCCTCTGTGTTAAAGCAACCTGTTGGGAACTATATTCAAACCAGCCCGCAGAGGACCACCCCTGATGTGCCGACTCCTCCATTAAAAGTTACAGGCTATGACTCAGTCAGTGGCACATAAAGTTTCCTCCCCTTGCAAGCAAATTTTCCTAATTATTGTCCACTACTAACATGGGCAGCTTGAGGTGTCTGAGAGCAGATTCACCTGAACTCTCCTAGTTAGGCTTCTGTCTTGGAAGTGCAGCACAAACCCAGCGAGACAATGGAAATGCCAGGGCTGCAGACACGCAAGGATTAGCTTCAGTCTGCAAGGGCTTGTTTCCCCTGCTCCTTTCTACTTCCAGCACTTTACTGGTGATAATTGGTACCCTAAGGCACTCTGGCTTAAAAACACATTTTCCTACAACATATAGCATGTTGTCTTTTTTTTATTAATTTCTTTTTCCCCCCAATGTTTGTGAAGGTGCTTTCAGTAATAAAAAGAACTTGGTATATAACTTGCCTTGGTCACAAACTACGCAGAAGAAATCTACATTGCCAAAAGACAGAAATATCAGTGGATAATTCCCAGTGAACTGACTGCTAGAAAACAGCTAGGCTCTGCCTGCTGGTATGGATTACGTGTGTTTGATCTCATTACTTCAAGCTATTTTGTTTTGTTTTCCCACTGTGAAAATAACTATATGAATCCAYAGTGGCTCTTCCAGCTGGAAATAATATATATTACCTTACATTCCTTGGGAGGAGCAATCATTTGTAATTTAGCAATACTGTGTCATTCCAGGGCAAGCAATATGTTCTGGCACCTTATTCACACTATAATGATGTAATAGAAATAAATCTGGCATGGTATAGAATTATCCTGAGCTGGAAAAACTATTGTCCCTCATTACATGATAGCCACTAGGCATGAAACAAGGGGGAAAAATGGTGAGAAAATAGATGTTTGTGTAATACCCACATCTAGGAACTTTTCTGTCTTTTCACAAGTGACAGAAATACAAAGGGAACCTCACTGACAGGTATAGACTGCAGAAGGCTCTGCTGTGCACCTTGAAAGTTACTTCCATCTTGAACAAAGTTGTGTTTTCTCAGGCTGAACTTTTTCCTGAGTTCATAAAATAAGCTAAGAAAACTATAGGGACAGTCAGAAAGAAAGAGAGTAAAAAAAAAAACACTTTCTGGCTAGACAGAATATGGCACTGGTGCTTTGGAATGCACCTTTTTATTTTATTTTTATTTTTATCTAGAATTGCTGTAGAAATTATCCTATAGACTGAACTCGTGCTGGGGTAAGGGCATTGTGACCTTTCTGTTGTTGAGATCATTTCCTTGGTGAGATATTACAACATGACAGCCCTATAAATAAATTTCCTGACCATGTTCTCTGTCTTCCTCTCATCTAGCCATATTTGTAAAATTAGTGTGACTGATTCTTCTGTAGAGTCCAAATTCTTCCACAGCTCTTGGGAAGGGAGGTGATTCCAGGCAGGGAGGCAGCTCAGTGTTCTCACACTTCCACTCTGGTGAAATGAATCACCTCGCAGAGGTGCTCAGCACTTCCCATTACTTCAAGAAGGCAACAAGCTTTGACCTTACAGCTAAATTAAAGGCTAGCATGGTGAAACCCACCCTATGCCAGACCATCAGAAGCAACATACCTACATTAACTGCAAGAATGTCGCTGTTTCTGGTGACAAAAGTATTAGATATGTGCAAGGAGATCTGCCAACACTCCAAAACTTTCTGATGTGTCTCCTAGYTGTGGGAAATAGATCCCTTTACCCATTTATCGTTGATCGCTGTGATAGCTGCCAATAGTTATAGGAACCACTCCAGGGAAGYGGCCTAGACTGGGGAGCATCAGGGAGGTCTTGTCGTATTCCAGATCCAGAGCAGCTAGAGCTCTAGGTGGGCAGCACCCAAATGCTGGGATAATGCATACACATGAAAGCTCATCACATATTAAAAGTAGGATAATTAGTCCCAGGGGAAATAACCTGACTCCACTCTACCGTCAATTCGGTGGCCGTGCTGAAATAAAAATGATTTGAATCTGATCCTTGCTTGTCTTCAGCCCAGCYGGTCTCTAGGTAACACAGCCAGCAAATAGGATTTGATAGCATTTATCCTCCGCATGAATCTCCTGCTTTCAGTACTAAATTAAAAGACGCATTTTTCTATATTCACAAATGATAAAACAGCATATGAGAGCTACTGTGCAAGCTTTCTTCTATTAGTTCTTAATGCAGGGACATAATACGCATTAAAAATGACCCCTTGTACTGAATAGATTGATCAGAATAGGAAATATAATTTGATGCTTCTCAAATGCTATGCACTCATATAAAGTTAAAAAAGAAAAAAAAAAAAGTACAGACAGATATATAGTTTAGATGTGTAATACCACAGCTTTAAGATCTGTGTTAGCTGTATTTACATCCTGTAAGCAGGATGAGTATCCAATGCATCCTATTGGAGCCAGGGCTGCTCAGTATGTATCAAGTCTACAAAAAAAATGTGAAGAATTAAAATTGGATAATCTCACTCTCCTGCCATCTGTTCCTCAAGCTGAAAGTATGAGAACATTGGGCTGTTTTTTTCCTCAAATATTTAGGACAGACAACAAACCTCCATAGCACTTGAGGCACACAAGCTTCTGCAGAGTGCCCCAAATCAGACTGTTTTATTTATTTTATGAACCAGTTGTAAATTCAACAGAAAAGAAAGAAATACTGTTAAACACATCCCAAGTAATGGTGGAAACTCTCAGTTTGTTACTGACAAAATTGACCGCTGGAGGGCAGTGAATTTGTTATTGCAGAAGTAAAACTTATTTCTCTGCCAGGCTCAGGAATGGAAAGCAGACTCCAGAGAGGACTCACCTCTTGCAGGTTGGTGCAGACTCTGCAGCCCTGTGCACACTGCTTAGCATGAGGTAAATCTGAGAAGGGCTGTTTAAATATTTCATTGGAAGATAATTGTAAAGGAATAATATTCCTTTACATAATAAAGGAAGATAATTTTAAAAGAAAATTGTAATTTTACAGCCAGTGAATACTAACAAAATGAAAAGGAGGAAATATCATATATTAGAAACTGTAATTAATCTGCATGAAGTAAAATTGCATGGCCTAGTTATAATTCTTACATGGTTGTTTGGTTAAATCAATGCAGTCAGAATGATTCTTTTTTAATTTTTGATAGGAATTTTTCCTGAATAATTTAATGGAAAAAAAAACAGATTAGAAATGAAGATACCCAAATACTGACCTCAGTTTCATCAGCAAATGCCATTGATCATCACTGAACATCTTTAATAACTTTTAGAACTGGCTTCAAACTTTGAACTTCAATATAAGCCATTGATATGAATGGGCTGCATCACCTCATATTCTTGGGGAGGGAAGGGAATATTGCATTTCTAAAGCAATTATCCAATGGGATAATTAAAATGAAAGTAAAGTTGAAATGTAGATAAACATGTTCCTGTCTAGAAAGGTAAACCAAGTCTTCAGTAGTATATGAATGCCTGTAGATATCTATTGCCTGGTAGAGATTAAACTCTGAACAGAGAGCCAATGAAAGTCTAATTTTAGTGCAAAATCCTTTTTTTTTTTCACCCTCACACTCAGAGTGAATCAAGGCTAAAGTGGCAAAAAGACCATCTTTGTACTCTCCTTTCTGAGCTGCCATAGCTGCAGAGCTGATTACTGCTATAAAGGATCATCTCTGCTAATTGCAGCAAAGAATTGCCTTTGCTGAGTGGTGAATTTCATTCTAATTTAGAGATTCAAGTCCTTGTTCTCGAGATCCAAAAAAGGTACAAGATGACTGTCATGAAAGGTTAGTGGCCCCTGTTAAAACATGTCTATGTTGGGTACTCAGAATTTCCAATAAATTTTGCAACTTCTTTTGAAGTGGTATTCCCTGCTCAATCTCTGCAAAATCCTCTTCTGAGCYCTATAAATCCTTAGTATCATAATGGCCACATAAGATTAACTGCACTGAGGCCATGACATAGCAATCTCAATAACTGGGAACCACCTGGTAACAAAGATTATTAGGAACAGCTAAGGGGAGGCAAATATGACAACAAACAATAGCAAAACATGGTTTCAGGATTACGTATGGTAAATAATTTCTTCCTGGGTTCCCGGTTGATGTCTGCCTTTGCCTACCTACTTAGAAAAAGGCAGAAAATTCTTTTGAGCTTATTAATTACTGATGGCATTTCATGTGCAAATTCTTTCTCTCTCCATCTCCAAAGAAACTTATTGTTAATTTGTTCTCATATTTGTTTTTGAATAGTTAAGAGAGACTTTCTACTGCACTGCAGCTTTCTTTTAAAYCTACAATCTGCAGTAGTTTAAGGTAATTTTAAATCATGTCTGATGGATGTTTAAACAATAGTGGAAAGATTTAGACCAGATGGCATCACTTCAGTGCTTTAAAGAAGTTCATGAGAAGTCTGCTCCAATAAATGATTTACAAGGAGAATAAAAGGTCAAGGAGTTTGTTCCTATTGCCTCCCTGTAGTCTGAAGGACTATTACGCTCTGAAGTCTCAGGCAGGTAAAAACAAAGCCAAATCAAATTGTGCTGCCGCTAATTGTGCCTCAAGGCATTTTTTTAAAGGTTACAGCTGGATCTGGACAGGAACTTGCAACAGCTGATGAGAAACTCACCCCTCCTATGTGCACTGTGGGGATGGCGGGCGCCGGAGCTGATCTTTGGAGGTTGAGCTGCAAATTGTTGAGCATTTGATTCCTTACGCAATAACTATAGCAAGAAGAAATCTCCTGTGGGAAGAAGGCATCCAGATAGACTTAATCACTAACACATTTCAAATTCTGGGCTAAGGGACATTGCTGTGTATTCTGATAGCATCTAAAACAKGAAAGACGGAAGCTTATTTGAGGCAGAGCAAATTACTAGAATAATGTACTGTGTTTTGACATCTTTAAATCTCAAGTGAGGCATTCACATTAGATATCACCCGTCACTTTATATGGCAAGATCTTGAGTAATACCATGAGGTAGATTGCTCCTRTGGGAAAAAGGGTCATTTAAAATTATGGTGTCAGTTTGTGGTTTGTGGTGCATGGGAGCTGTTCTTGTCTGTGTGTCCTTTTGCGTGCCCATGGGGGGAATTCTGACAGCAATACCACTGTGTTTAATTGCTGCAAACATTTTCACCCCGTGCTGCGGCAGAGGGGCTGAGATGACAGAAGCAGTCACCCCAGTTCTTCAGCTCTCGCCATCACCACAGCAGGGATGTTTGGGAGGATTGTGTGTCCAAATCAAACCACCAGAAATATTTTCTTCATTCCTCAGTGTAGGTGAAATGTTATAGTCTGTTGGGTTATCGAAATGGCAGCAGAGACACAGTCACAAGGTCTGATCATATGTCCCTTCGAAGGGAACCTACAGAGAAGAGACAGTAAGAGCATGGTGGGGAAAACATACAGGAGCTGCATTAACAGCTTAGCTAAAACGTGTTTGCTTGACACCATGAAACCTTTCTAGGCTAAACAGACATCACAGGAAAAAATAAGAATTTGCTGCTACTTCCCCCTCCAGGGAGTAATTCACAGCCACCTCACAGAACTTAATTAGGCTGAAGGACTTTCTGAGCCCTTTAGTGGAAAGGAATAGAAAAYAGCTACAACATCCCTTGTTTCCCCCGCACTCCGTGGGGTCTGAGATCAATAAATAAAAATGTCCAAATGCACATTTCTTTCTGGTACCTTTCAATAGCGTTCAGGCTTGATATTGCCAGGTTGACCCTAAAACCCCAGCTACAGGTCTTTGAAATCACTTGCCAAATAAGATGAATAGCAGCCCAGATACCTGTGGTGCTATGGAGAGCTATTGATGCCCATATTGCTTTGGGCCTGCTTTACATGCTGTCATAGGGACTTTGAAAGTCAATATCTAAACAGGAGGCCATTGTCACATATTGCCATGCCCTTAAGAGCAATTATTTTGATCTGCGGATGGCTTTTCCTTCTCCTGCACTTTACGGAAAAGCCAGACATGAACTGTCAGGGTCTGCACAGATGACATGATGCAACAAGTTTCCTAAAGGCTCCGGTAGATAAATTCAGCATAATTATGCATTAAAACATAAACAAATTCCTAGCAGGATGGTGATAAAGGAAGAAACACTACTCTTGGTAAGGCAGATAAGATCTCTGCATTTTAACAACTGGCAAAGTAACAGAAATGATCAAGGGTGAAATCATCTTACTTTAGTCATCTCAAAAATGCATTTGATCTAAGCTGGAATGCAGCTTCCACTAACACAAGAATCTTCTAGGTAGATGCCTTCAAACGGCATCAGTCAGTGTCTTCATTGGATCATGTCTCAAATGGAACAGAAACATTGCATATTGAATGCACYTTTTTCTCCCTATGGATGGTAGCAGAAATGCATGACCAACTGCATAACTCCTAAGAAAGTTAAAGCATTCTCCCAGAACACCTAGCATCCTAGAAAGGAGTACATTGATTTAAGTGTAATAGTCTCCAAAGATCTAGAAGCTTCTACTTCATTTCTAAGGATGGTTTGAGTAATACACCACGTCAGGACTTCATAAATGAACAGTCTAAATTTCCTATATGCCTTTGAATATGAGCTCCAAAGTTCTCAATTATTTGGGCCTTTGGGAAATTATAGCTACTTCTGAAAGAGCTTGAAGTTAATGGGCTTTTCACTACACTGCAGCAGCATCAAATGACATGTTGAATAATCTTATAATCTTAAAAGGTAAGTGAAAGATGAATTTTTGTTGTAACTTGGGTTCCAAAAGACAATATATTTCCTGACTGAAACAGTTTCATAAATTTTAGATAAATTTATCAAAAAGGAATTTCAAGGTTAATAGTATTCTCTGTAATTTCCATTCTTTATGAAATAAAGTACCTTTCTAAATGGCATTTGTGTGCATTCTGACACTCTTCCCCCTGTGGAGGAACACAGTGCCATTATTCCTCTGTGCACAAGTTTTCTATTCCAAAAACGAAATTCTATTCCAAAGCATGGAATAGAAGGCATACAGTCTGTGGAGTCAGATATGGACTAAGATTTGCACAGTCCATTTCAGGAGCCTCTGTCTCTAAAGCCCTGTTAGGAGCTCAGTTTTTATCCATAAATATCAGATTGGGGATAACCATAACCATTAGGGTTTTTAGATAGGGCAGACTATTCAAAAAGAAATAGAATTAAGCAATTTCTTTTTTCACAGTGTCACTCCACTGAAAAATAGAAAAAAAATCTTGTAAAAACTTCTTATATTTTTTATGGGGAAGTTTCTTTTCTAGCTCCCAGCAACTCCTTAGAAGGGCTCAGACTCTATGGTAGAAATGTAAGATCTCATGTGCTATTTAGAAGGTTTAAAATCTCATGGCTTTGCTCACTGGCACTTTAGCTGTCACCAGAGACAGGAGACAAAGATGCTACACCTGACATTGAATGATAACACAACTTGAAGTGAGGCTTTTTTAGGCAGAGGTTGCATCGAAGCTTGCGTTCTTTATGAGTAAGTCTTATGTAGAYTAGAATTATATGTATCCCAGCAGGAAAGATTCAAGAGTACTTTTTCACAAGGAGTTGTCTCCAGTTCTATGAATCGCAAGCGTTGCCTGTGTGTTTGTGGCTTTGTGAATTAATTCAGTAGTACCAAACAGTAAGTTCCTTCAGCAGCTGCTTACTGCAAATGCACAGCTAGAGTATTAAAAAAGGGCTGAATGTGGCACCTCATTCTTTACTTGCAGGGTTAAAATCTTGAAAATGATGTCAGGAACTGCAGTCTGTCAGGTCTTTCAAATCCTGCAATCAGAGAAAGAAAAGAATGAAAAAACAAATAGAGAAATGTGGAAACAAAACAAAAGATAAAAGATCATTTTCTCTTATAATCATTTTCTCTTATATAGACCAGATGAGCCTGAATAGAGATATAATTAGAAATCATACGTAATTTCAWATAGAAGTTGAAATGGAAAGAGGTCAGGATAAAAGAAGAAAACAAAATAAGAGCAATCATACTATCACATTCTACTCACAATGAAATATATGACTAACAGAGTAAATAACGCAGGCAAATCTTAGAAGTGGTCCACCAAATTAATGAATGTAGTCAAGAAACTGATCTGTGGAAACATTCGATCATCATGTTACTGAAGAATGAGAGTCATCAGTTCATGCAACTTTGCTGGATGAAACAGGTCATGACAGATTAGTAGCAAGGAAAGAGGAGATGTTGTATGTGAATGCACAGAGAACCTACACAGACTTTCCCAGGCTGTATATAAAGACAAACTTAGTGAACAGATTCWTGGAAATATGCAGAGAAAAATAATTCTCCAAGGATAAAAGATCAAAATTACAAGGAAAAATGGTTACAAGCATGTAAAAAATGCACAAACACAAACCAGAAGAAAATAAAAAAATGTAAAGAAGGATTTTTGGAGAATAACTTCCTAATGTTCATCATACTGAGTCATTTGCAACTATGGCTAGGGAAATCATTATGCAGACAAGAAAATCCAAGTGAAAATGTACCACATGGAGGAAGTGACTCACAGGAAGACTTTCAAAATAAATATAATATTAATTAAGACTATGAGGTTGGTAAAGCTCAGATTGGCACTAGATACGAGGACAGAGCATCAACACAGAAGCAAGCAGAATGCCAGACAGGCAGTGTAGGTGTGATGGACGTGCTCCTTCCTCAGCTCAACCTRACTTTCACATGTAGCCCTACTCAGGTGTTAACCACCAGTGACATTATCTGATCCAAGTAGTTGCTTCCCTGATCCAGGGATTGCTTCCCTCCACTCAGACATTAACCATCGATAACAGTCCTGATGGCTGCATCTTGACAGGGAGATAAAGGTAATTGTGCAGACATCAGCCAAAAGTCATCTGAAATGCACTGAAATGAATGAACGAYTACAAGTCAATCATCTTATCCCAAAAATATGGGGACAGACTGAGAGCCCAGTGAGCTCTCCTTGCATTGCAGCAGGCTCCACACCARGATCTCTCGTTGAGCAGGGATGCCTCTCAGGGATACTCCTCGGGGTAGAGAGATCCTAAAAGATTCATAGTACTTGACTACAGCATGTGCTCTCCCTCTTTCTGAACTTGTAAACTTTACTTTGTAACTGTGCACAAAATCTCTTAGTCATAAACCGTTGACCAGGTCTGGGAGTAGAATTGGATCCAGCTGCACCCAGACTCCTCTCAGAAGGAGTTTGGAAAGCAAGGGGGTCCAATCTGAACCTCGTGACCCAACGGGAGGGTGTCCTTGATAATTCTGTGTAGTATCTTGAACCTCCATGCAGTAAATAATAAGYGACCTTGCCATGGAATCTCATGAAACCATTGTCCATATCAATAAAAMCTATTACTATTTCCTTCACACAAATGCATTGTGTCACTGACCCCCACTACCATTTGTTCCGTGACAATAGGTTACAAGTCTTTCTCAGCAGATATGCAAAACAACATCAAAGTAAGTAATATGGAGACATGAACATTGCAGTGCTAGGGTGATCTTAATGAGATTGCAACACGGAAAAGTGTGCAGGCTGGAAAATCAAATASTGCAAACAACTTGTAAGTCATTGCATTCACCTAAAATTGGAATGTTCACAAACTCCATGATGCTAAACCCAGACAAACTGCTGATACAGACAGAGGTTAGACCTTGAGCAGTGCAAGGTGTGGGGCCATGTGGCACCACGGCACTGCTGCTGTCATACGGGCACATTCAGAAATCCAGGCTGCGCTGGACACATCTGAGGGAAGTAAGGCATTTYTGGAACCAATCCTTAGCTCTACGTGGGAACGCAGGCCTCAGAGTAACGTTGGAAGAAGGGGTGATACTGCACTGTCTTGCATCTCTCATAGCCCTCTGCACTAAAACATCATCAGTGGATAAGTGATGTTTTAAAAGTTCCATCTTATTTTTCATGTTCTTTGTAACCTTTTTAATTCATACTGATAACATATTTTGGAAAGCTCCTTATTGTTCCTGCTCTCCTGAAGCTATTAAGAGACAACAAAACAGTAAGAGCAGGCTAGCAAGRACAAAATCTGTGTGTTTTATGTGTCTAAGGTTGTTGAACAACAACCTTTAAAAAGGCTATAGTGATGCTTTTTTCCCATTTGTACCTCTTTGTGGCAATACTGAAAACTGCCAGCTTCAAGGGCAGCTGAAGTGGCCACAGCAGTCAATTAGTTGCAGCCACAGCAGCAGCTCAGCACCAACATCACAGGCTATTCTTTTAGGACGGCTGTATTTTGAAATCCTGAGAAATAATGAAATATGCCTTCCTCAGTGACCCATGTTGAGATTTTATTTATTTATTTAATTAATTAATAGGAGAAAGATATATCTGCACTAGTGAAAAGCAGCTTCAACTACAATCAAAGACCGAAACACAGTTTTCTCTGATGCTTCCCAAATACTGTATAACACCACACCATATTCCTGGTAAGAAAGCCAGTATTACTATCCTTGTTTCGTGAAAATGAAAATCAAGACTCGGAAAACTAAAATCTGTTAAACTAAAGATCCAAATTACTTTTGAGGTACTAAGTAACAACTTCAAACGGCAGGTTACGGCCATATTCCATGATATCAGCTAAGTTTTCTGCCTCCCACTGATGCCAGCATCCCACAAACCAGTGCCCTCTCCCTCATCAGAACATTATATTGAAACTGTAGCTTTAGGAGCTACCAAAGGGAGCACAGAAGATGGGGTCCAGGATGGATCAGGAAAGCCCCAGGGCGCAGCACCAGGGCATGAGATACCACCAAAATCTCTCAGCATCACTGAATCCAATGACGTCCCAGCTTAATTTGCCTTCCTGGGTGCTCCCATAGGTACAAGGTCCCTGAGCAGTCAGAAGTCATTTCTGTGAATTGCCTGCAACTTCTCCTCTCACAAAACACTGTGGAAACTACAAAGCAAAATACCATCTCAAAGGGCTGAAAATCCCCATAAACGGGACTATCACACTGAAAGATTCCATAAAGATAGTTTCAGAGAGCATCTATCTACTAATAACTACCTGGAGCTCGTCCAGGGTGGAAGAACTTCCAGTGTTTTCACTGTTTTCTTTCCCTCTCAGGCTAACAACAAGCAAAAACAACCCCCCTCTTTTTTTTTTTTTTCATTCTGAAGCATCTAAGATGGAGACTTACTGTATRTTATTGCTCTATGGGTCTAATGAGATAGTGCTACAAGAGCATATTTTTTTCTCAAGGTTAGGTAGCCTCACAACATAAATTTTCAAGTTGACCAAACAGTTGTAACTGAAAATTATAGGAAGGTGCTAAGGAGATTTCTACATCTCTTATTCAAAACAGTCCTGTGAATAAAATCCTGCAATTAAGTGAAAAGATAGTATTTCATAATGCTGCAGATAAAAGCAGCAGCAAGTCTACCTGACTAAAAAGGTCACGTTTATGACCAGAAAGAAAGAATAACAAAAATGTCCATGTCTACAAAATTATCTTAGCAGAAATGTCTCTACAGGGAAGGTAGGAGTACAAAATTCAAGTGAAAGTGAAGCTTACTTCAGTTGTGGCTAGACAAACAAATCAGATATTTATCACCTATCTAGCGATACTGCTGTGCTGAAAGGCAGTTGTGCAGAACACTGYCCTACCAAATGTACAAAAAACATGCTAAAAGTAAATGAGGAAGTTAAGGGGAACATTATGTCCCGTCAAACAGAGGATCAGAGAGTCTGGACTCACCAGTGTCCACTCAGATTTTCTTTTCTATTACAATAACAGAAAAGTAGTTTTGTTTGTTTGCTTGTGTATTTTTAAGACAGATCTGCCTAGCTCATGGTGCAATGGGAGGCGGGATAGTATATTCTGTGGTATCAGTATCACAGTATCACATTTGATCGATTTTTAAGCATGCAGTAATCTACCTTCCTGTAAGTTTTACACATGATATATTTTTGTCTTCTCCTCCTTAAGACTTTTCTTTTTCACTTAGGAGATGGATTGAGCAATTCTTGTTTGAGTCACACACTTTCCTCTCCTTTTATTTATTCATTGTTACCATGGAAATGATTTCATCTTCCCAATAGCAGAATTTCAGCTCTGCAGTCTTGTTTTTGTCAATATACAATGTTTTCTGTCCAACCCCCAACATCCCTCCTTTACTAATATCACTGCTAGATGAAATTGTTTACCTATGTCAAGAAAAAAATCTTTAAGATGGTTCCTTATAGGGATTTTTTTCTATTCTTTTCCTCGTCATGTATCATGGATATTAAAGCTCTTATCCTATGTGCATGAGAGCGGAAACACAATGCTACTCCGTTCCATGTTCTGCTTGGGCAGAATTCCACTGTGTCACCTGCCCCCTATTCTGAATAAATGGGCATAAATCAGTATAATCCATCAAGAGAATAAAAAGGCAAGGGTCCAGCCCCATCCTTGGTTCAATATGATAATCAACTACATGGAGAGGAGCAAGATGCAACCAATTAAATTTGTGGCAGCAGGACATAAAGCAACCATAGATATAAATAGCGAGTGCCAAGCACTATGTGRTGTCTTAAGTCCTAAATGATGGAGTGGACTTTGATTGTCTTAGCTTGTTTGGTTTATAATGTGAGAACTTGAAGGTTTATTAATCATGCATGTCTAGAAAAGGTCATGACATTTTCCTGGAAATATTGGATCAGGAAGATTCCCATGACTGAACAATTTAATTCACTAAAACTTTCAAGCACTTTATAGCACTAGGAGTGGTGCTATATTCACGACTTTCATTCACCGCTAAGCAAATCAATGCCCATTTTCTATAATTTTAATCTTKTCTAGCATCACAAGCATAACATTAATATCTCTTGAATTATATCATGCAAAACTTAATTTTATTAATTACTTTCCCCTTTATGTGAAAAGTACATGAAAGTCTAAGAAGATACTTTCATTTTAAAATATACCTCACAAAGTCCCTAACCTCTTTTCATGCTCTTTTAGAAGGTATCAGTTGCAAGTTTACTTCCAAAGAATAAACTAAAATTATTTTATTTTGGAGTCTGCTCTATTCCTGTAAAAGGAGAGCTAACTTTCTAGAGAGAAAGAGGCAATGGAAAGACAGCAAACAAGTGCAGAAACTAGCAAGCCACTCCTTCATTCCTCTCTCTCTTTCATTCAAGGGTATTTTGGGCATTAGAATATAATTTCCCATTTGGACAGGATAAATATATCAAGTCTAAAGTGCAATGTTTTGCAACTTCTCTTTAGTAAAGGAGAAGCACTCTGGCAGAGTGACAGCAGAAGACTTGGTGAGAGTTATTTTCATGGATTTTCATCCAACCTGTTGTCTTTCTGTGTCTGGTGCTCAATTTGGGCCGCAGAAGCTGCTGACATGATCTAAGGCACTGGGGCATATGSGGTCTCTCTCCTGCACTGCTCTTTCTTAGCTCTCTCCCTTACCTCTGGATTCCTACCAGGTTTGCACCATTTGTGGGCAGTATCATGGAGCTGATTCAGTCCAGTAACTTCAACCTTTTTTTTCGCAAAATCATTTTTCTGCCATGCCAATGAAGAGACGGGCCCATGGAAGTGTCCATCAAGCCCCAGGGCTGGCCCAGCTGGGCAGCAGGTGACCAGGAAAGCGGAGGGAGCAGGAATGGCTGTGAGCTACTGGGTCAATTCAGTCTCATGCATCTTTGTCACCTAAGGGCATGATGCAGCCACAAACTCAAAACTATGARCTCTGCTTTCCCAGGCTGCCTTTCCCTCCCACAAACCCTCTCCTGCCCACACGCAGTAGGTGAAGGAAAGCGTTGGCAGATGACACATGCTTGCAAGTGGCATATTTTCCACTGGTTGAATTCATGTTCTGCCATCATGCTCTGTAGYCATTTTTTCCAAGGTCTTAATCTAAAATACTTCTTATTTCATCTCCTCTTTTCTACAAGATGATCAAGATGACTTGTCAGCAGCTTACTATTAAATTTGAAAGGAAATTTGAAAGAGAGAAAGAGGATGCTTAAAGAAGAATTGTCAGAAACCTGCATGTATTTAACCCATGTCTAGCTGAAGAATTGTGCACTATGGTGCTAGACCCATCGCTCAGTTGATGTAGCCATAGACTGAGAACTCTCAAGGTCAAGACAGTGAAGCCTTAAACATACGAGCTGAGAAAGACCTCRCTGTTGATGATGATGACTTTTTCTCCAAGAAGAAAGAAGATATAAAAAGCGCTGGTTCGAAACTGTTTCTTACTGCAATAACTGTGCTCATATCAGGGTATACAGTCACTGAGAGCATCACAGACACTCCAGTTCTGAAAAGACTTCTGGAAGTTGTCTTGGCCAATCCACTGCTCAAAGCAAGGCCAACTACAGAGATACATTAAGTTGCTCAAAACACACCCCTTCATTATTAAGATTATTTCAGCCTATCCTTTAGGTATTTCTCATTTTGATACTGGATTTATATAATTGATAACACTACATAACAGCATATTTTTATTACTCTCCAAAGCCCTTTGTCCTGTCTTTGAAGAACACTGAAAAAACATTACTTTTTTTTTTTTTTTGGTAAAATGCTAGCAGATCAGAGAAGCTACAAACAGCTCTCCATGCATTCTTGATTAAAGACTCAATTCTCATTTAATAATTCTCATTCAAGATTAAAGACTTAAGATTTAACCTGGAATCACTGTTACATTTTTTTATGGATATTGTGAAATATCAAACAGTTTCATACTTTTCATAGCACTGAAGAATAGCAATGGAGAATTGTTGCTTATACAGAAAAGAATACCTCTTCATCTTCACAGTATTTCTGCAATGTAGCATTGATGRATAGCAACACTGAAGATTTCAGCTAATGCCAGAACTTTGAACACAAGCTCCACATCGCTTGCTAAATATTGCGGAGTGAATAAAAACACTTTATTCTCCTCCTACCACCCTGTCTCTTCAACAGCAGATAATGGGCAGCCTCTAGTTTACCACAGAAGCACATTTCAATGTTTTCACATTCTTGTTT
>NW_020455562.1:22554-30480 GCF_003342845.1 Nothoprocta perdicaria
TTTACCCCCGATCTTTCCTAATATAGAATATCGCGATTTTTTTTTTTTTTTTTTTTTTTTTTTTTTTTTTTTTTTTTTTTTTTTTTTTTTTTTTTTTTTTACTTTGCTGGTATTCTTTTGAGGAGCAAATAGACCTGACATTCCTGAGTTTGGATCCTCTGGTCCCATAGGCAGTGAGACACCTCTCTACCCCTGCTGTCAAGAGGCTTGGCACAGGCGAGCCATCCTTTAGCCTCCCTTCAGCTACAACTGCTTTTTGCTGTGTTTCATACAGCACATGAAGATGCAGGCACAACACTCAGACCAGTTGATGGAGACAGAACCAGCACACACACATACACACACATACACACAAATAATCATAGCCCAATAGCATCGTCACGATTCCCTCACCATTTGCTAGGCTTCAGCTGTGACTCCTTTGCAAAACAACCCGACGCAGTACTTGCATAGAATAACAAATTAATTTCTCCTTTTAATGTTCACCAGCAGTTTTAAGGGGCTATTAGGGAGCTGGTGAAGAGTGATCTAATGTTCAATCTGCTTTCTTGTTTATTTATTTGCAAGTATTGTACCTCCAACTGCAAAAGATGAGGCTTCTCCTTAGAGTATAATGAGCTTCAAATATTTTGATGAAAACGTACAGCCCTGTCTGCCACCCTGGCTCTGCATATGATTCTGACAGAAGTCTCCTGGGCTTCCTCCCCAACAGAAGGCAGAAATATGGAGCAAATAAGTCTGATTAGATATAGTGCCATAATTCTATTTTAAGCCATAGCTCAAAGCAGGCTCAGCACTCTGTCAAGCATCTTGTCCATCTTCTTCATACTTTCACTGTGTTTTTCTCCAAACTCAACTGCTGACCMAACTAGGTCCATATTTAATTAAAAATCCCCTTATTGCCCATTCTTTTAATCACAGAAGCACAAAAACTTCTTCCTAGTTTAGCCTCTCTTAAGAGGGATAAATTACGCCATTGACTGAAGACATAGAATTAGTAAGGCAGAGCTAATGACCATGAATGAATGTGTTTTCTTAACACTTTGGGACTCTGTACACAGTAAGTCATAACATTATTTTACATTTTCAGCTGTCTTGTTCTTTTCTATGGTAAAAAAAAAAAAAGACAATAAATGAAGTAGGAAAAAAAAACAAAAATATGCAAAGATGAAAGGAATATCCATTCCAAGATGCTTCATATTCCCACTACATCATTCTCTTTTTACTGAGGCTCGGTGATAAATCGCGAGTGGAACAGACCATGTGGTAGCTTGGTCACCTCCTCAGGTGGCAATACCCCAGAGATGATGGATAGATCTGATAGCACTACTAGTAATAAAAGGTTACCTGACCATTTCAACTGTATTGTCAGATGCTAATAACTTCGTGGACTTTAATGGTTTAGTAGTTTTCTATATTGCCTTTTTACATCTGGGTGGCCTTTTAAAAAATATTATTATTATTATTATTATTATTATTATTATTATTATTATTATTATTATTATTAATGTTTCATCAGTCTGACTATTTTTGATGAGAAAGATTCATGTTTTGCTCCTAAAGAGCATTAAGGAACTCTTGCTAGATTTTCACTGATCATTTCAAGCTTTGGAGCAGATACCTACATGTCTTTCTAGGAGGGTGTCACCTTGTATCAGTTATCTTCCTGTTCTCACTAGAAGCTTTCTAAATTCATGCTGTGTCTAAATTCATGAGGATAAACACAGGCAGACTAGAGCTTCATGGATAGATAAATCCTACAGATTCCCCTTGCAAGGAGATCCATCTCCATTATTCATCCAGTACAATGATTTCCTGGATCATTGCACTGATCCATCAACAACTTATCCTATGTTTGCTGCTTGAAGTGGAAAAAGATCCAGTGTAAAGGAGTGACCAGGAGGTAATGAGGCTGGAGCCCTGGAAGAGTGGGAGCAGTTGGAGCATCCYCCAGGATGCAGATTCAGAGGGAGAGCAAAAGGCAGCTCTGTAGCAAATCTCACTGCAGTTACAGCACCTTGTGAACCTCATACAATTTAACAACTATTCATTCACCAGAGTGAAGCTTTAAGTTTTGAAATTATCTTTCACCCCTTCATACAAAGATGTGCACATATGCATTCCCTCCATCAAGCTTGTCACCTCAAGCTAAAGTTTCCAAACCCTACAAAGACACTTTGACAAATTCAAGTTTAGTATATAAAGTACTTTAGAGCTTTTGGTGATAAAATACTCTAGCGTCCCATTCCTCCTTTCCTTAATTTATGGAAATACTTAGCATTCATATAATATTTAGTTCTGATTACAGGGTGCAAGACCATTTTTCTGTGTAAAGCACTAGTTATGAAAGAAGGCTGGGGTTACGCTTTCTGCTTTGATGCACAACAAACATGCAATTTTGTTACCGGTAGCAACAACCAGCTCAGAAAATGATTATATCCAGGTTTTGAGAAAAAGCATAAACGGGAAGCTGTGGGCCAGATCCTCACTGCTGTTTCTGAGAGGATGAAACTGTCCTACAGGAATTCAGGGATGAAATCACAGAGTGGGGGAAGTTCTTGCAACAGTTTCCATGTGGACTCTGTTAAGTCTGAGGAATTCCTCTAAACTTAGCAAATTTTCAAATGCAGTGTTGAATTTGGCCTTTGCTATTTTTCAGGGCTAGTAGTCCCATTCTATCAAACTAACTTAAGCACATCATTATTCCTGTGTTTCTTTTGCAATTTTGAAATGTTAATTATATTGTTGAGCAATATTTTAATTTATTCTAATTTGTCTCATCTGGATTCGTTTGTCTAGTAGTTTTGCATATCTTTACATTCATTATAGCCCATTAAGGTAAAACCTTTTAAAAACTATTCATTTGTGGCCACTTTTTACTCTTTTTTTATCCAAATGTCAGACTCTTTAAAATTTTGACAGGAAAGGTCACCTTTCTGTGGAAATAAGTCATCATATTCAGCATTTCAGCATTGGCATGAAAACGACAAGTTAAACAAGTCTCATCTTTTTAAACAGGAATCCTAGTGAAAAGTTTGATTTAAAGAAAAAAAAAGTTCTCCAGTCTTCTCACAGTTTTCCCACCAGTTTTTGGTCCTATATCTTTGACAAAAACTAGTGTGTCTCCTGCCTCTAGTTTTCACCTGAGAACATTTGTTCAGAGCAACTGGAGGCCACGAACAAGTGTAGATACTTTCTGCATTTCCATGCAGCACCCTGCTCTTGCATTTTGCAGAGCAGATCCACCAATATTTCCAGAGCACATTCATGACACGTGTTAATGAATAATGTATATAACGTCTGAAAAGATTGTCAAGAACCTTATGTAGGGGCACTTACTCAACTTGTAAATTAGAGCTGCTTCCATACATGTTACAAGAAGCACTCAAAGTATCTCATTTACATATTTATTTTGCAGTTCAATGCTGCCTACAGTCCTGTATGTGCTTGCACTCTGCAAAAGAACAGGAAAAATATGTTGTTTGCCTTAGGTCCTTTCTARAATGCATGTACCAAACAAAAGCTAACAGCACTAGGACACAGTAAACAGACATATGGTCACAATGAGATAACAAGTAAGAGTAACTCACCAAAAAATATCTCTGGCAAAGTATGTTTCTAGTTTTTTATAGGTACCACAGCAAAGGTGAGGATGTACGTTCACTTGGGGCTGAAAGGGCATTTAGAGAAGCTGCTAATGATAGCAGCCAATAGAGAAAGATACTTTTTGAAGCCCAGGTAAATCTGGAAGGGGATTTTTACTGTGTTAACTGGTATTTCTCAAATGTAGGAAACGTAAACAAGAAATGAAACAAAATAATGGCACTTAGTATTACATGGTGCCTTAGCCTCAGCAGCGCTAAGCATGAGCTGTTCCCAGTTATATCCTCTCACCGAGGTTGCTGTGGTAATGTTTTTGAGTCTGTGTGGTTGTGTATCTAACACTCTTGTCCTTGTGCTGTTCTTCTGATGGCTCTGCACCTGTAAACCCCAACGCTGGAAAATTCTCACGGGATGAAATTATTACTGGTGTGAGAATTACCTCCTGTTTTGTGAAATTTAGCTTATATTAGAATAGTGAGTATTGAAATATAGAATAGCAATTTAAATACTAAGTAAATATCATGTAATGATATGTATGCACAGAAGTTTAATAAGCAATTGAGGTGCATACCAGCATACTCCAGCATACTCCAGCCAGCACCAGTAGCCTCAAAAATGGAAACAGTGAAGAGTTACAATAAAGAACATTTATTACTAGGGGAAAAACATAGCAAAAAATATTATCCTCACCACCTTCATCCTCATCAGCTGCTGCACTGGCCAGATCTCCCAGAGACAGACACTCCTCTGGGACTCCATCATGACTCTGTGGCTGACCACTGGAGAGAGTTTCATCTCTCACTGGGGAGAGTTTCATCCCTTTTCTTCCTTACCATGCCACCAGCTACAGGTTCCACTAATAAATCTTGGTGTGTGTGAATGTGTCTTAGCATTTTTTGTACAATATCTCCTTTTTCTGAACTTTACTGACTACRTTTAGAAATTCTGGACTTAATGTGAGTTTTCTGTACCTTGTGCATTCTGATGTAAAGGCTGATTATTTGACTGAAGTGCCTGTAATGTACATTCTATTATCACACCCTCTATATTTCAATCGATCAAATAATTTTCCATCTTTTCTATGTGATTTTCACTGGTCCATTAGAATCATTCTCCTTCAAAATCTTGTTGAAATTAACTTTACGCTCAGTTTTGGAAGATGCTGCCAATATCTATATTGCATCAAAGCATGACAGTTGCAATTTGTTCATCATTGCATTAGATTTTAACCACAGCATGGCCTCTCATTACTTAATAAGTAATTGCACTCTAGGGGCTTATATCTATATCATTTCTATGAATAACATGTATAACTCAATTTAATTTATCGATTGATATTATTCTGTCACATGGACATCACAAAGAAGTTCTAAAGAAAACAAAAAGAAGAAAAATGATAGTCATAAGGCAAATAATTTCAAGAAAGAAAGAGAATCATGGGATGAACATTAATTAGAAAATTATTTCCAAGTGCTAGGGAGAGTAAATATCTCACTTGTCAAGTCCTGATTCAAAAAGAATATTAAAGAGTTAATGCTCTTCTCCAGGACAGCACATAAGAGATTTAGCTTGATGGTCAGTTTAGGAAGAACAGACTGAGATGCAGGCTGTAAAGGATAGCCTAGGCAGCTGGATCATTTCTCACTTTGAAGTTAATAATTTTTCAGAGAAAGACTCGAGCACATAAGCCTTTCACTACCATTTCTTTTGAACTGGTGCATACTTTCAAGGGAGCAAACAGCAATTGTTTGAAGAAGCTATTTTGATTCACTGAAATCATTTCTCAAGTTTCAGGCTCATCAAAGTTTCTTGATACTGACGAAAGCATTGGGCCTGTTTCATTTCACRTGACTGCAAACTAAAAGACAACCTATTTATCTTTTGTGAGTACCCCCATTATGTAACTCTACCTCCAGASGATGAAGGTAGTTCATCATTGGGAAGCCCACCATTGGGGAGATGCAYATGATGGAACTCTCTGACAGAAGATCTTATTGAGATAAAGAAGCATGGTAAYGAAGTTAGTACAATAACTAATAATTCCATGACTTATTGAGCTGTTTTAATAAAAAAAATTACGCTACTTATTTTTTCAGACTTTATCTCAATAAGATCTGCTGTCAGATRGTTTCATCATGAGCACCCTCCAAGTGATAAGATCATCTGTATTCTATTCATCCTTTTCAAATCTGTGCAAGGTAAGGTTATCAGTTTAGTTGACCCATGTTATAGGCCATATGAGTAATCTAAGATCCCACTGAAATGAGTAGAGTTGCATACAAGTACAAAACGCTAATGCACAAGATGAGTATGGAAAAGTGTATTTGCATTCTAATGAGTTTTGCAGAATCTCCAAAATTTGCTCCAGTCTAAGGGGAAAAAAAATAGTGTTTTTCAATATTTGCCTTTGTGAAGAAAAAAAGAAAGTCACAGTATCATAGAATACCTCAAGTTGGAATGGACCTCTGGTGGTCATCTCATCCATAACGTTTTGAATATCTGCAAGGACAGAAATTCCACCCTTAGTCCTTAGTAGGTTCCATAAGCCTGTCTCTCCTTGCTTACTTCAGTTACTGAGCTATCCACCAGAGAGGTAGAGAAAAATCAAGTCTTGAAGATCTAACTCTGTGGTGGCCAGTGATGGCTAATCACAGAATTACACAGAATGATTAAGGTTGGAAAGGACCTCTAGAGATCATCTAGTCCAACCCCCTGCTCCAGCAGGGACMCCCAGAACACAGGGCACAYGGTGGCATCCAGACAGGTTTGAAAGACCTCTAGAGAAGGAGACTCTACAAACTCCCTGGGCAGCCTGTGCCAGGGCTCTGTCACCCTCACAGTGAAGAGCTTCCTCCTCACATGCAGATGGAATTTCCTGTGTTTCAATGTACACCCTTGCCCCTTGTCCTATCACTGGCCACCACTGAGAGGAGTTTGGCCCCTTCCTCATTACATTCACCTTTCATGTATTTAYACATATTGATCARATCCCCTCTCCACTTTCTCTTCTCCAGGGTAAGCAGGCTCACTCAGTCTCTCCTCATAAGTTGGATGTTCCAGTCCCTTAAGCATCTTTGTTGCTCTTTGCTGGACCCTCCCTAGAAGCTCCACATCTCTCTTGTAATGAGAAGCCCAGAACTGCACCCAACCCTCCAGGTGCAGCCTCACCAGAGCTGAAGAGAGGGGCAGGATCCCCTYCCTCAACCTGCTGGCAACACTCCTCCTCATGCAGGCCAGGATCCCATTGGCCTTCTTGGCCATGAGGGCACACTGCTGACTCACGGCTAGCTTCTTGTACATCAGGACTCTCAGATTCTTCTCCACAGAGCTGTCCTCCAGCAGGTCAACCCCTAATCTGTAGTGACGCCTGGGGTTATTCCTCCCCAGGTGCAGGACCCTGCACTTGTCCTTATTGAACCTCATGAGGTTCCTCTCTGCCCAACTCACCAGCCTGTCCAGGTCCCTCTGGATGGCAGCACAGCCCTCCGGAGTGTCGGCCACTCCACCCAGCTKGGTGTCATCTGCAAACGTGCACAGGGTGTGCTCCGTGCCCTCGTCCAGGTCATTGATGAACAAATTGAACAGCACCGGGCCCAGTACTGACCCCTGGGGGACACCACAGGCCTCCAACTGGACTTGGCCCCATTTATCACCACCCTCTGAGCTCTGCCATCCAGCCAGTTTTCAATCCACCTCACTGTGCATTCGTCCAGTCGACAGTTCCGGAGCTTCCGTATGAGGATATTATGGGAGACAGTGTCGAAAGCCTTGCTGAAGTGAAGGTAGACAACATCCACAGCTCTCCCATCAGYCAGCCAGCCAGCCAGTCGTCCCATTATAGAAGGCTATCAGGTTCGTTAGACATGACTTCCCCTTGGTGAATCCATGCTGACTACTCCCCATCACCTTCTTTTCCTTCACRTGCCTAAAGATGCTCTCTAGGATGAGCTGCTCCCTCACCTTTTCAGGGAYGGAGGTGAGGCTGACCAGCCTGTAGTTCCCTGACTTCTCCCTCTTGCCCTTTTTGAAGACTGCAGTGATGTTGGCTCTCTTCCAGTCCTCYGGCACCTCGGCACTCTCCATGACCTCTTGAAGATGATGGAAGGTAGCTGAGCAACAACCCCYGCCAGYTCCCTCAGCACCTTTGGRKGCATCTCATCCRGGCCCATAGATTTATGGGTGGCCAGTTTGCCTAAGTGATCCCTAACTGAATCCTCCTTGGAAGGAAGGAGGTTTCCTCTCTCCCACTTATCTCTCTTTTACCTGGGCTCTGTAGTTCTTGGGGGCTAGCCTTAGCAGTAAAGACAGAAGCAAAGAGGGCAT
>NW_020455562.1:30611-37180 GCF_003342845.1 Nothoprocta perdicaria
GAGGTTTCCTCTCTCCCACTTATCTCTCTTTTACCTGGGCTCTGTAGTTCTTGGGGGCTAGCCTTAGCAGTAAAGACAGAAGCAAAGAGGGCATCTAGTAACTCTGCCTTCTCTGCATCCTCCGTCACCAAGGCATCCTCCCCATTCAGCAGCAGGCTAACACTGTCTTCTTCTTGCTGCTGATGTATTTGCAGAAGCCTTTCCTGTTGTCCCTGACATTTCTTGCCAACTCTAATTCCACATAGGCCTTGACCTTCCTTGTTGCATCCCTGCATTCTCTTACAATGTGCTTATATTCTTCCCATGTGGCTTGKCCCTTCTTCCACGTGATGTATATGCTCTTTTCTCATTAAGTTTATCCAACAGCTCCATGCCCATCCATACAGGCCTCCTGCCTGCCTTGCTTGACTTTTTTCTTGTGGGAATGCACTGATCCTGAGCTTGGAAAAAGCAGTGTTTATATATCATCCAGCTCTCCTGGATCCCCATTCTTTCTAGGACCCTAACCCTAGGTATTCTTCGAAGGAGCTCCCAGAAGAAGTCAAAGTTGGCTCTCTTAAAGTCCCAGGCTGCAATCCTTCTTCTTGCCCAGCTGCCTCCACGCAGGATCGTGAATTCCAATATCTCATGCTCACTGCTGCCAAGACTGCCTCCAATTCTCACATTTCCCACTAGACCATCCCTGTTTGTTAGAATCAGGTCTAGCAGCACCCCTCCCCCTGTTGGCTCATCAATCACCTTGATCAAGAAGTTATCTATCTGCAGTGTTCTGCAGGAAACTCCTGGGCTGTCTGTTGCTGGCTGTGTGGTTTTGCCAGCAGATATCAGGGTGGTTGAAGTCCCCCGGGAGGACCAGGGCCTGTGACCAGGAGGCTTCTTGGCAGCTGCCTGTAAAAGGCCACTCCCTCTTCCTGGTCAGGAGACCTGTAATATAAACTCCCACAACAGTGTCACCCCTGTTGGCCTGCCCGTTAATCCCATCCCAGAGGCTTTTGACTCGAGCTTCATCCTCCCCCATGTTGAGCTCCGTACATTCCACTGTCGCTTTCACATAAAGAGCAACTCCACCACCTTGCCTTCCTGGCCTCTCCTTGAAAAGCCTAAAGCCATCCACGGCCATGTTCTAGTCAGGAGAGCTGTCCCATCATGTCTCAGTAATTGCAGTGAGATCATGGCCCTGCAACCACACACACATCTCTAATTCCCCTTGTTTMTTCCCCATGCTGCATGCATTTTTGCAGAGGCATTTGAGTTGGGCTCCCGAAGTGCCTCTCATTCTAGCTGGGGCAGCTGCATCCTGACTATGTAGACCTTCAGAAGTTCTCCTATTTTGCCATTTAGCCTCTTTAGGCTTAGGGCGCCCTTCACAGGCAAAGGCATTAGGCTGCTGTGGCATGACATGCCATCAACTTCCCTGATAATACCCCTCTACCCCTTTGAATCAATTTAAAGGCCTCTTGATGAGCCCTGCTAGCTCATGAGCCAGYKCTCTCTTCCCCCTTTGAGAAGGATGAATCCCATTTAATGTCATCATGCCTGATGCTATGTAAGGCTTCCTGTTGCCAAAGAAACCAAAGTTGTGGCGATGACACYAGCCACGGAGCCACATGTTGATGTGATGACTGTATCATCCTGTTTCTATATTGCTGTCARCACTAGGAAGAATGAAAAAGAATATGGCCCGCACACCTGAATTCTTGATTGTCTGCCCTAATTCCATAAAGTCCCTTTTGATTCCCCTCAGTCTACGTGTTGCTGCTTCTTCTCCCTTTACATATCGGACCATCAACAGATAATAGTCCATGGGTCAAACCAGGCTGGAAAGTTTCCTGGTGACAATGAATGCTGTATATTATCAAAATATTTTTGAAAGCACTGAAACTGGGAAAAAAATAAGATTAGAGAAACAAAGGCTATTTTCACAGCAAGACATATGCACATGCATTAGAACAGGACTCAAAATTTCCATTTGCCAAAGCAGATTTGAGATTATTATAGGCATAAAAGAGGTTTCAGTTTTCAAAAATAAAGGAAAAATGAACTGCAATGTTAGAAAAATCTCTGTGGCTTCAAAGCTCAACTCAAAATCTATCTCCCTCAAGTTTTTGAAATGTTAAGTTCTAAAAACACAAATGATCTTTGAAGAATAGATCTATAAAATTGCAACACATTGTTCTTTAATTCTAATTAAACTCTCCTGATATCTTCTTTATTGTTGTTATTTTTCTTGTTCTAGTTTTAAGATTATAAAAATAATTATTAGTGAAAAGGATATTTTTCCACTGGAGAAAAAAAGTAATGATCAGCTTTCAGAATTTTATTCAGTCTTKTAAAATCTCTATATTCACTCCTTTCAATCCACATTCACCAAATAACACCACTATAGAATTTTGCCTTATGTGAACTCCCTTTTCAGATACTATTTTTACTATTCTTTTAAAAAAGTCATTAAGTAAAAAGAAAACAAACAACCTCAGACTTTTAAAGCAAGCAATATTAATCAGGATAAAGCAGCTGTATACAATATTTTGTTTTACCCCAAAACCCACTTAGTTCACTAGTTTGAATTTCAGAGGACTATTTAATTATTTTTAGCCCACTGCATTTTACAGTGTTCTGCCAATGGCATGATGAAATTATATCAGGGTTATTGTCTGTGATTGGTGTTATCACTGTCTTTCTTYGCTTTATTACACTTTTTGTGAGCAGGAAATACTGAACTTGTCATGTCAAGTGCTTACTGAATTTCTAGASACCTATGCTACCAACCTCCTTAGGCAGGAAATAAATTGCTCTTTCACTGTTCCATAATCTGATTGACATACCTGCATTGAATGGGCTTCTTTTTACCAAGACAACGAATTCCATTTCTCTTGTCATATTTCATAAATCCCACACAGTCGCGTTTCAGTAACCTGTAAGTATTGTGAAATTATGAATATGGTAAAAGGCAGCCACAGTTGGCCACTCTAAAATGAAAGATGAAGTTTAAATGAATTCCAAAGATTGTGATATATTTTCATGCTGGCATCGAACTGTCACAATCTCTTTCTACCTTTCTGATGGACATGCTGGAATACATATTCCAATGATGCAATTTCATTTCTGACCATTTACAGCATACTTTTTTTGTAAAGCTGTGATGTGTATTTCCAATTATGTTACCAAAGAGAAAATGACACACRGCATCTTTTTAATTATTTCTTGGCATAGAACAAGAATGATCTTTTTCTTTTCTAGTGGCCCAYGTTTTTTAAAGAACAAGAGAATAAGATCCTCTACAAAAAAAAGTGACTAATCTGTATCTTAACTCCCTGCAAGGGCTTATTCAGAAAAGCACTMGTGAAGTGCTTTTCTGCAGGCCTGACACATTGCTGGGACAGGGAATTAGGCAGGACCAAGGAATGATCAACTTGTCATTCAGTGGAAAGGGATCAACAACATCAGGAGCAAAAACTATTTCTGTATTAGCAAGTAGTGTGGCCCAAAATAAATGGATATGTCCTATTCCCCCGTTGAGAGGAAATACACTATGCTGACAACTTAGTGGCCAYGGTGTACATGTTTCAGGGTTTTTGTTCCTCATGCTAACTTTAACTTAGTCCCCTGGATTGAACATTCATTAGTAACTGGAGTGAACTAGGTGCATTCTGGCTTTGGCCAGAAGAAAACCAGTTTTCACATTTTAAGGCTGCTCCTTGATATGACAAAACATGGGAATGGGAGTTTTCATTTTGAAAATTCACTCCTTATCTGAGCTAATATGTTATTGTTGACACTCAGAGTTCATCTGCACACAGGCGTATAGGAGATGATCAATGTTGGGGCAGGATTCTGTTTCCCAGACTTTAAATACTTGTTCGCTATGTTCTGCCACCCTGGCATGAAAGAAGCTCTCAGCAAGAAAAGCAGCAGCCTCATTCTTCATTGCTGTCTTTGGAGGATATAAGCAACCATTTCCAGAGCTGAAAAAAAAATTGAACAGGACAAGCTAAGAGTAAATCTATAACTTGGGCATTGGTTTATTTGGAACTTGGACATGGTGACTGACTGTCTGGTCTAGACAGCTCTTCATGTTGGTTGTTCCTGCATGATTTGGTGGTTAGCATGTGAATTGACACATGGCTCTTCAAAGTCAGAGTAAAATATATGTATTTWTTTCCATAAGCTACTGATTAGATGCGGCTGAGACAGAAGGGTATGAGTCACCACACAAATGACAAGTGTAAATATAGTGCCTAGGGGAAAGGAAAAGGCTTTTCAAAGCAAACACATTGTTTGGAGATGAAGAAATTGAAGCCAGATCTCCATCACAGGATTTGGCTGGCATACCTACATTGTCTAGAGGTGTAAGAAAATTGTCCACGAAGATAACATTCTGCTGTTGGCAAAATCCATGGGGATGATGCAGGAAATTTTAAAGAAGAGTGGTAGTCACAGAACTATTGCTATACCGGAAAAGGAGATATGATCACAGAAAGAAAAATACCTCAGGGTATGATGTTGTTAATACAATTTCAGACCTCAATTAATTCTGTCCAAGACTAGGTATCCCTGTGGCTAATTGCAAGATCCTGGATGGATTTAGGCAAGAGATAGCTCCCAGATACTCAGCCTAAGCATTTGAAGAGGTGCTAGGGAACTTTGTAGCAATATTGAGATAGGACCCGTGGAGACAGGGCCTGGGCATTAGCGGGGAGAGAGTTGTCTGGACAGAGGTTTTGGACTGTTCCCTCTGCGTATTGCTTTACAAGCCCACTTTAATGTTATTTCAAGGGAATAGGAGAAAAATGACCTAGATTAAAATATCAAAACATATCTTTGTAGCAAATTGATCCAAGGTAAATATTACTAGATCATGCCAAATTGGCATGGCATTTCAAGTGAGATCTTTTAGGGCACTTGCCTGAATTCCTGAGTGTCAATGAACGTTTGGATTAATGAATAAGTTGACAGAACAGAAACTACTACAAATTGTGTACACATCAGTGCACAAGGCAGACTGTAAACACTACTGAGGATAGGATAAAAATTCAAGATAATTACCTGACACAAAAAAAAAAAAACTTTTGAAAACAGCAACAAGAAATCAGTGAGATGGCAAAAAAAACTCAGAAAAAGAAAATGACAAATGTGCAAATACAAAAACAGAATGACCAGTTAAACAGCACTCGGGAGGAAAGGCATCAGAATCATATGTGGACCACATACTGTATGCTAGAACTACAATGCAATGTTGTTACAAACAAAATGAATGCTGGCCCATATGAACAAGGGTGTCATTTACAGAGCTTATGTAAATTAATCAATTAATCAATTAAGCAATTAATCTTTTTTTGTCCACATAGCTTGAAGCTTTAGATTTGGACACAGAGCTCTCTCACATCATGCAGTCATACTTAAGAAGGATAACAGGAATGATGAGAGATTTTAGAAGGTGAGATTTATTCACCAAGGCAGGGGTAACTCAGTTCAGTTTGGGAATAAAACAGAAAGTGATTGGAGATAAAAATGTGATAAAAATTCCAGTATAGAAAACACAATGAAGAGGGTGGAGAGACATGTTTTTTATTCCCAGGGTGGGAAGAAGTAACTAAATTACTGTAGGACAAGATATAGGTTAGAAAATAAGTAAGGCATTCCTAACTACAAAGATGAGCAAGCATTATCCTGCATTATCCTGGAATCCTGTTACTGGGAGTTTTAAAGATTATCTCAGTAAATATTTGTCAGAAGGAGTGTTAGGATTCTTGGTCCTCCTTCAGAAAAGAGACATAGACTAACTGATCTGTGTAAACTTCCAGCTTTGATATCTAATGGAAGGATATAAAGAAAATGGCACATGCCTCTTCTCAGAGATGAGCAGCAAAAGGACGAGAGGCAACAGTTTGTTGTGCAATGGTAGTAAAATTCTGGAATAAGTTGTTCAGAGTAGCTCTGAAACATCCAAATTGGAAATACTCAAAGCTCTGCTGGAAAAGGTCCTTAGAACCTGATACAGTCGATGGTTTGAGCAAGAGGTTGGATGAAGTGGCCTCTAGAGGTCCTGTCCAACCTGAGGTGTTCTATAATCCTGTGATTTTGTCATTATGGCTTATATATGGAGAAGGAATATCATCCTGAGTATAAAAAACTGCATTTATTTCAGAGAAGAAAGACTGTAAATGTTCTATATTGGCACTAGTGATACATTATTTGCAATCTGTCTGGTATCTTTTCTTTAAAAAATGAAATTAGTTTAGTTACTAAATGCCTTCTTTGCCTCTGTCTTTACTGCTAAGACGACCCCCCATGAACTGCAGGGCACAAATGGAAGAGATGTAAATGGGCTASAGGAAGACCTTTCACGGATTGAGAAGGATTGGGTTAAAGATCACTTAGGCAAATTGGCCACTCAAAAATCTATGGGCCCAGATGGGATGCACCCAAGAGTGCTGAGGGAACTGGCCGAGGTTATTGCTCAGCCTCTCTCCATCATCTTTGAGAGGTCCTGGAGAGCAGGGGAGGTGCCCGAGGACTGGAAGAGAGCCAACATCACTCCAGTCTTCAAAAAGGGCAAGAGGGAGGAG
>NW_020455562.1:38265-68084 GCF_003342845.1 Nothoprocta perdicaria
ACGAGGGGTAATGACCACAAGCTGAAGCACAAGAAGTTCCGTCTCCAGGTGAGGAGCAACTTCTTTACTGTGAGGGTGACAGAGCAGTGGAACCGGCTGCCCAGGGGGGTTGTGGAGTCTCCTACTCTGGAGGTCTTCAAAACCCACCTGGATGCCRCCCTGTGCCACATGCTCTAGGTGKGCCTGCTTGAGCGGGAAGGTTGGACTAGATGATCTCTAGAGGTCCCTTCCAACCTTAAATATTCTGTGAATCTGTGAATCTGTGTAAATTATAGTTCATAACTATGATCTTCATGAATGACAAGGTTCTATATTAAAATATCATTCAGCTCCACACCCATCTCCACACCTTCTCTTTGTGTATCCATCAGAATCTCTTAATATTTTAAGTCAGAGAACACATGAAAGAATAATGTTGAAAGTTTTTTAATTGTCTTTAAGAAGGCAAGTTCCAATGTCATCTGTAGCAAACCATTAGATTAATTTCAATTCTGAAATGCATAGGATTATAGGTATTGGGCACAGGCAGGTGTCATGGCAAAATTACTGCTAACTCTGCCAGTAAACTTTCTGCAGAGCTCTTCCTGGTAGATGAAAATGGTGTTAGTCCTTTAGAAATGTCCGTTTTCCCTTTATTGGATTTTTAGACAGTCTTGCAGACAGATCTGTAGACAGTTAAATGATGTTTTCCAGCAGTAGAAAAGTTAGAAAAAGTATTTCACAAATGCCTACAGGGACAGAAAAAGACATACAAAACAGTATCAACGTTGAAGAAGACACTTGAAAATAGACCTTGAGAACTTTTAGGAAGCTGTAGACCAAAGATACGTGCATCTGCAGAGATGGCAACTTTTTAAAACTAGTTTGGAAAAATCTGATGTGATCATAGTCCCCAAAAAGGCAACAGAATACAGAACTAAGATGTACTGATGCCTCTCATAAAAGTCCAACTATGTGACTGATCTGAATTACAGAATCACAGATGGTTGGGGTTGGAAGGGACTTCTAGAGATCATGTAATCCAACCTTCCTGCTCAAGCAGGGAGGCATGGGGCACAGGATCTYCTCCAGGCTGGTTCGGAAGATCCAGAGAAGGAGACTTCATAACCTGTTCCAGGACAGCCTGTTCCAGGGCTCTGTCACCCTCACAGTGAAGAAGTTCCTTCTCACACGCAGATGGAACTGCCTGTCTTTCAACTTGTACCCATTACCACTTGTCTTGTTAGTGGTCACCACCGAGAAGAGTTTGACCCCTTCCTCCCTGCATTCTYCCCTCAGGTATTTGTACATATTGATCAGATCCATCTCAACCTTCTCTTCTCCAGGCTAAACAGGCCCAGCCCACTTAGTCTTTCTTGATACAATAGATGTTCCTGTCCCTTAATCATATTTGTCACTCTATGTTGGACCCTCTGTAGAAGTTCCACAAATTGGAATTTACCCAAAATTGGCTGCTAGAGGAAAAAAAGAGATGAAATCATTCCTGAGTCAGGCTTGCATGGGCAGGAGTCATCTGAACTGCTGAAGCTGCCATGTTGCACTCTCATTTTGCTGAGTATTCAGGACAAAATCCAGACATCCAGGTCAACTGCTTAAATTAGTGCCCTGAGTGCCCCAAGTCACAGGGGGCACTCACCACCTGGTTTAAGTGCACAAGCACTCTGCACATTTCATGGAGAGAGACAGAACTCATTACTGAGGATTTCAAATTAGATCTCTATCATCAGGGCATCTAGACTGCACAGGAAAAATAAAAAATTAAAAATAAATGAAGGGCTTCTTACAATCCACATCACCTACTCCAAAATTAAGATCACAAACTTAGGTAACATTAAAGAGTAAAAGGGGCAATAATATTCCTAGTCTTCTGTTGAAGTTTGATGGGAGAGTGGGGGGGCAAATTTGGTAAGAGATGAATCMCCTTGCTTTCCAGCCAGTCCTCAAAGGTTAGAGGGACTGGGGACGGCTGGACTTGTCTCTTCGTAGGGATAATGAATACTGTGCCAGCTATATGCCTGACTCTGGCAGAATCAGATTCACTCACAGTCTGGTGACTCTAAGTCTGATCACCTTCCTAGGAGAATATTGAGTTCCCCAATAGTGTGATCAACTATTAGCTCAATTCTGGCAGTATCGAATTCACCCTCAGTCTTCTGACCATCGGTCCGATTGCCTTCAAGACAAGTGGTCGGGTTCACGAATAGCACAATTTATTCAAATGCAACATTTAGAAAACAAGTTATCTGACAAGGATGTCAGTATAGGAAATTTGCTACAGTGTGGGCTCCTTAGCTAGTGCCTAATGTACAAATGCACAMACATCACTCACCCAGAAGATGGGAGAGGGCTCTCAATCTCGAGGAGTTTCCACAGGTGGTGTCCTGACCCAAGGTGGGGGGGGGAGGGTTCAGCCTGCCAGCTGATCCAGAAGTTACGATGGAGTCCTCTTTAGTCATATTTACTTTAGCTAATCTAGAGAGCATGCTCAGTGAGGAGTGATTATGTATTGGTATTACAGTGGGATCAGAAGGAGAAGCCTGAGCAAAGTTTAGCAGATGAAACTGGTCTACCACCTTCCTTGGCCCATCAGCTATGTGGCACCACCAAGCTGCCACCTCTGCAGGGAGCACAGTAGAGTCTGGCTGTGGTGTCACTCAGCTCCATGCTCCATTCACTCTTATTAGTATAGGCTAGAAGGGCAGATTGTGTTGCCCAGGGAGAAGTGGATTCCACAGATACCAACCATCCTGGAAYTGGCAACTGTCTCTCACCTCCAGCAAGCCTCTGCAATGCCAGAACTTCTGTCAGGCTCCATCTTTCTCTTCTCCCCGCTCTTCTCAAGCACTTCTCTCACATCTGGGACCTGAGTAAAGTGAGGGTAAARTGAGAGTAAAGGGTTCATTGAGACTTGGAAATTTAGAGTTCCTATTTTTATGCCAAAAACTGGTGCTGATTTAATCAGTCCCACACAGGCAGATTTACTCACACATCCTTTAGTGAGGATAAAGTTTGTACTTAGACTGGGACTAGTTTATTCTGGATTAGCTCTGTTTCCCATGATGCAGGTTGGAGAACATTCATTTACCATATCTTTTCATTCACTATAAAACCTCTCTCAGACACATATGTGGAAACATGGACAATAAGACCATAATAAAAAGTGAAAATGAATTTAGTTTTCATCTCATGGGGTGAGAACTTAATACAAACATTGAGTGAGACCTGTATAATGTGACAGAATTGCAGTAAAAAATAAAGTCTGCCTCCTAGAACACTTAAAAATTGACTGGGTTTTGGTGACACTGTTTCTATATTTCCTTTTGTCCTSGTATTGTTCACTGGGCAAAGCACCATCACTGTGTGTGAAGGTTAGATTAAGTATTTCAGAAAGCAGAAGATACTCTGTCCAAATATCAAAGGAGATGGTATTTCCTCCACTTAAACAAAAATGGGTTTGGGAAAATAAGAAGCAGAATAATTTTTTTTTTTTTTCAGGATTTAAGGGTGTCTTTTGAGAATGAGGGTTGGGTCTTGGACTTCTGTCTTCATAAATAAAAAATTTAATTCCATGAAAAGATGCTTTTTTTTTTTTTAACCTGACTGATTTACTCCAAGCTATGCTGCATCTGTAATGATACCCTGTTCACTGATGCACTTTGTAAATTAAGAACAAGCAGTCCAAAAATGCTTTACCAGCCCTACGTTTAGAGCTGTTTGTGGGGTTCACTTAGACTCTTTCTACTTTAATTGCTCAAGACTGACTGCTATAATCTCAGCATGAGTACRACTAAAAATAAACTATATTACAAAGCATTTTAAGTTCATGATCGGCACCATGGTAACACAGTGACAATAAGGGTTAAAAAGGAAATGAGCTTAAAGGGCAAAAAATGCGCATCTTGAAGCCAGGCAACCAGGACATTGAAGAAGTTTTGATTCTCTGGTAAAAACATTCTTTTTTTCTGCCCTGGATTTTTTTCAGATTCTATTTTAAGGTAATTAATTTGATTTGCTTGAATAAAATTAACACACGTGCAGTTTTTATTTTCAGTAGCCTGATTACCAAAATTTTCAAACTTAGTTTTCTGTCATTTGAAGCACTCATATTGTGGGGTATATATTTCTTTCTGGGCAGATATACAAAAGGAAAAAAAATCCCTTTTGGATGAGCTTTTTGGCTGTTTTCAACCTGTGATTTGTKGCCATGTTTTTATCTTGATGATTAGTGCAGGCTGGTCCCTGTTGCATTAAGGTGAGAAAATCTATTTTAAGATACATGATTTCAGTGACGYGTTCAGTATCTGTCGGGCCTAATCCTGAGCTCCTTTACCTGTTGCAAACCTTGTTAGGTTAGCATCAGCTCCATTGCCAGCAAGTGTTTTAGCCTGGAACCATGCTTGGTTTGAAATGTGGGATTAGTATTTTAAATCCTTTAAAAGCTTTTGGATTGCCACTTTTTATTAACTCAAACTGGTAATGTGTCTTTGCATCTGAGCAACATTAAAAGTACAAGGAAATCAAATGCACTAACAGCTGCTCTTCAAAGAACTGTTGCATTAAATGTAAACAAACAGAATGATCTGTTATGTCTGTAGGTTTCTGCAATGATAGACACTAAAATGACTGTTGGTCTCCCAGACTGATAGAAAGAACTCTCTGAAAGAAAAACAGAACCATCATAAGGACTGTTAACTCTTAAGAGATTTCCTTCTATCCCAACAATGTCTCACCAAAGTTTGCAAAAATCTCTTCCTAGCATTAAAATCAAAGATGACAAAAGTGTGAATGGTTGCAGAATTGATTGATTTGCTGTATATTCCTTGAAAAATCTTTCTTGAATTCCTGGAAATAGGCAGCGCCCCATAGCAACAAAACAAGCAAAGCCATCTGCTGGGAACTGTTGAACATCTGCTCATTCCTGAAAAATATGATGTGGAACATGTTATTTCACTTGAGCTACTGGAAAAGGAAGGCTAAGGCAGAGAGCAGTTCCCCAGAAGCAAAGAATACTAGGTGGTAGCTCTAAAGAMAGTGCAGTCCTTGTTCTGGTGTATCCTCTTGGCAGGACATTTAAGTTATCCCAGAGATGTTTGCCTAGGCTACTGCAAAGAWGCCAGAATCTGGGAACTGATTCTAACTTTCCCAGTGAGCCCTTAGACAGYCCATCTTAACATCTAACCTGTATAATTTTTGCCCTGTTTTATCCACCATGAACAGAGAGATCAAGTTATTCTCTTCTTTTTTTGAAATACAGTTATCATGATGGCCCTCAACCTTTTCTTTTAAAGTACTTTTCTTTTAAAGCAAAATAACTACAAATCTTCCATTCTTTCCATGTAGATTATGTTTTCCAGACCTCTGACCATTCCCATAGCTCTGCTTTAGGCTATTTCAATGGGTATCCAGCTTTCACAGATTCACAGAATCTTTCCAAATGCACAGTGCCCTATTTGGATATAACATACAGTTTTCCAACTCTTTTAATAGTTCAATTTTAGTCTTTTTTTTTTCCACCAGGGACTGAAATAAAACTCACTATAGAACAGTCACTGGATCACTGCTTTCTTGGATCCTTTTTTCCTCCACTAGGCAGAAAGGTCCTTGTAAATAATCTGTTTTCCACAAGGATGCAAACTTACTAATGGCTCCAAAAGGCTTCATTCACCTCTTCATGCATTTTAAGGTTAAATTTGTCATGTTTGGCTGAGTTTGAAACATCTAATATACCTAAGTTACTCTCTATTTTGTTCTTTATATATTTCCATATCTGAGACCTTCCCCTTAGTTATTGACCATAGTTGTGTTATCTCAAAGCTGACCTTTTCAGTGAAGATATTTTCAAAAACACATAAAACACAACTGTCTTCTTTGTGTCCTTTGTCAGTTGCTTTTGCTGTCCATTAGCTAGCAGGAAAATATGTTCTTTAGTCTTCTATTTAATCCTAATATTGAAGGCACTGAGGATTTGTAGTCATTAGTGATGTTTCCTCATAGCTGTATTTAATTTTTCCTTTATTGTTCTGATTTTGTTCCTACTTGCTCAGGTTGATTTTGTTGTCTTTTTTTCCACTTTCTCTCCTCTTGGACTTGATGTCAATGAGGAGTTCCTGATTTAACAAAGCTGATCTCTTACTGCATTTCTGTCCTGCACTGAGATAGTTTGTGCTTTGCCTTTGTTGGTGTTTTCTTGGAGAACTGTCAGGTATCTTTAACTCCCTTGAAAATCCAATGACATTTCCAGAAATGCTATGTAATCCCTACACAATATGCTCTCCTCAATAAAGGAGGAAATATTTCCTCCATAAAAGTCACACAAGGTAGTATATGGAGATCAATCTACTCAGCTCCAATACAAATAACCAGCTTAATGTGTCCACCTTAAACTGTTCCCAAACCATTTTCACTTCAGGGGCTTATAGTACACCCTTATCACACTCTCACCAGATGGATTTTTAAATGGAGAAATAATTCAATGCCTTTCCAAAGCAAACAAATAAAACCAAGGATTAAGAATCAGTTCTATTTTAAAGACAAGCTGAGACTGCAGATTCCATGAAAACACTATTCCTTAGTCTTGGGAGTCTCTCTTGTTTTTTGTTTGTTTATTTGTTTTTCATTATTTTTTTCATGAATTTTATCTACCTAATATAATCTACCTAACAGTTTAATAATGATTTTCTTCATAGCTTTATGAAGCTTAGCTGGTCTAATCTGTATTTGATATTGCTTCTTTACTCTGAGTGCTGTCTTGGATGGCAGATGGCTCCCGTGCTGGCCATTATAATGTTGTCACACTGGACACACAGTCACATCTTAACTATGAATCTCTTGTAAAATCTAATTWCAACAAATGTGCCAGAGAATACATTTTAATAAAACCTACCTACTTTCCTGCCTGATTTTGAATATTCAGTCCATTAAGAGGTTTCTTTATATTCTCCACATTACTACATCCCAGTGCTGCTTAAAAGAAGATCAGATTATAGCAGGCAGAWCAGTCATTGATTCCAAGCTCTAAGCCATTCAGGCCACTCAAGCTCTAGATGCTTTGTGACTCCAGAGCTACTCAAGGTCTAAATGCTTTATGGCTCCTCTCATTCAGGAACATGAGCATTTCACATACCTTCATGAATTTATTTTTGTAACACATCTCTACATTGCCATCAAACTATTATCTATTAAGAAATTCAAGGAATAGGAGAYTTAATCCAAGGCCAAAAGACTGTAAACATGTTCTCTCTTGGGGGAGTGCCTAGGAGCCGTAGGACTCATGTAGCTTTGAAATTCCCCTGTGGAACTATTTCCTATGCAATGACTGAGCACTTCGAGGCTCCTCCTTGAAGTTTCATTTGCTGTACAGAAGCACTAGGATCTTAATTCCACTGCCCAATTACTTATTTAAAATCAGACAGCATGAATTCTCTTCATAGTTTTGGCTTTCAGGCTAGTTTACAATCTACAGACTTTTCTTCATTAGGAAAACATTTTCTATTATGCTAGATTTTGATGATACTTCAAAATAAAAGTGTTTTTGGAGGTAGTTGGTCCTATCTAGAAAGTATTTGACTYTTTTTCCTATAGAGCATTACAGGAAACATCGCAATGGTAAGACAAAAGAATGTTATTAAAATGTCATTTAGTAAATAGGATAGAATAGAGAAATATGACAAGAATAAGAGTTAAGAGCTATAAACATTGCAGGACTTCGTAAAGAGTATTAGAACTTCAGAGAGTGTAAGAAAGGAAGTGAAGGTAGAGAGCCAAAAGAAAAATACACTGATACACAGATGGAAGAGAGACTTACAGTGAATCTACATCTCTGTACTGTAAAAATAGTTTAGAGAAGATCCAACTATCTAGCTTGTAAGCAGACACTGAACATTACCATGTTTGTGGAGCAAATAATTGGATCAAACACTGACTATCTGAAACTTGCCCAGATGTTTTAGGAAAAGAATGCAAACTGTTAGTCAGTTAAAACAATACCTGGTTCAGAAGATTCTGTGACAGTAGAGCTTCTTTGTCTGTAATTGTACCATTTAATTTGCTTTTAATTTAATTCTGAAAAGAAGTACCCTGGGATAGTTTATGTGAAAGATGTTCTGTGTAAATAGTTGCAGCAGAGTTAGTCTTACCAGAGTTAGTCTGGGGAGCACAGATCTGTTTTCAGAGGCTGTGCTCAAAATTCCCTGGAGACAGCATACCTCTCTGGCCCAACTAGGCTATGTTTTGAGGGAAACTTTCTGTGAACAATCTTAGGGATTTTTTTTRTTATTATTGTTTTTGTCAGGAAGCCTGTGAAATGCTGCTGGAGTTTAGCTTGCCCAAGGAACTGGATGGTCTTTAACCTGAAAATAACAGGTGAGAGTCTTGGGAAAATCAAGAGCAGAAATTAGATTTGTTTGCAAATCAAGACTAAGACTCATCACTCYCTTAATTATTAAGTGGTCTACATCAGTGATATTAGCCAAATCATACATAGAGAGGATTCTAGAATCTAGACTATGTGTGTGTAGGTGAGAGGTAAATATGATGTCTCTGGATGYTTGCAGTAGATTTTACCTTCCCTGTAGTCGTTGTCTTCTAACACATCCACATTCTTCTTTGGATTTTCTTTCTCCCACACTTCTCCTTTGATATGCAAGGTTCTGATTTGATTAAACCCCACAGAAATCAGACTCCAGCAGTGCCTAGCTGAAGGCGCTTCATTCCCTAAAGGAAGAAAGAGGAAGCCAGTTTAGAGAAACCCTGGGAGTCAAGACATCTGGGTGCCACTTCTCTCCCTACATTGCCCCTTTACTGCGAAGGCTTAAACCCAATAATGAGCAAATTCCCAGGCATGCTGGAGGTTAACTGTTTTCTTTGTCAATAGAGTAAAGGTCCCATATTTGGTATCAGGCCTGTAGCCCCTATACCTTTCTCCACTCTTCCCTCTAAGAGAAGGGCTTTGCCCTTCATCCTGTTCAGGCAGCCCCCAGCCCCAGCCCATAGTGCCATGTGTGACAGGGAAAAAGCACTGGTCTCTAATGGAAATACAGAAACCTAACTTCTCTTCCCAAAGCTACAAATGGCTTCTCAGGTGACCTGTAGAACATCAGCTGACTCCATATCTCTCAATTCCCTCAGAATCAAAGGGGAGAGAAGTGCTTGCAAAGTGCTTGGAGGGTGCCCAATGAAAAACATGGCCTAACAGCTAGGTATTTATGTCAGTAGGACTTCAGACTGACAGAAAAAGATCCCCCCCTCTGAGTTGAGAGAGTGTCCAAAAGAGTGTCCAAACACTCTTTTACATCTTCAAGTAGGCAGAGAGACACTGGCAAACTAGATAAGCAGAAAGAGAAGGGCCAGGAGAGGATGCTTGATGCCTTTTCAAACACAGAGGGAAAATTTCTCTATTAGTAGGTGAAAGATCCAGCTGAGTTTTATACCCAAGTTTTTCCAAGCCAAATATATCAAAACTTGTTAATTCTTCTACTGAACAGTGTGTTTGTAGAGCTCTTGGGATGAGGTCAAGCAACGACAGTGTGTTCTGTTCTTTTGGGGACCAGAAAAAGCAATTTCCTGCCTAAAGGAAGGAACAACCCACTGCTCTAACAACCCACTGCTATTACCTGCTGCCCTGGTCCTTCCTCAGCCTTGACCATTTCCAGACTAAGCAACAAGCTTTGCTCTCACACCCTCCTCATCACTCATATGTTCCCCAGGTACCTCTTCTTTTTTGTGGTGTTTTGAAACAGAAAATATTTTGAACTCAGTCTGCAAGAGGAAGCTGCCCTGCTTTTTCATTTGCAGGCTGGACAGAGAAAATACTTTGTGTTCTAAAAGAGAATGAAAGCCATAAATAAATGCATGCATAGAATAAAAGTTTGCCTTGTGATCAAACTAACAATCAGAAAACATGAGTGTAAAAGAAGAAAGTGGGATATTAAAAATGAGAGGAAGAACAGTTGGAATTTTGCTTTCTAACTTACAGTGACAAGATGCATTTGGATTATTAAATGTAAAAAATAAAGGGTCTAAAAAATATTCTATATATGTACATGAAAGCATCACAGCTGTACGTTTCTTCATATACAGATGAAAATGAAAGCACCACTTTGCCTTCTGACAATTTATCCAATGTTTTGTACAAAATGACTAAGATAACTGTGTCTATCAGTAGTACCATTTCTAAAATATAGAATAATTTTGTCTTTTGGAATAATAGAAAATCCTTTGATATGTGTTGAAGATCTGCACATTTTGCCAGCCCTGGGGCAGGATGTGCAGCTGAGTTCATTGAGGGCACATAACTTTTCAAAGATAACTAAACAGGCCACGGAAAAGCCTGTTCCAACAGGGAGACAGCAGGAAGCTCCTGTTTGCAGGGTTTGGTATTTAAGACTATGCAGAAGAAGGGAGTTTGAACAGACCTGCCTTCTGCAGAGCATCCTTCAGAGAGGGTCTAAAAGGAGCCCAGATCAATTGTGTATCTCCCTTCTCAAGCCTTGGCAATTTACCCTGTTGTTTCCTCCAGCCAGCTCATCAGGAAAACATGTGCACCCCAAGCAGACCTTTCTAGCTATTGAAACTCCTCCTCTTCAACACTTTTATAACATTTTCTTTCTCAGCCTCCATCTGAAAAAACCTTAAGATTTAAASAAACAGTTAAGGGAATAAGCTATTTTATTTTATCCTGGACAGAAAATCTATCACCACCTATAGCTGAACATCCACTTTTCAGGTCCTACTAACACACATTTCCCCATCCTTTCTTCAAATACTGCTCAGTCCTGGGCCTCATTATGATATGAGGTTSATGGGGTATTGCTGCTGTCCTTGCATATGCTTTGAAAGTTGCTGTGAGGTTTGTCTACACAAAGTTGACACCAAAATATGCACTGAAGGATCATTATTAACTTGTCARCTACTTAAAGTGGAAGAAATAGCAGGATTAAAACATGCACCGTTATCTGTGCATTAAATTAAGGCTTGTAGTGATATGGACACATTCTCCTCTCTTTTCCCTTTCTGCTCCCTCTCCCCCTCCATCTTCCTTTCCCTTTTCTGCCACATTTAGTAAACAGCATGGATGGTAGCAGCTATTACTTATTTTGCTAACAAGCTGCTAACAAGCAGCTATTACTTATTTTGCTTTCTGTCTCATTTGATACACAGTCTTTTAAGTCATTTATTTATGTCACTCTTTTAAAGCCCTGCTCTGAAGGAAGGACTATCAGTTTCAGTACTGATTTTTGGGGGCAGTGTTTATGGAAGAGAGATGGGAATTTTTCAAAGTTTTGTCAGAAAAAGAAAGTCACTTGGAGTTCCTGCAGGAATCATTCACTCTCACTAACATATTCAGAAGGAAAAAATTACTGAATTCTGTAAAAAACTTGGAGGTAAAGTGAAAAATTCAGGCAAGACGAGTTAATATTCCCATATTTTCCTTATGGGAAATACRGATTCTACCATGTGGAATACGGATCAAACCACATGTGGTACAGTCTATGAATCTTCCCCTTGTATGGATAATGTAATCATTCAACATTTTTTTCTCAAAAGGGTTTTCTTCTTTCATCTATTTCTTCCCATTCCTGAAAACTCTTGATACTGTTCAGAACAGAAAAGCTTTTTGGAAATGTCAAGAAGCATATAATGAGAAATCATCCCAGTCAGATCAACTCACTCAGGAATAGATAGATTTTCATAAAATCCTTAAGAAAGGAGTATCCAGTTATCCCTATTTTATAGGGATATTTTATTTACCATAGTCAAGATGACTACAATGGCTTCAATATTTTAACTGAGATTTAGAAAAGTTAATCAACCTGAGCAGTCACCCAGCACAGGAAAATTCAACCTGGGGGAAGCTTGACTAAATTATAAGCATCTGAAAGCAGAGACTTACAAAGAGAAATATCATGCAATGTCAATAGCAAGCAGGGCTACAAGCTTTTCTAGTAATGAGGTGATTTTTACTGGTCAGAATCAAAAAAGAGATCAACAGTGTGACACAGACATTAGTTAGTTCTTCGTGCAATATTGTCCATATCGCTGGGGAAAAAGCCACATCATTACCCATCACAAAGCCTGTTACTCTGCTAGTAACAACAGGCAGCGAGTCAGATAGTCTGCCAAAAGAGCTTCATTCAGCCAGAGCTCTTTTCTTACCGTGAAGCAAAACAGTGAAGCAAATGACAATCTGCTGAAAAGCTCTGCTTTTCATTGGGACTCCCTGAGGGGCAGRGGAGCAGTGCCAGGGCTCTATCTTACCATAACATCTCTCAGCCAGCAAGCAACACTGAAAAATAGTCCAGGGAATGAAAAAAAAAAAGAAGATAATGCCTCAGTATCTGAAAAATGTTGGGGAGTTTTGTTTGTTTGTTTGTTTGTTTTCTGTGCCAAGCTCCTTCCAGAAGGATCTCCTGTGAGCCAAGGAAGTCTCCCTTCAAAAAATGGCACAGAAGGCTGAAAGTTAAGTTTCCTAATTTTCCCTTCTTGCATATGTATTCTGCCTCTTCTTTCGAAGAAACACTACTTTCAGGATGGTTCAGGTTGGATCCTCAACCCTTCCTCAGTTGGATGTGTGATAAAATTAGTCATATGCACACAGCTATTTCTTTCTCTGGCAAGACTCTCTTGCAGACACTGACTGGTTCTCACCCCAGGGCAACCTACTGCTTGCTTCAGACTTTAAACCGGTATAAAAGAGCAYACAAAACAAGCAAAGACAAATTCTATTTTATACTAGTTCAGTCTCAARCAATTCAACAGCTACCAGTTATGGAAACATTTGAGGCTATTCCATCTATTCCAATGCAATGCTTCCTCTACTGCAGTGTTATATAGGATATGGACATATTTACAATTGATTTAATTCCCATTCCCCCCATCCCATATCTTTGTGGACTTGCTCTTCCAAGTTCCCCAACATGCAATAGAGAACAAAGAGCCTTCYAAGTGAGAGGCTGCAGTATCATCTCACCTGTAGGCATCTAACCTCAAAAGAGGGACGCTGACCTTGGATATTTTGTCACTTGTAGAGTGGAAAGACATTAGCTTAGTAGTTCAAACATCCAGTTCCTCTGAATCTAAAGTAAACTAATTCAAAATGGCTCTGTAAATTTGGGATGATTCAAGGCAATATGCAGATACAGACAAGTGGTAAATGTCCAGGTCAAGGGAGTATATATAAATTCAAATATATGTATTATAAATAATAAATAATAATTAGAAATAATTAGAAATAAATTAATATATAAAATATATATTTTAAAATATGTAATGCATGCAGAGTTGTATACATACATTACATAATAATAACAAAGACAGCCTTCCAAAGTCTTCTTTTATATAGCAGCTTGCTGGTTGTAGCAAATTTCCTGGAAAACAGTATGTCAGACTCATGGCCGTCCTCAGCCTACGGGACTTTTAATCCACAGTTTCACCATTCTGTGCAAGCATCTAAACTTCATTTTTTTTCTGCAGTAAGTATGAAGTTTAGGGTCATCTTCCAACCTCCCAACAAAGCTGTGTCAGAAAAGTGCATTGGTTGCYAGACAAAGCAAGGCTCTGTGGTTCAAAGATTAAGCACTCTCTAGGGAAAGTCATTTTATCCAGTGGTCTCTTCTTTAATTAAAACGATCTTACTGTATTTCAAGTTTTTCAAGTTTTTTTTTTCTTCTATGTTAATTTCTTCCTTATCAGAGCTTTTTTTTTTAATTCTATCCTGTAAAAGTATGCACTTCCAAGATATTTTCCCTTAAGCAGCGAAACTGCTATAGAAATGTTAACATAGAGATACTGTTAAAGTAGGAGTATCCCTGTCACACAGTATAGTTTCTGCCATACTCTTTGCAACTTGCACAGTGTGAACTGATTCATTTTACTCTTTAATATATGTATTACTAGTTCCACTTATCATATATATTATGACTTGAATTGTGCTAGAAAATGCATTAAAAGGCAAATCATTGTAGAACAAAAAAATTAAATTAATTACGCTCAACATTTCAGTTGGCAGCTTTTGTGTTGTAAAAGCATATTTAAGAAGACTTCAGGGGCTAATAACATTTCCTATAATTTAATAACATGTAGGATTATTTAAAACACAGAGCTTTCCAAGTTATTCAGCATTAGAATGCTGTCAAAGATCAAGAATGAAGTAGTGTTCATCACTATGTTATTAGAAATGCCGGGAAAGCAGCTTTTTTGGTCACTTTTCGCTGTTGTGCTCTAGTAGTGTTGAAAAAGTTACTGGAAAGCAATAAAACATATACCTTGCTAAAGATTGTCTSCACTTCCCTATTAGTTTAGTCTAGAACTTAAACTTTACTTAAAAGATGATGCAAAAGATCAGAATCACGGAATGGTTGAGGTTGGAAGGGACCTTTAGAGATCATCTAGTCCAACTCCCCTGCTCAAGCAGGGACATCTCGAGCACGGGGCACAGGGTCCCATCCAGGCAGGTTTTGGATCTCCAAATCATTCTTTACCCTCACATCACTCCTGCTCAGTAGATATTCAGGGGAATATGTGGCAAGGTCATTTCCACCTCATTGTCCACTCATCTAACCCASACTTCCCAAGCTTCCCTCTGAGGATGTTATGGGAGAGTGTGTTGAAAGCATTGCTGAAGCTAAGGTAGACAATATCTATGGCTTTCCCATCGCCCATCCAGCCAGTCATGCCATTGTAGAAGGCTATCAGGTTGGTCAAACCCCTTGGTGAATCAATGCTGACTTCAAATTATGCTAAATCATTAGCACAAAGACATCAGCAGGCCCAAGTAAGTGATCCTCCCCCTCTACTGCRTCCTGGTGAGGCCACATCTAAAGCACTGAACTCTCCAATCTTTCTCTCCAGTACATCAAGGGACTACTAAGATAGTTAAGATACTGAAGCATATCTCTCATGAGGAACATCTGAGAGAGGTGAGACTGTGCAGCCTGGAGAAGGCTAAGGGAAGATCTCATCAGTCTGTCTAAATATCTGAAGGGAGACTGTAAAGAGCATGGTGCCAGATTTTTTCAGTGGTACTCAGGGATGGAACAAGAGGCAATTGGCGTGAAGTGAAACACAAGAGGCTCTGTCTGAACGTAAGAAAAACTCACACACAGGAACTTAAGGAAAAATTCTTTGACTGTGAGGGTAACAGAGCACTGGAGCAGGTTTTCAGAGAGGTTGTGGAGTCTCCTTTCTTGGACATATTGAAAAGCCTCCTGGACAGGGTCCTGTGCAATGTGCTCAGGGTCCTGTGCAACCCTGGTTGTGCAGCAGGATTGGACTCATGATCTCCTTTGGTCCCATCCAACTTTAGCCATTCTGCAGTTCTGTGAATGGTTGCTTTTTAAGGGGAGTCCGTATAACAGAATGCACCTATTTCTGCACTTCAAAATAAACTGCATATTAAAATAAAAAGAAATTATATAATCAAAGGTGAATATTAATGGATATGAGCCTACAACAACTTTCTCATGTAGAAATCTTATAATTTCATCGGGAAATCTCACACACAAAAGGCCAGCCATAAGTTCTGATTTTGTTAATATATTTCATATTACCTAAATTTGGATTATTCTTTTCAGTTGTTAGTAAAATTCAAGTTGTAGAGGCAGACATGTTTAAAAAAAGGTTGAGCAGTATGTAATTTATGCATTGAGTGGACTAATTTGATACTCAGTACCATCCTCGCTTCTCACTTTCACTTCTTAGGAATGTTGATAGCAGTTTTATATTTTACTTTTTAAACATATGCAATTGTAATAAGATAACTCTGAGCTTAGCTTTTGAAGGATTTAAGTAAATTTCAGTTTTGAAGGATTTAAGTGAATTTCAGTTAGTAGCAATTAGGGTAGTTCCCARGAGTCATAAAGCTGTGCTGTATAAGTTACTGTAAAGCTCTAGGGATGAGATATAGGATAAAAGAAGTTGAAAATCGATGTTATAAGAGATAGAGTTTAGTTCCATTTAGAGTCAGTATCTCTGCTGATACAGATATCACAAAAGGAAAAGTAGCCAGGTACACTTTCAAGATACCCCATGGATAAGACAACCACAACTGGTGTTCCTATGGAACTGAAAGACAAGTAATGTAAGATAATACAGAAAAGATAAGAAAAAAAACCCCAACTTTCCTCTCAACAACCTCTGCATATAATTTTGAGTTTAATGCATTAAAATCAATAATTCTGAACACTCTTCAAAGTCTATTATTTAGGTGGCAAGTGTTTTTCAATGGAAGAATTTTTACAGAAATAGCTAGTATTCAAGTAAAAGCGAGCACAGTGTTGGGCTACCTGTATTTTCAATTTTCACAGGGTTGTACAATCTTGAAAAGCCAGTCATGGAAATGAAGAAGTCATACTTTATTTATGATCTCCTTATAAAATGATATATTAATGAAAAAATGTCATGATATAAATAGTGTAAAAAATTTATATACTTTTTACACTATTTTTATATGTATTTTTATATACTTTTTACTTTAATGCATAATAGCATTATAGACATGTCATAAAAAGTTGGAGCAAGTATATTGCCATGTGGGTCTCTATGATAATTCATAACACTATTTTGTATAACATAACAAACATTTGCATAATATTATTTTGTATAGTCACAATCAGTTAAAGGAATAGATGATAACTTATTTAGTAACTACATGCAATCTCACTGTAATATTAAACCTAAAAGTCCTATAAAATGACATTCCTTTCAGATGAGAACTAGAATATATAAAAACCACAGTTCTTGAATATTTTGGGTTCATGTAGATGATTCATAGGGCACAGGATCATTCAGGTTGGAAGGCACCACATGAGACCTGTAGTTTAACCTCTTATCCAGAGCAGCATCAACTGAGAGATCAAATATGTTAAKAAAGCCTGGGAAATAAAAAAATCAATATTGCAGCACTCCTATTTCACCTGAGTCTTTCTGGAGGTTTGCAGCCTTTTATCCAAAGTCCCACTGACTTGCATGGGACTGACTCCAGGGAGTGTCTAATATAAAAGCTTGTGAAGAAAAAAATTAGCATGACTTTATTTAACTGAAATCTCTTCTGCTAAGCCCATTTCTCAACCTTTTACTGTATACATCCAAGCCACATTCCACATAAAAAAAAGCCTCACAACGGAAGGAAAGATTATTGTTGTAAGAGGTGTTGGATAATTTATGATACTCCCATATTTCACTTGACTTCTCATTTCTTCCTGACGTGCAAGTAAAACATGACATGGTTTCTTAGATGCATGCAGTTATACAGCAGTTTTTAATTTATTAAAACAACCTACTTTGCTTTCAATACATCTTTTTTTTTTTTTTTTTTCTCTTTCAATCTTTGAGGGACTACCAGCAAACTATTGCCTTCTTTACAACTGTGTCTGTGTTAGACTTTTTGAAAAAAAATAGCTAATACATTGAAACTGGGCTAGATTCTAATTGTAGGTGCCTTGCTGTCAGTCTGCAGGAATCCACTGCCTGCGAGATAATGTATAAATAGTCTTCAGGTTTCAAAATCTATAGCAAAGCATTAGAATCTTGTTGTCAAATTAGCTCTTRCAAACCATGGTTGTTAAATTGTAATAACAAACTATGGCTGAAAAGATAAAGGTTCAGCCTTTCTGAAAGCTGAACAAGGCTGTTCTGGTCAGCCTTGGGAATTCTTTCCCCAGTTCTTTAGATCACACCTCAAGGACACCCTCTGTTTCTACAACAAGCAAGTTGGGAACCCTTTTTAGTACTAGATTGTTGTTTAAGACTGTCTTCTATCATATTAATGGAAACAGTAAGAAAAACGCATTTGTATRTGCTAGTAGAATAACAGTTGGATGATTTTCCATGAGGAAAAGCTTTCCTGCAGCTGGGGTGGTGAGGCACTGGAATTAATTTTTGCAGCAACTCTGGAATCTTCATCATCAATATTTTTGATAAAGTTTTACATAATGTCCCTCACAGGGGTTCACATGCAGATGAACTTGCCTTGGTGAAGAAAGATGAGATAGATCATCCTTCGGGGCTCATTCCAGCTCTGAATTTATAATGATCCAGAATCAGTCTGAAGCTTTAGTTTGTTTGTTTGCTTTTGTTTTTTTTTTTTTTTCCTAAATAATTCTGAAAGTTAGAGTAGAGTGGAAGGGAATTCATCCCTAGTCTAGTGAACATGTGAACATTCTAGTGATCTATGAAGATACAAAAGCAGAAATGTTATGAAAGTCGAAGTCTGAGAAACTACATTTCACAATTTTAATCCGTTTCTAAATTCATGACCTCGTGTTGATTCTTGGTAAAAGTAATAAAGGAAGTAAATAAATAAAGGATGTAAATCACCCTTGAGACTTCCAGATCCCAAACTTACACTACGCTTTATTAACAATGATGTCATTATTTTAATTGTGGCAATAAAAAACCCACCAAACCCCAACGTGTTACTTCATAGATAAGCCCGACAGACAGATGAGAATAATACTACTAAGTTTTCTTTATTGCCAGAGGTAATGCAACTGGCAGTCAATSGAAAGAAATCCTCAAACAGGTAACACAGCTAGGAAATGGTATATTCTGTAGATCTCATAGGTGTGAATATTTTTTCTTAAGTAAATAAAACCTTTAGTTTGTTATCTGCTACTCAGTATTAGAAATTATTTTGGTTGATTTCATTTCAGAAYATCTTTCTTCTCATTTAACTTTTTAGCCTGCAGGGTTTTCCAAGATTAACCTTATGACATCTCAAGGCCACAACAATCAAAATCTTTTTGAAAAAGCGACATTTTCAATACTAACACTCTTGCAATTATATATATTCTGTGTGCAAGATTATTGGAAGTGTGATTCTCTTCTGTGGCCTGGACATTTCAGGTCTCATTCCTACTGAAAGAATTTCATATTCAAACTGTTAAGGGATCCAGCTGGAATCATAGAATCATAGAATCATAGAATCATAGAATGCCGAAGGTTGGAAGGGACCTCAGAGGTCATCGAGTCCAACCCCCCTGCTCACGCAGGGTCACCTAGAGCACGTAATCAGCTCATCTGCAAGTTGTCAGTCCACACAGAATTTCAGTAGCTGTTTTCCCATCTTTTAAATGTATTCTTAGAAGCCAAGATGACTTATTTTTCTTAATTAAACAAAATATGCTACTGTCCATTTTCAAAAATGTTATCAAGTAGATGTTAGTTGAAGGGAATTCTCTAGATGGGTAAATAATTTTCCCATTACACAACCTACTTTACTTCTTAGAGAAAGTATGTCAGCCTTTAAATGCTCAAATTCTTTTTTTTGTATCAGGTCCTCCTCAGGCTAAATTTTGTTGGAAGTTTTTCAGTTAAAAGGAAAGAAYCATTGCTGTTAGTTAGGGGACATGTGTGGTGCCTTTGTTACAAGTTTTTTACATTTCATGACTGCTTACTGAGAAGATCAAGCAGCTCTGTACACTGAAGCAGTTATTTGACGTTTGACAAGAATCCTAGTGCTGCCATGGATGTGCCCTTTTTTTAACCCTGAGAAAATCAAGACAAGCTTGACCAAATGATGAGGTTCTGAAAAAAAATCCCAGTTTCCGTATGGTCAGAAGAGATTTGTTAGGCTCTCACAGTGTCCAAAGACACCATCTGCTCTAAGGATGCCTCATCCCTTCATGCTTCTACAAGCCAACCAGACATGTCCGGCATCTTCCCCGCAGAGCRGCCGCACATGGTGCCCTGGGAGCATAGGGAGGATGAGGCAGGTAGGAGGAACGGGCACCACTCCACGTGAGTCCATACGAGCTCCTCCGCCTGCTGAGGACTGCTGGACAGCACCGAACGTATTGGAGCCAAGTTTAACCTGAACAGACTCCTTCATGCCCCTGCACTCTCCTGTCATGATAGAAGGATAAATAAGGACCAAATTCAGCTCAGTGTTTGTTTTTCTCTCTGCTCTATATATTTTGTGCCACTGAGGTGATCAAGATATGACACATTGTTCAAGCACAGGGCTTTAGTACTTCAGGCAGTCCTAGCTAAGAGTCCGCGAGGATGGAAAGCTTATATGTGCCCAGCATAGGTGACACTGTCAAGATAACATGGTGGCAAGAAGGGTAGTGAAGGCAGGACTRGTCACTGAATGGATGGTGGATGGATTATGTTCCTGGGACTCTGCAAAAGAGATGAAGACAATAAAATTTGACCCATTTGTTTCCTCTCTCTTCATTTTATTTCCCTTCTCTTTATTTATTTTTTTTATATCTCATAGTGCTCTGAACAGAGTTCAGGTATTCAGCAAAATGATTGCTTTGTTCTTTATGAATCAAGGCAAAAGAAAAACAAAATTCTCTTTACACCTTTCTGGCATTGTCATTTCATCAACCCAAGAAGCCCTGACCAGTGACTCTCTCATGGTTTTAATGAATTGTCTGACTCCAGAATGTCTAAAGGAAACCACAGAAGCTCCTATTTTGATATCTGGGTTCATCTTGGGCATCAACCCACCCTTATTCACTTCCCATCTCTTCAAGGAGGCTTTGCCAACATCTTTAAATCTGCACAGCTCTCTCCTTTTAAAGAGGGGCATAAACTATTCTGGAGGGATGAAGAGAAAGAGCTATAAAACAAGCTCTTTGATAAAAGAAGCTCTTAGGACCAGGATTAATTCTATATAAACAACATTTTTGAAGTTAGGGATAAGACTGAGACCCCCTATGTGTGTCTATGTGACAGAGTCTACATATTGTGCTAGTTGTTAGTTGATGTTAAATCAGTGGAAATCTAGTCAGTGCAGTCAGTGCTGGCCAGTGATTTGACTAGCTCAGTTCAGTGGCTGACAACTTTCTCAGTTATTCAAAGACTCTATCATTAGCAGAAAAATCAGCCAGCTTCAGATAGAAATCTATGTTACCTACTTTAGGATGAGAAAAGGTAACCTCTGGAGATACGGCCTGTTGAGCCTGAAGAGGGTCTAAGAGCTCAGATTTGGGGTCTAACTCCTAGACATGAAGGACAGGTTCGGCTGCTTCACCAGCACTTTCTACAGCCACATTAGACACTGCTGGGTATRATATTTGGCCTCCAATTACCCCCTCAGAAGGGGGGGGGGGGGGTCTCTCAGAAGGGCACAGGTCTCTCATTAGTCCGGTGGGATATTTTCCAAAGCTCTGCAGATGCCTTGGCTGTGTCAGGGCATCCAAAGGCACCGGGTGGCTACAGTCATACTTCCCTTACCTTCAGTAACACGAGTCCCACCGTAGGTGTATAGCTTGGTTCTGTTTTGAGTATATTTTTGCCCTTTTTTTTTTTCCTACAAAAATAATTCACATTAACATTTTTGCCTTGCAGCCTTTCTTGTTTAAAACTCTGAGATGTTATCAACATTATTTTACATAACAAAAACTATTTCTGTGCAGCTCTGCTTACATAATTGCCCATTTCTCTTTTATCATATGAAAATACAAAACATACATATATAAATAATCTTAAACATAGAAACCTCTTGTTTTCACGTAACTATTTCTCAATTCAATATTATTTTGATGACTGGAGAGTCTCAGTTTAACACAGTGAAACTATACAAGCCATTTTTTTCTTTTCTTAAAAGATTTTTGAATTTTTTAATTGCTTAATAAGATTCACAGACTCTCTTCATATGTATGAAAACCTAAAAACTGATGTTGATGTGGATGTGAAATAAGATGACCTACTTTGCTGCTCTTCCATCATTTGAAAACCAAATCCTCACCTGAATTTTTCTTCCATCTTCACTGAGATTCTTTTTTTTTCCCTTTTCTTTGTTACAAACTCCCACTTGCAGCAAACTGAATCAGTTAATGATCTCTGCCTAGCTGACACGAAGGCAAAGCATAACAGTCATCTTAGGAGTTAATACTTCCTAGGTTTTCTGTTAATTGTGCATTGCTTTAAAAATATTGAGTAGGAGACAAATTTGATAAGGTCTGCATCCCAGGAAATTTGGTCCAATGCACTGCAATAGTTTATAAATATGTTAAGCCACTTATGAAACACCTGAAACCATCATCTTTTAAAATCTATTTAAAAATCTATCCCTAACATGCTTGTTCCATGAAGAGGACAAAACCTTAAAGACAGAATTTGTTTGCAAAGCTAGAAAGTTTTCTGTATACCTAACTCTGCATAACTAAGCTCACCACTGCACCATAAGCTGCTCATGTTTTAAGTGAAGTCAGTGTGAACACTGTGCCAGAGTTTCTACACACTGGAAAAAATGAGTAAATAATAATGAGGGATGGCTTAGTAAGGGATCATTTTGAAACTGCTGTCACAAAATATTATCAAAGTATAGAAGCACAGAGTTTGCAGTGGCATAGATTGGAAAAAAAGTCTATTCTCTCTCAAATAAACAGGCATGAGAACTGCAGTGTAGAAAAGTTAGAGGTTGGAGGATTTGTAGAATAATAACAAAAGCTTTGCTGCAAGATTTTAAGGCTTGAACAAAATTACATGATTTGCCCTRTATTTTAGTATAAATCTTCTTAAATTATTGGTCTAAGTTACAAATCACTCCTCAGCACACACCAGAATTACCACAGAATTATTTTGTTAAAGGGAAACAAAACTTCCATTAAACCTCAGAGCAGCACCAGACATTAATGAGTTTAGGTCCTAAACCGTGTTGAATGTGCACCTGACTAGAATTAAAAAATCAGCAAGAGCATTTTCCGTGGGGAAAAATATTGGCATAGGGTAATATTTTCCACATTGCACAGATTTTGACAATTTTCCTAATAACAAAAAGTAAATTTCAGAATGTGTCATTTAGGGAAAAAARAACATATTTTTTGTCAAAATTTTTGTTTTCCTCAGAGCATGACTGAKGCCAGCCATGGGGAGGAGGGGGCTGTCAGGCTGCTGAGGTCCTCATTGGCTGATCCTTGTGGGCGTGGCCGTGGCTGGCCAATCCAAAAGCCCTGCAGCAGCGACAGCTGTGGCCACAGCAGTGCCATGACCACCTGCCTTGGGCTGCTGAGGCACTGGTGGGCACTGGTAGGCGCTGGTGGGCCAGGCCTGCAGGGGCATCAGCCCTGGGATACCAGCAGTCTCTTTCCTGCTCCATGCCTCTTTCCAGAGCTTTCCATACCGACCCCATTCTGTGTCCGTATTCAGAAACACACACAAACTTTCATCCATATGAGGAAGAACTTCTTTCCTGTTAGGGTGACAGATYAGTGGAACAGGCTGCCCAGGAAGGTTGTGGAGTCTCCTACTCTGGAGGTCTTCCAAACCCACCTGGATGGCACCCTGTGCCACATGATCTAGGTGGTTTCACTCAACAACCAGGTGGTTGGACTCTTTGGGGGTTGAATCCAACTTAGGTGCTCTAGGTGGTAGCACTCAACAGTTGGTTTGGACTAGATGGTCTCTAGAGGTCYTTTCCAAYCTCAAGCATTCTGTGATTCTGTGATTTCCATTTATAACTGCAAACATCACGTACGTTCTCAAAAATATTTTCCCCATAGCTGGAAGGATTAAAGGAGCTGCTGCAAGAGCACCACAGTGCAAGGTACAGCTTGTGTGTGTTTAGACAGAAGCTGGAAGAGTAGGTAATGTGAAGGTCAAAGACTAAGGATATGTTGATAGRAAAGAAAAATATTTATTTTTCCTGGAAAAGATGGCAGGTGCCAGGACTGAGTGATGAGTGTTTAGGAAGATTTTTAGATCTGAAATTCAAAMTCAAATACATCTTAAATTCAATAACATGATTTATATTTCAATAATTGTRTTCAAATTCAAACATGTTCAAACTCAGTGCATCATTTTTCTTACCAACTGAAAAGGAATGATATATTCCMGTTCCCAAGAATGGGTACTTTCCTATTATCTTAAACAGATACTTCAACTCCTTCCTCTTTTGTATTACCTAATATTTTTTTCCCATTACAATGTTCTGGAAATGGTTGTCATATCTCCAGGATTAAACATAATTACAATATATGTCATATGCATGAAACTGAAGTAAATGCTCCTCTGTGCATGTCTGTGGTATTCCACCTGTATTTTTCTCTTTGAACTTGTGATCCTGCTCTAATAAACAGATTTCTGTGCAGAAATTCTGCTCAGTATCTGTGCTTCCTGCTGCTCTGCTAGGTACAGCAGCTCTGCCCTGAAATCATCTCGATCCCAGTGCTGGTGACTCACCTGCAGCTTAGATGTAGTGGAAGCACAAGAGCATTTGCAATAAGAAAATAACCCTCACTTTCCATAGTTACTGCTACCTACCTGTAAACAATAGAAACAGAAAATGATTCATAAAGAAAGAAGAGCTGATGCTTGACTGAACACAGAGTTTGTCTGGAAAGGAGGGGAAAATCATTTCTACTTTTGCTCATGTATCACTTGCTATGCTTCCAATATGAATAGCTAATTAATTTCCTACTAAATAATTTCCTACTAAATAACTAGCATATGCATTTATATAACCATAAACATTCTTCGTATGATTCTTGATATGTATATTTGTACGTGAATGTATATAGACCAGCATAGTCTGTTCAATTGATATATTCCTAATCATAATAATTCTCTTATTTCAAGAGTCAATAGCTTTGTGAGGCTCTTCTCTTTGGAAGGCTGACCATTCTCAAGTCTGATTTTTCCCCAAAGGTGTTTTGTTAGACATATAGCTAAAAAGGTCAGCTGCACAATAAGATGAGAATTAAATTACAAGTTTTTAATGAAAAATACAGACGTAACCACTGTTTTTTTATATATAATGTTTATATAATGTTTATATTTTATATATATATATATATATAAAAAACTATCTGCATTGAAATTCATCTTGAAGGGAACTCTCTCTGAGTGACTTTTTTATGGAAGAAAATGGTTTTCAGCTAAAATTAATTTAAGGAGCTTGTATGTTTTTTATAGACATTTTAGCTAAGTTTTGCTCATGCAAATAACATGCACATAGTTGACCTGAACAATGAACTCAGCATCCTCAAGGGTATTCAGGTTTCTGGCCCCATACCTTTGGGCATTTGGGACTAACCCTTTTAAATCTTTAAATTATTGACCTATAAATAGGATCACTTTCAAAGCATGTCAGGTTAAATTTCTATTCTTGGTATGTAGCCTATGATAAAAATTAAAGGAGGCCTCAAATTCAGTTCCCACTCTTCCCAGGAAAAGTCTTCCAAAATTAGCTCTGTTACTGTAACTTTAGTGGTGACTGTCATACTTGAAAAGAGCCCGACTGCAGTTTCTAATGTCATGTAACTCCTCTCTGTGGGCTGCTTTTTTTGCTGTGTTTTTCCTGTTACCATCTCAGCRCAGTCCAGTTTCTTTGCGCAGGATACTGGATGCTTCTAATCATTTAGATTTAGCACATTGATATTCTGCGGTCTTTCTGTAAAGGCATCAGCCAGGAATTTCTTCCATTCTGAAGAGCTAAAGATCACTTGATTACTGTTTGCCTATTCTCTCCTGGCTTCTCTGACATGAGCAAGTGATGAAAAGGATTCTTTATCATGTTCCTGGCAGGTTTCTGAAATATTTTATATGGCTTCTCGGATACCAACATGTTTTTTTCAAGAGCAGTGAAAGGGTCAACTCTTATTGCTATAGATGAGCTTTCCAGCTCAACCCATAAACAATCACCCAGTTTTTTGGACAGCTGTGCTAAAGTGGGCTTTGTAGAGAATTCAAAAGACTGTTCCCATCAGGGAGCATATTCACTGCCATGCTGCTCTTTAAGAGGTTTTCTGTGGTTTCATATCGCACAAGAAGCTGAAAGATTATTGAAAATTCCTGAAGTAAATGGACCTGAATTCTTTGTCAGATGTTCTCTAGTATCACATTTATTCTGCTGCTGCTGCTTGCATTGCTAAAATGGATGGCAAAGCTTTTGGGGGATTCAAGGGTCTTTGGGTTTTTTTTTTTCTTTTTTTTCTTCTTTTTTTTTTTTTTTTGGTATTTACTTGAAAGCGGAGCTGATTATACTTGTCAATCCTCAGCTCATTCAAAAAAAAAAAAAAGATATTGTCATTATATGAACGATATATGTGCAATTGAGATGACAGAAGGTAATGGCTAAAGAGGCAATGAGAAAGGGAACTCTTTTTTGCTAAGTTGCTTCACATAAATGTTGTTGTTTGGTAGAAATGGAACAAAGGAAAATGGCAATAAGTATCCTCCAAACACTCGTGCTGGTCCCCAGTTTTTTCCAGATTCTTTTCAAAAAAGACCCTTATCACAGGAAACCTTAAGCTTTGGGGAGTTACTGTTATATAAGCCCCTTTCTGAGGAGGAGCTGAAAGATGCACAGTGTTGCCCCTGTGCATCTCACCAGCCATGCAGGAGGGGTAGCTGTGGCTCTATTTCCATTCTGCTGCTCCTCATGAACAGCCATTGATAAATTAGGAGGGAAGGTTGTTGGTTAAAAGGGTCTTGCCAGCATTTTGAAAAGGACTGTTTGCCCAGCACAGACCAGGAAACTCACATTTCCAGGTACATTATCAAGCCACAACCAGCCTTGAGAATCTAATGACACATATTGGGAATAGACTCTGGCAACTGTAAGGCTGCCTAACACAGGCAATCAGCCTACTTCAAAAAGGCTTCAACTAAAATGCATATTTCAAATGTTTCAAAATGAATATAAATCAGGTGCTGATAGCACAGGGCAATGATGCACTTCTTGCCATGTGTGACAATTTTTGCCTTTAATGGAAGCAAGCAGCTGCAGTGATCATGCCCACATTCTGCTTTCACTTTAATCGAGAAGAGCTGCACTTGAGGGTAGGGGGTTCCAGCTTAGAGCAAGTGAGTCATTGCCCAAGGTGATAGCTGAACTGAGAGGATATTTCATAAGGACTCATTTTCACAGAATTCACTGAGTTTTTGAGATGACAAAACTTGTGTCTAGCATATACTTTGTGCCTTGATGGGAGATGATTTTTGATTCTTGAATAATAAGCTTCAATAATGGCATTATTGGCACTAAGATAAAGTGCAGGAGCACCTGCTACAGCTTTATTTTTCTAGGTTCTAAAGGATAGTAGGAGTTTATGTTCTGGCCGTCCTTTCTCTCAAGCATTTTGTAGAGTTATCCTTGAGGAATGTTCTCTCTTGGATGCTCACCAGCCTGATGGGCTGTTATCCAGGCAACACTTCTCCAGGCTGCATTTGCCCCAGCTTTTACTCTTGAGTGGGTTGCACCTGTACCCGAGCCACAGAGATCAGCAAAGTGGTGCCACTGGTCACAGAATCACATAGAATCACAGAMTGGTTGAGGTTGGAAGGGACCTCTAGGGATCATCTAGTCCAACCCCCTGCTCCAGCAGGGATACCCAGAGCACGGGGCACAGGGTGGTATCCAGGTGGGTTTGGAGACCTCCAGAGAAGGAGACTCCACAACCTCCCTGGGCAGCCTGTTCCAGGGCTCTGTCACCCTCACAGGAAAGAAGTTCTTCCTCCCATGGATGAATGTCTGTGTGTATCTCTGGATATGCACACACAGTCATATCCAGTGCGGAGAGCTCTCAAGTTCTTCCTCATATGGAGATGGAACTTCCTGTGTTTCAACTTACACCCATTGCTTCACCCCACTGTTGCTGCACTCTGCACCAGAAGGCTTGTAGCCGTCCCACATCCTCCAGCCCTCACCCTTCCCAGGAGTCTGAGGACTCTGACTATCAACAAATTAAAGAGATTCAGTGCAGTTAAGCAGACAAAAGGAAGTTTGTCTGTCTTTGCTACTTCTCTGCTGTGTTGTGGGCTACTTCTCTGCTGTGTTGTGTTGCGCTTTTCATTATCTGACCTAGTTTAGTGCTGGAGGTAGCTCTGATTAGAAGGGGACCCAGGCAGTGGGTTCACTACATGATCTGTTCAATGGCAGGAATGGGCTAAGCCCGTTCACTTTCAGGAGCGATAACCACAGCATCACCAACCTGGCCCAGTGCATGGGGCCCAGCAGAATTGCAAGGCGGCATCCCACCTGCTCTAGAGCAATTYGTGCTGTGTACCAAGGGCTGAATATTCATCCCAACTCATTAAATATTCATCTCCAGGGCCACAAATGAGGATAATCTTCTAGCTATTCTATTCAGCTTTCCCACCTTTGAATTTAGAAAGCCTGTTCCTTCATCTATTCCACCCACACCCACACAAAAGGAGCATGTGACTGATAGTATTTTTCCAGAATTCGTCTCTTGCAAGCTAGGCCAGAAAGGAGCATTACCTTCCTGCCTCACACTAGCGTCACCTCTCCTGGTACTCCTCTGTTTATCCCTACCTGGGCTCGTGGGATACACAGCAGCCACAGTGAAGTTCATGGGATCMGTCAGTGCGGATGATCTTAGAGAAAGCTCCGAGGGCAGTAGGAAACCTTCCTTTTGTGGTCTCTGTGCTCAGAACAGTAGCAATAAACCATGGTTGAGGATTGCTTGGAAGAGGGAAGGACGCTCCTGTTGGGTATCCTGTAACATTKCCCCTACCCTGCAGGTTGCCTTTCTTCTCAGATCCTAAGGATTTAAAAGTCTTGGAAAGCCAGTGGAGGGAACAGGAGAAATCCACTCCCCAGACACAAAGATACTTTTAACAGCTCTGTGCATACCAAGTTAATAAACTCAGTCAAAAATCAAAAGATTTCCCAATAAAATCCCCAAATTGCCATTAGATTTACACAGTGTGTGTTCTAAAATAACATTGTCATATATTTTCTGTATGCAACTACTGAGGTCATTTCCAGGAAAGATGGGCTCAACAATCTAGAAAAAAAGACTTGTAGATATTAATGAATGAAAACTGATCTAGAGGCAGAAAACACTTGGGAGCAATATAAAGGATAACATAATTCAGCAAATGGCCTCTTGGTAGCATCATTGACTACTCTGGTAATTTTTCCCTTTAAATCCACTGTTTCTCAGACAGAACTTTCTCTTTGCTTCTGGCTATATCCTACTGTCTCTGAGTTAGTCCACTCTTGCAGTTTCTTCATTTAGACATATATTTTGCTATTTTTGTCAGCATATTAGCAGTTAGAACTTGCCTGTCTAGCCTGTCAGTTGGCCAAGTTGTCCCTCTCAGTAGCCGTTACTTTTATTGTCTTTTATTTACTTTTATTGCGAGTGCCACAGGAAAGTCYTGTATGAATATTTAGATGAAAGAGATGCCCCACAATGGGACCACGCTATAGAACCTCAAGCATCTTCCTCCTTTAGCGTTTACAGAAGTGCCCATGAATGACACTTGCCACAGCTCTGAACAAACAGCTGYCTGCCCCCTCGCTGCCTTCCAGCTGCAATGATGGTCCTTGTATCATGGGGCTGAGGCTGCTGCAAGTCCCTAAACAACCATGGGGTGCACGACACATGCAGCATTACTTGGAATTTAAATAGTSAATGATCCCTGTAGCAACAAACTTTGTCTGTTCTCCTGAAAAACTACAGCCAGTCCCACATCGCCTAGGACAAAGCAGGGAGTGATCACAACAGCGACGGGTTTAGCAGATATAAACTCACTCTTTTAGGCTATTTGTATGTACGGTAGCCTGTGTCTTAAAAAGTCTGCTTAACTCTGACCTTCAGGAACCATTTTTATACTCAGGCCTTTCAAGATATGCTTTTTTCCCATGATTACCACTGCAAATTTTACAGTGTGCAAATTGCAGCCTTTGCTCTCAGCTTTTTTTCCTAAATGGCTTTAGGAATCAGACTGGTTCCTAGGATAATTCATGTGAGATCCATCCCTTTTCTTCAGGTGATGTGTCTGGAGATGGGCAAAAGGAAGCTTTGAGACCTTTCCCAATGAAAAAAAAAAAAAAAGAAAAAAGAAAAAAGAAAAAAGAAAAAAGAAAAAAGAAAAAAGAAAAAAGAAAAAAGAAAAAA
>NW_020455562.1:68206-113323 GCF_003342845.1 Nothoprocta perdicaria
AAAGAAAGAAAGAAAGAAAGAAAGAAAGAAAGAAAGAAAGAAAGAAAGAAAGAAAGAAAGAAAGAAAGAAAGAAAGAAAGAAAGAAAGAAAGAAAAAAAGAAAGAAAGAAAGAAAAAACCTGATAATTCCTACCCACCTAATGGCAAATTACTGTAATTGTGATATTAAGGAATTGTCAGGAAAAAATTTCGCTGACACACACACACTGCTGGCATACAGTAATAGCTTTTAAAAATATCTCCTCTTCACCTTTTATACTCATTCACATAGAACATCGAGCTTATTGAATTTCTAAATGTTAATTCATAGCTCTTCATTCATCGTATTTTTCATCATTTCTTAACTTTAGCAGCTATTATGTAATTTCCAGTAGTTTAAATGTCAGCTTCACCCAGCTATTTGCATACATAGTTGATGAAACCATCACTTCTTAAATGAAACCATCCAATTCTTAAAGTGCAAGGGAAAGCAAACTTTTTTTGCAAATGGAAACAAGTAGAATCAATGGAGTCTTGTGTCAATTATTGAAAAAATGTACTGAGGCTAAAATTAATTTCAAATTTGCTCTGAATTTATTATACAATCAGGTACATCAAGTCTATTGAAAAAAAAGGAATAATAAATTCTCAAGGTATAATACATCTGTTTCTGAAATAACACTTTCCATATATACTTTTAGCTTCTGTTTTTATGAATGTAAAGACTTGATATTTGAAATCTATTTCAACTAATTTGGGGGAGATTCGTTTACACTGGCAGCTGGAGAATTTCTGACCTGGGGGTTCAGGAGCTCAGTCATTTACAAAGTTTGTGAGCAGTAAGTTACCATTTCCAAGAATGGGCATTGAGGATGTGACAGTGGCGTATTTACTGATACTTCAATTAGAAATCATTATTATTGGCGTAGCGTAGTGAGGTCYGTGCACAGCTGGATTCCTGTTACAGTAGCTGCTAGGCAAATAAAATTGAGAAGTTCCTGCTGCAGTTATTGGGGGCCGTGCACACCTCCTGATGGCCAGAGCAGTGCTCCTTCTGATGCCACCTACAGCAAGATCCATCTTCCTTCCATATYGTGCACTGCCTCCTCCTCCTCAGGACAGGGTGCTCTTTGGAGAGGTGACAGTGGGTGACTTCTGCTGGTTCTGACAGCTCCATCAATATCCATTTCCATTGGTTTGCCAGGATGGACACTACTTTACTGGAGCATTATGGACCATGCACAAACGATAACAACACTGTGCATTGAAAGGACTCTGCAGTGGAGTGTCCCAAACTGCAACCACTGCAGAGACTTCAAGGGCTCCCACAGTCTTGGGCTTCATTTGGTCCTACCATCTGAGCCTCTTAGCAGCACTTTTTTCCCCCCTCTCTTTAGCCAGACCTCATCACACTTTCTAATCCACCCGCCTTTCCTAGCTACATGCCCCAGTCACCTCGGTCACCTCACCTTTGGGCTCGTCATGGATGTTCTGCTTGGGAACAGTGCAGTCTTTCCTGCCAGGGTCCCTCATCAACTTAATGAGGGTCATAAAGGGATAAGTTAGGAATACGGTGTAAGTTTCACAGCAAAAGCAGCATGAAAATGAATCTATACATAAATAAATGACATGCTGTAGCTATAATACTTCATTAATTTAGCGTTCATTCTACAACTCTGAAATAAAATTGTGTTCCTTCGAGTTATGGTCAAGAAAATAGAAATAAACTTGTCCCTCTTTCTGTTTGGGGCCATTGCTCACACGTCTTTTGGACCCTGCCCTGTATCCCTCATTTCACTGCAACACCAGTTACGTTTCCTTCCAGCCTGTCATGGGCAAGACTCTCCTCTCGGATCTATGCAAAATTCTGAGCAAAACTAGGAGCAAGAAGTTGGCTGCAGCTCCTTAGCACAGGCAAAGCAGAAAGGTAAAGAGGCCCTAGCCCTTTTTATGAGAGCTGGGATTGCTCCAGAATGTAGGCCAATTAAATAACTATGCTAATTTGTACTGAAGTCYTCTCCAAGTGCTTTGTCAGGTGCTTCTGCTTTGCGGACGTGCTGGGCCTGGATGCTCATGTGCTCTACAGCAGCTTCCTGCAGTTACTCTGCCCGACTCAGAGCCATACCAGTCTTGTCGTTTCATTTTTTCTCTATTTATCCTTATATAGCTTCAGTCACTTGTCAAATAATAGGCCCAGATATCAAACCACGTAGCTCATCTATTTTGTTATTATTTTTTACATCTGGGTAGCTTGCACTGCCCTGTAGACTCTGATTGGGCATTTTAGCACTATTTTCTTCTCCTAAAATTAGTTTGGAAGCCAAAGATAATTAATTTTATGTGACTGTTTGCTCCACTGCAGGCTTTTTTTAATCTTTGAGATGGGGTTATTTTGGCATGCCAAACTGAAAAGATTTTAATGGAGTGAGGAATGAAAGATTTCCTACAAAGGACTTGTCTATCATGCAGACAGCTGAAGACTTAAAGTTGAGCTTGTTAAAAATATATTCTGACAAACATTTTTTGTCTGTAAATACTGATTAGATTTAGTAGCAACACTCTGTCAGAGGTGCCGATGGAGAGCAGGCAGGGAGGCCTGTAGCACCTACCTTCCTTGGGGGCTCCTTTGCCTTCACAGGGGATGGTTTTTTGGTCACCAGGCTCACTAGGAAGGGGCAGCTTGAAAGTCCAGACAAGATCCAAATGCTGCCTGGTTTCCTGCACTCCTTCCCTGGCCAAGAGTCAGTTCCTTGACCCACGGTGTTTTTAAAAATGTCATTTTGCATTAGCTCTCCTGAGAAAATACTCTAAAAAATTTCCATTCCACGGAATACTTCTCATTCTCAAAGTGTTGTTCCAAATCAAAATGATAAATATGTTGAAAATGGAAAAACTTCTTTGCATCAAAGTTCAGTCCACACACAGTTCATTATCACACTACACACAGCTGATCAGTAATCTAATAAAATCCTGACTCCACCACTGAGGTCATTAAGACAAATTATTTCCTGGAGACTGTTTTCTTCTTACCATGTTGCAGGTACTGRGAATTTGGCCACTGGCTCTTAGCAGAGATGCGTTGCCTCCACACCTAGCTATGAGAGTAGCTGTCTACGTAGCTCCAGCCACACGTGGGCCACAAAAGGGACATGTCCATGCAGCGCCTGGGGCTCGTTCCCTTACAGGTCTTCTGAAGATGTCAACGCGTGCTGAGGATTTCACAGAAAAGTGGAGAAAAATGGTTAAATATCTGAAAAGATTCGCATGAGAAAAGAATCAACTCGAAATGCATACAGCTTAGCTAAGCAGTGACTCAGAGGGGTATGATTGCCATCCACAAATATTTCAGAGAGGTTAAACACATGGGAGGGAAGAACTACTCAGAAAACAAGGGAAAGGAAGCAACATGATTACAGATTATTTGGACTGAATTGCAGACGTCTTCTGAATAGCAAGGCTGGATAGACTGAACAATTTGCAAGCGAGACGGTGGTCATCTCAGCACTTTGGCCATTTACTGCCAGGTGTGGAAAACACGGGGTGATGAAAAATGCTGCTGTAAAAGTAGATGGATTTCACAGATTCTTCATAAACTGTTTCTATGATGCTTTCAAGCTTCTGGGCTCTCAGGATGGAAAAGGTAGAAGCAGATGAAAAAGCTAGAGGCAGGTAGAGTTTTACTGCTTTTTGATACTTTAATCATATCTCTAAGTTAGAGATGTTGTTTTCATTTTTCATTCCATGTTATTGCATATTYAAAAATTATCATTTCACTTTTTCCAATCAGAAATTTGCTTAGTTTAGTAGCATTGAATTAAAACAGAACTAAAAGAAACGTAAATCATCTGCGTTTCTTCTTGCTTATAACTAAACCACTATGCCAAACAAATTGTATTCCAATAGACATACAGAACACTGTATTTACACCAGTACTAAAAAATGTGTCTGCATTTTTTCATACATTTCTATCCTTGGGTAAGGGAAACAGTAATGATTTAGATTAGACTTAGATTTAACAGGATCCGTGTTCTGGAAGGAGATGAACTTGCTGCACCAGCAGCCTACACACAACCYGCGCTCGCTCTTTGGGTGCTGGGCAGTCAGCAAAGGCTGAGGACGGGAGAGCGCTGGAGTGCTGGATCATGTGTYGTGGAGAGCAGGAGGCCTCCGGACAGCGTTGGAGCGTCGCAGAGGCCGGGGCTGAGCACAGACCTTACTCCAGGGGTGACTCTTGGGACGAAGGGCGCACGGGCAGCAGCAGCACCTCTGCCTTGCAAGAGCAGAGGGAGAGTCCGAGTGCGGGGTGGAAAGGGAAGAAGGGCAGAACCTGGACAMCTCAGGCTAGAAAAGGAAACACTGGCCTCACCTCAAGACTATAGCTTTGAAACTGAATTCAAAAGATCGGATTTAAGCTGCAGGAAGAGGGGTTTAGTTTGCTTGTTTGTTTGTTTGGTATATGGTAATGCACATATAGGAAAGGTCTCCATACTTAGAAAGAGGCATACGTACAAGAGGCATGATTCCTAACTCGGACAATTTTTGTGTCCTTACCTATTTGCATCACCTAAAGCTGTTCCTCGTAACACCATTTAAAACAAAACAATGACAATTGGACTATCTTCTCCTCAACACAAAAGATTCCAACTCTCTTTAGGAACCAGCATGCTCAATAGGCTCCTCTTGGACTTCCCTTGCCTATGCCAGTCCCCCACCAACCTTGATTCCCCCTGCACTTACCATGTGTCATGCTGATGAAGTAAGGTCTAGATCTTGAAAACTGTAAATTAAATTCATACACCAACCTAAGAGTCTAGTGTCCTTAACCATTAAAGACTTTCAAAACCTTTTCCGAACCTTTAAGCTTAGGAAACACTTGAAGGAAAAAATGTGCCAAACACTTATGTAAATGAGAAGAAATCAGGGCAGAACTGGCTTGTCATATAATTCACTTTAATTGCAGTTCATGCTGATGAGTAAATGCTTAATATTAAACAACCAAACAAAAGTAGGTAAGACCAACGGAGCAGGTTTCCTGGAATAAATGAGCTCCCAGGAAGGCTGTTAAGGGGATGCGCTCTGTCCCAGGCTTTCTGTCTCAGTGCTCCTGGAATACAGAGCAGTATAAAAGAGGCCAGAAAACAGAGTGTGGACAGAGGAGCAGAGAAAAAAAAAGTATTGAGCATTTGTTTGAGACAGAAGAGCAGAAAGGAGATGGAGGTGAAATCAGTTTCCACTGACTGTCCAAAAAGCCCCTCGCTGTGGGTGAAACAGTCCCTGGAGCAGATTGTTGGTGGGAGGAAGGTGAGAAGCTGGAAACCAGGGTGAAGAGATGGTTACAATAAATAACTGAAAGGCAGTGAAGAGCTTGATAAAGATTCTAGAAGTAAACTCAGAAAATCTTCAACTCTATTGGCCCAGATTCCAGGTTCCTGCTACAAAGAGAGATGCCCACTTTACACAGAGTAGGCTTAGAAAAACAAAAGCTTTTTATCTACTGCTGTATATGCTGTTCTTGCYCTCAAACATAGCATTTTGAGTGCAGGATCCATCAGCCCCTGCATGAAACTGGCTTCCAATTTGGGGAAGCTCTTAGTTGGAAACAGGGCACCACCTCATGTTATTGGCAGAGTTGACAGGAATGGGATCCACATCCAGCCCCTGGCCTTGCCCACACCTTGGGCACCACCTGTGGCATCTCCTCAGCCCAGGRCACCAGTGCTGGAGTCAGGCAGCAACCAGCCAGCGAGAACCGGGCCAATTGGAAGGGCCGGCTCAGGTTGTCTGAAGGGCTTGGCTGTGTGGTAGGACTRTCTGGACCACCACTTACACGAAAGGCAGTTGGTATTTTCAGATACTCAAAATAARATTAGACCTAGTGATGAAAAGTAAAGAAGTGGGAAGACACAGTACGAGAGAGAGAAGACCATATGCCAAAAAGAAACATAACAGAGAAAATGGGAGTTACTAAGAACATGCCAAACTTGATATTGGCTAAATTCTTCAGGGTAACTCAGATTACTTCAGTGACTCCAGCACACAGTTGGCCTACTAGATAAATAGTGCTATACACTCTGGCTCTCCTGTTTCAACCATGTACTTGTATAGCAGGAGTCCAGTCGTCCTTCTGGCGACTCCCCCGAGAGAGAAGGCGTTTTACTGCAGCAGACCCACCACRCAGTGAGCAACGCCCCGTATCGCTCATCGGCAAAAGATGAGTGTGACCCTCGCAATTTCAGACATCTCAATCAACCATATGCAAAAAGGGCTTGAAAACCTGAGCCATAAAAACAGAAGGAAAATCTTCTATCCTTCCCAGACCTTTGCTGAATGTTGCTTTTCATTCTAGGGTATCTTTAGTTCAAGACAGTAGCTTGCAAAATACATCTCCATTCCAACCTTTCTTCTAAGGGAAGTCTCTTGATGTATAGATGCTTTGTTCTCTGTTTCCACTCACCTCTGACTGTGTCATGGCTTCCTTTTTTTTTCCTATTTAAATTTTCTCTCTTCTCTAGGCTTTCAAGCTCCTTTCTCTCTTACTATATTTTATCTAACACTTCCCCCGTCCTTTCCTTCCACATCCTGAGTGCCTCAAATTCTCCATTTGAAAGAMTTTTCTTATTTGAAAGTCTTTTCACATTCTCACATATGCAAAAATTTGTACAAATTTCATCTCTGATCTTGGATGTCTTTTGTGTTATCAATTCACTTTCTAAAATACTTTATATAAATGTTTCTGTGGTAGATATTAACGTATTTTCGTGGAAAGTCTAAAGTAAATCAAAAGTTGAATGCCAACAAGTGTGAAAAAAATTATCTTTAATTTCTCTTTTTTCTAAATCARTAAGTACTCTACTGTCCATACATTCTTTCAATACAGCATAAAAGGTGACTTTCTTCCAACTCCCAAATCAATAGCCTGACTGCAAAGATGGGAAATCAGTTTTGTTCACAGCTGTTTGGTTTTAGTGATTCCTCATTGATACCATTTTCAAATGTCTGGAGGCATCTGCCACCTGATTTTCACTTAATTTCATGTCTGAATTCCTACTTTAATAAAATAAAGCCAGAACGTAGCCACTAGGGCTTCTCCTGAATTAGCAAAGTCAGAGCGAAAGTCAGATAGGGGAACACAAGAAGTCTGCACACATACACACACAYTCATAGTCTTGCTTTATTTTTCACTAGAACTCATAAGATCTATCAGCTTTCTGGTAGGATAGTTTAAGGAAGGGCCCTTCACTTGTTTTCCTTCCCTCTATTGCTAAAATCATGTGTAGAACACAGGATTATGGACAAACTTCTGGAAGTGTGTTAAAAGTTTAGAAATGCGTTCATTCTGTATGATAAATGCAAGGGAAGAGCTATTCTCATATTCATTATGGGTGGCTACCTCCCARTAAGATGCTCAGTTGGCCTTTGAACAGGCCAGTCTTCCCAAATATAAATGGATATTTGTGGCTACAGCTCATGAGGCACATCAGTATATCTCTCCCCATAGGTAGATTAAATGGGTATTTATTTTTTTTATCTGAAATACAACAGATTTTAGCAGCTGAACAGATTCTTTGGAGTTTAATTAACTGGAAGCCCTGTGGCAAAGGAGAATAACTTCCAGTTGACCCAACACAAGAGTCGTCTTCATGTGCATTTGAGATAAAGCCCTGGTGTTCATGCAAGTTATCATCTGAAAAATAAACATGCCTTATGCATATGTATGTCTGAATAAGTGAAAACTGGGAGTAGGAAACTTCCAAATAAACCCTCAGAGCAACTTTACAGTGTAGTATTTACATCTTGTTTTGCATACACAGAATTGAAGATTTTCTTTAAAAGGATGCATCCTTCCTCCAGTGCCTTTCAGAATACAGTAGGGGTTTCTTGCATGTTTTTCTTTTGTTAGAACTAGACAAAATGAAAACACRATTTAATCTCAAGCATCATTTTCAGAAAGTGTGTGTTTTTGTTTAAAAACAGTGCCAATATGACACAGCCCTTTTCAGGTAAATGCAAAAGTATTTGGCATGAGAGTCCTATTGGGTGAGGACTGCTGTGTTTGGACAAAGGGAGAGGGAGGAAAGGAAAGAAGCCAGAAATTCACTCAAAACCTTCCCCCAACTTTTTCTTTTTTTTTTTCTCTCAAACAGAATGGGATCCAGAACTTCTTGAAAATTCTGAATTGTGTAGATACTTCCCAGCTTCTGAAGCAAGAGAATCAGCAGTGCCGGCCCATGAAAGGCAGTTCTTAGGTTATTTCCAGCCATTTCTAAGTGAAAACATTAGAAATGGGGGAGTTGCAGTAGTGTGAGATCACAAGAGCCTCAACAAGTCTAATGTCTCAAGTTAAACATCGTTATTTTCCACATTATTAACTCATATACAAGTGCTCCAATGTGTTTAAGCTTGCTCAGAACACTTTTTTGTTTTATTCTTTTAACCCTTTCAGTGGATTTATTGCTTCTTTCAAAACTTAAATAAATAACAAATCTTCCTAAATTAATTCTGGCTTCTGCAGATCTAGATCTTAATTGTGCAACATTCCCTATGTGGATAAATGTGAACCTGCCCTCCTGGTTTGTTATCTGCATCATTTTCTTAGTTCTGCTGAATAGACACTTGAATGGAGGACAAACAGACATTGTAACATATGGGTTTGCACCAAATTATTTAACTGCATTAGGCATTAATTGTTTAAAGTACATGGCTATTATCTGGATACTCAGAAATAGCACACAGCTTGCAGATTAAATGCACAGAATCATAGAGAATCACAGAATGGTTGAGGTTGGAAGGGACTTCTAGCGATCATRTAGTCCAACCCCCTGCTCCAGCAGGGACACCCAGAGCAYGWGGCACAGGGCGGCATCCAGGCGAGTTTGGAGACCTCCAGAGAAGGAGACTCCACAGCCTCYCTGGGCAGCCTGTCACCCTCACAGGAAAGTTCTTCTTCATATTGAGATTAAATTTYCTCTCTTTCAATTTATACCCTTTACCTCTTGTTCTATTGCTGGCCACCACCGAGAATAGTTTGGCCCCATCCWCTTTACATTCTCCCCTCAGGTATTTGTACATGTTGATCAGATCTCCTCTCAGCCTTCTCTCCTCCAGACTAAACAGGCCCAGCTCCCTTAGTTTTTCCTCATACAAATGCATAATGGTTATTTTAGAACCCTCAAATCCATCTTTATGAGTTATGAAATTGTTTCACCTTCCATGTAAGAAATCTGCACCTCCTTCAACAAAGATGTAATTGACATAAAGCTGCTGCCTTTTGGCTGACTTTCAGCTCACAGAATTTTTGSATATAGAAGATAGTTTCAGTAGGCACCAACAGAAAGCAGCTCCCCCTTCCTCTCCATCYTCCTGAAGTCCTCAGCACTGATGGGAAACTTGGTCTCTCCAGTTTCCTGGGAGAAAGGAAAGCTCCACTGCTCTGGACGGGGCTTCCTGAACGGAAATAAATACCCAAAAATCATTAAGTTRTTTTCATTTAAATCTTTTCCTTTCAGATATATAGGGGAAAATAAAACAAACAAACAAACCAGTTACCACATCAAGTACTTTCCAAGGACAGGCTGGAAAACCAGCCCTGTATGATGTAGCTGACTTTAATGCTAATTTTTAAAAGAAGTGCATTACTTCGCACCTGAAAATACAAGACCAAAAATATTTACCTCTGCAAATCTGACTTTCAGGCCTGCGTTTCTAACTAGTTGCTACGACAACCACATCACTTTTAGGATCATCTACTTAAAAACATCCTCATCCTGCCCCCGTGTGCCCATTTGAGGTACTTGCGCCCAAGATCTATATTTAATACAGAAATTGTGACTCAGTTCTAAGACTCTGACATTTTTATCAGGAGAAAAACATGCAACAATCTAAACATCACTTATTAATCACATGTAATTATTAACATGCTGTTATACCAAATGAAAATGATTAATGCATATATAGAAAAATATGATGAAATGACTATTGCCATTTCTTTTAGTTCAGGGCCAGTGCTGTAATATCAGGCAGTGGGAAGTGAACAAGTAAATTAATGATACTGATACTCATTAATCTTTACCTGTAGAAAAAAAGAGTTGGTCCCAATCCTTATTCAATTCCAGACTGTACAGAAAAATCAGTTATTTTGCACCCCATTACTACCTCAAATCAGCTGTAGGTGTTGGGTTTGCCACACCAGTTTACCCCATATCAGGCAGCTGCTGAGGGCACAATGTGCAAACTGGAGGAAAAATAACTTTGGGCAGTAACTTAGACAGATCTAASCTAGCGAAACCAAAGTCTCTTTCCAGGCCTGGGTGCATATCCCAGCCAGCTCCATACCTTTCCAGCCAGCTCCATACTCATTCCTGGGCACACACCAGCCTCTCCCGGTCCCTCCCAGAGGAAGATTTCCAGGCATGTGCCCTCAAGTGACAGTAAGTTAGCAGAGACACAACATTTTTCATGTTTTTGCACTGTTGAGCAGCCACAGGACCTCATGTTCAAAGTAACAACTATTTAAAGTAACAACTAACTTCTATTTCAGCCCGAAGGTTGAACGAGCCATCAAAAGTCATTCAGTGGCCTCTGTTCTGGTCGGCTGCTGAGCACTGTGCTGAGCTCGGGTTGTGCTCCTAGGCCCCTTGCTGATGGGTGCCAGGCTGCTGTGTCAATGTGGGGCTGGGAGAGGAAGCACTTTGTCACCCGGCCAAGAGGAGAGCACATTCACACAGCGCTGATCTGCAGTCCCGTGCCACTGACTAAACCCATTCAACCTCCTAAAATCAATTAATAAAAAAAAMCATAAATCAAAATATTTGCATTAGCTCAGGAGTGCCATGAAGAAAGTTTTCAAAAAAACAGCAGAGCTCAGAAAGTATAACCAAAAATTAAGCAGTGAAGCTTCGTGGCCAGATGTTACAGATGAAATAAAGGAGTCACTAAGATGTTAATTAAAAACTCTGAGAGGGCCTGAAAAAATCCTGTTTCAACTGTGCCAGCTTATAATTATTATGAACTAGCCTGTATAATGTTACCTAGTAACATAACCCACCAACAGGAAGTTATTCTGTCTTGCAGAGCAGAACAGCTCAATAGGTTTGGGCTGATAAACCCTTTTACAGTCTGTTGCCATCCTGTCCTTGCACATATTTAGCTTCCAATGGCAGCCAGCTAGGGGCAAACTTTGYGCACAAGGTCCCTGCGTAAAGCTACTTGCAACTACGTGCCTATTAGATTATACTGCGACTTCTGAAGCAGTTCCTTTTCTTCATTTAATCTTCTACTCTATTTCCTTCTACGATCAGAAATGAGATTAGAGGCTGCCACTAAAAATGGTGCTGTCAGAGGCAATCASTGCATCTAGCCCTCTCTCCCTCCTTCATAAATAGTGATGCATTTTGGTGTCTCTGCTCTGACGGTGAAGACCTAATTCTGCAAATAGTTCCTGGTGTGAACAGACCTATTGATTGCGGCGTGAGCTGCTTCCATGGGCTTGCAGAACCTCCTCCCTCTGCTCCGCACGTGCCCTAGCTGCTACTCACCCACTTGGGCAGGCGATGAAAAATGATGTAATTAGACTTCCCAATAAAACAATATTCATCCAATGCATTCAGCAGGGTATTGGCTGCACGTCTGCTCTGCAAGGGGTAAGAATTCACTTGTTCAGAGCATGTTGCTTCAAACATTTTATTTCTTTATATTTTACTTCCAAGGAAGCCCAAACTCTTGCCTAGGTTAAAAACAAGGCCTGTACTAAGTTCTGTTCTTCTGGGCTTAACCTGACAGCACCTGGCAGGCTCTTAGCCCTCATGTTTAGYTTGCAGCATCACTGGCAGCAGACTCCCCTAGGTCTCCTAATCCTGCCATAGCACCAAGCACATCTAACTGGCTCAGCATTGCTTCCTACCGCAGGTTTTGCACATTTGCACATTGCCTGCTCTCCCCTCCACCACGCTGCTCATTTTGGAAATGAAGCCACCATCTGTGATGAGCTTTCCCACTGCCTTGCAGCACAGGAGGGCGCTCCTCTACCTCGGGCCGTTAGGTCTGAGCAACATAGTAATAAATAAGATTTTCCATATTCTTAACGTGTTGCAGYATAGGATAACTTGAGACCACAGCAAGGGGACAAAAGCACTTCAAGGGGCAGATGAGGAGAACAGGCAACCTGTCTCTGCTKTCCGGGTCTGCCCCGCAGGCCTGTGCTCCTCACAGCTGGCAAGGACCAGGTGGGTGACCACATCCTYCCCGCCGCAGCCCATTTGCACCCATTTTGGTGAGCAGTTGGTACTAAAGCAAGAATGACTCACTGGGCTGTTACACAATCAGCAGCTGCGCTCAGAGGCACYGGTCCCTCTGAGTCATGTCTTGATTATAGTGCTCTTACAGGTCAGAAAAATAGGCCTGGCTGCAGTATCAGGAGGTCATCTAGACCAGTCCCCTCCTTGCCTAAAGCAGGATCAGTTACACAGATACAATTTGCACATCTCCATCCACCCTGTCAGTTGTTTGTTAAGTTCCCTGTCAAAAATCCCCACTAATGATGGGGACTCCGCATCATCTCCCAAAAATCTATTGAATGCCTCACTGTTCTTATTTTCTGACTTTTAGGAGTTCTTTTGTACTGTCTGAAAAATCCCTAACTCTGTGGGTTGCTCTCATCTATTTTCTGCTTTGGTATATTACAATCTCATTTATAAAATATTTCACATTACCCCTTGAGTTCAGGCATTTCAGGGACCCATTTCTGTGCTCAGCAGTTCTGGAATCAACCTGTTCAGTTCAACAGACCTGCTCCCACCTTGCCTGTGAGCGGAGAYCCCTGCGCCGTGCGTGGCCTCTCTGCTGGAGCAAACACCACTTGATCTGCACAACTGCTATGCACCAAAGGCTTCCCCTGAGCAGGGATGTGTGTATTTTCCAGCGCGCACCTGCCTGCAGAAAAAAAAAAGTCATGATACTGATGAATTTGCATCTGGAAATCTCTGCTTATGCAAGGCGAGAGGTACGTAATTTCCTATACATGTCTACAAATAAACCTTGCAAGCTGAAGCAGGATGGGCCTTGGCAGGTTTGAGCAAGTGCTGTCCATTGATTTGAAACATTTTACCAGCCAAAAAGCAGCTCCCTGCCTGCAGTGCTGTATTTCACATGATGCCCCAGGCCTGAACACTGTGTTTGCACCACTTCAGAAGAGAGATCACAGGGACATGACATTAGACAGGTCAGTCCATCTGTTAGCTCAGCTTGGCTCCATCCTGAGCTGCTTCCACGAGTTTTCTTCTGGGTGCTCCTGTCACAGAGGGACTAGCGCTGCGCAAGCTGAGCACAAGCCGTTTTGTATGGGCTGGTGTTAGGGCAAAGGCCCTCRCTTACACAGCAGGGCAGCTTTAGCCAGATAAGCCTGTGATTATAGTCCTTGTCCTTGTTGGAGCAGATTCACAAGCAATTTGTGCTCTTCCCAACACACAACCTTTGGGATCCCTTCTGCTAGTGAACTTCAGTGTTCTCTCAAACTTCCCATCACACAACCAAGAGAGAATAAACACACATCTGGACACATTAACCCTGTCCTTGAATAGATGCCAAAGAGATCCACTAAACAAAAGCCACTTGCAGACCTCTTTAGCTGGAGCAAAACATTCAGGCCAAGACATGGTAGAAAATCCATTCTCCACCTCAGAGACCATTTAGCACCACTGACCAAAGAGCATCACTGCTTGAAAGGGGCAGCAGAGGCTTCAGGAAATACTCTAAAAGGGACTCTAGAAAGAGTCAAAATCCTTCTCAAGGGGCTCTGCGTGGAGAGTTGTGGTGAGGTCACAGCTTCAGCACTAACCTCCAGCCGTTCTCTGCGGTCACATGGAGCACCTGCTTTTCCGAGGAAATGGAGAGGCCATCCTGTGATTCTGAGAGGAATCTATACAGATCCAAGCAACAACACTGGTTTATATGCATCCAAGCAACAACACTGGTTAACTCTTCTCTCCTTCACTGCATAGAACAGAACTTTCCACCAGATTGCTCCAGAGCTTGGGAAAGCTTAACTCAGAGTTATGACTAATAGCTAGTTTAATCTGAGGAAGATTATTATTTTAGCTAGTAGAGGGAACTGCATTAGGAAGTTTGCAGCTAATGAGAAAACCCTTCTGGATGAGGGTAACTGACTTAAAATGGAAGGGACTTTTCTAAGCAAATACAGTCCTGACAGGGCAATGCAAAGTTCTTGGCCTCCCATCCAGGAGTAATGCTTTCTGCCAAATGCTCAAGGTAAAACCATCTCATCCTCTGCATCAGTAGATGATGACCTGGCCCCAATACACATCCTTAGGTCCCCTTCTCTGAACTACGGCAGGGCACAATTATTAMAGAAAACAGAACTTCCTTAGGGGAAATTAAAAACAAATCTGGAAGGTTTGGCTGACACATCCCACTAAAAATAACCTGCACCCTTCCCTTTCTTGTGAAGTCCACTAAAGAACAGAAGAATATTCCCATTGACACAGTGCAAGATTGAGAAAATAGTTTGAAGGGAGATTTTGTTTGAAGGGAAAATGACAGGTTAAGCTGTGGTCTGTTGTGATATAGCTTGTACTCCAGGTGTGCCATTCTGTGAAATAATATACATCAACTTCATGTCAATCACCTTCACAACTTCTCCCCAGCCCTAAAATCCAGTTGGGCTAGTGGTGGAGGGGGAAAGAAAGAGGAGGCTAAGACAAGGAGAAAGCCTTAGTTCTACAGCAAATTACTAACATTTATCATTAAACTGATCAAAGTGGGAAAAAATATTGTGACTTTTATGTGTGAATTGCCCCAACTTTTTAACACAGGCATCAATCTCTGATTCTCTGCAGCTGACTGAACAAACATGCCCCCATCTTCCGACCTGCTGTCTAACCCCACTTTGATTCTCCACTGGTTCTGTGCTATTTTCCAACCTCTCAACCTTACAAGGAAACTTGAGACCTTTGTTTCTGGTCTAGAATTTGAATATTCATTTGTGGTTGCTCTTGCTGAAGCTGATGCATGCTGACTGCTGCTCTTTATTGTTTCCCTCCTCACAGTTGTTCACATTAATGTTTTCTAATTTAGCAAACTAAAGCAATCTGGGAAGCCTGGTTAATGACTCTTCTGCTGTCTGCTAATGATAATTTTACTCTGTTTAATAGAGTTAAGGCTTTTTTTTTTTTTTCCTTCTCATATTGACTAATATGAAATTGGAACTCTAGAGGATAAGACAAGTAAATGAAATTTGCCTTAGGCCAGCAGTTTCACTGGAGCTGGAAAAGGCCCACCAAATTAAACCCTTCATAGGTCCTGGTCTCCTGGATTTTTGCTGTTTGCAAACCAAAARTCATGAAGCAGATTTTATTTCATTGCGGATTTGGCTTCCAGCTGTTGTCCCCCAAGTGATCCAGGCTGCTGGGCAGCCTGAGCAACGTTCCTGAACGCAGTGGATTGGCAGCCAGGGCTTTCACCACCTGCCTCCCACCGCAGCCTTCACACCGAGCAGGGACAGGGCCAATATGCTGCTCGGGTGGCCTTCAGCAAGGGCCACAATTCTCCACAAAAGCTGCGACTCTAATTTTGGGTTCCAAGTGCAATATCATGGAAATGAAGGGGCAGAATGAATCCCGCAGCACTTTAAGCTTTCTGACCGGATCATTTTTCACTCCGCATTTTGAGTGCAGCCCACATGGGAGACACAGCAGGTTGGGCAGCAGAGTGGGAAAGCAGCGCTGGCAGGAATGAGCCCTCGAGAACGAAGGGCAGTTGTGCCAAATGCCCACGGACTGCAGAGCCAGGAACCCTCTTGGTGACGGGGATGTTATTGCCTGCAGCTATGGGCTGGGCACACCTGGGGATGTCTCTGCACCTTGCAAGGAAGGAGGACGCACGTATGAATGAGGGCTTCAATCTCAGGCTTCTTTTACTCATCTCCACTGAAAGTAAAGCAATGCTGAAGGGAACACAGAGTTCCCTCTGCAACCCACAGACTGAGTGAATAGTAAAAACACTGCTGATGTTTTTCTTTGGTTTATGTAACAGGCTTTCTAGGCAGTAAAACTGATCTATCATTACACTCACAAGSTTTAACAAGCTTATTTTCAGTGATAATACCTAGAAAAATCTCAGCAATCAGATCTAAGGTGAAGATCTAAGGAAACTAAGGTGACCACTTACCATAAAAAGTTCCCTTAGCAGTTACCCAACTGCTTCCCCCTTCACCATCCAGGGCTTGAATCCTGCCAAAAAGAGGCATCAAATCACTCAGACAGCTTTACTGATCTGTCTGATTACTGATTACAGAGCTGTATCAGTAATTAAAATACAAAACATACATATCAGAGAGAGCCACTGAATAAAAAATAAAATAGGCTCCAAGCAAAGAGAGGCAGATGGAAAAAGAGACTTCAGGCATTTAGGTACACACAAGAAGCGAGAAGTTGGCTCTTCTGATTTATTGTGTTACATATTTTTCTTCTAGAAGATGTGATAATAGAACACAGAAGTCATTCAACAGGCAAAGGCACCATCCCAGGGCCTGCAGCGCTGGAGGCTGCTGGTCACAGGACACCACTGCTGGGATTTACCAGGGAGGAGCGTGGCCTGTGGGAGCCCCAGCATCGTACTGACCATTACTGCCTCCAGCATCTCTGCTCTTAGGCACATAACCTAGTGCAAAATCACATTTTGATGCATTACGGAGTTATAGAGAGCTTCCTGATTCTGTGGAGACCCTGTTTTTCCCAGCCTCTCTTCAAGATTACTGCAAACCTAGCTACTCTGCTGCTGGGACTACTTCTGCTATAGTACTTGATACAAAGATTACCCTTTCTTGTGTTAATGGGGCCTTCGGCTTCTATTTCCCTTGTCAAGCCATTCAAATAAGCCAAACATAGCAGTCATTTACCCAAACTAAGTTGCACAGCAGGATATGTCAAGATGYGAAGAACCATATCTAGTGATAGGCGCAGGGGAATTTCTGTGGGCTGAATGCAARCAGGGAAGTAGAGCTGTAACCAGCCTTCAAGTAGCAATGCGACCCTTTCTTTGTGATCGATTCCAACCCCATTTTACCTCTGATCCTGGTCATAAGACAGCAGCTGCAAGGATGCAATGGCGCTGATAGTGGAGAATCCTCCACCTGGCACTTCCCAGCTCTGCCTGTGCCTGGAGGGCTTTTCCCACGCGGTGCGGAGCAGGTCCACATTGCTCCGTGTGGAATTTGGGCATGGCTCTTCCATCCTTCCTGGGGCACACGCAGCTTCACCACCACCACCACAAGCAATGCAAAGCTTTGGCCTGGTGCTAAGTGACAGTGTGACGGTGCCTGCAAGGTTAGTGCTGACCAGGAGCAGTAGGGCAGGGGACGTGCTCTGCTTTTGGCTGCCGTGTCTGCAGTGCTGCTCTCCTCCTGGCCCTCAAAGCTGTGTCTGCAGGGTGCAAAGGTGCTGAGTTCAGCTCTGGCGGCAGGGTAACYTCTGTGCATTAGTTAGGTGGCTGCCAAGGCGCAGCAGAGCCAGAAGAACTGCACGTCTTCTGCCAGGCTGATGGATAATGTCCATGCAGGGACAGGCGGCTGTTCAAGCTGCCTGATTTTAGGCCCAAAAGAGAGGTAACTAATTAAAGAGGCTGGTGTTCCTGCACTGCCAATAAGGAGAGAGCAGGCTTTGCACAACATAGGTCAGAAAAGGAGTCCAATTTAAGTGCTTAACACTGCATATGTCCGTGACAGTGGATCACTTTGTAGATAAAAACCCTATAGTATTCCAATTTCACAAAACCTTTATGTCCATTCAGCACAAACATTGAGGTAACACTTGGCTTTTCATGGGAATAGCAACAAGGTCCTTGTTGGAGCAAGCCCTATCATAACAGCATCCCCCAGCTTGCTGGATGCTCCCATTGCCCTGAGGTCTCTTCTTGCACTCCAAGATAAGCCCAATCTGCCTCAAGGCCACTCACACAGTCTCCACTGCAGTTCTTAGACTCACATGCTCCACTGTTCAACACTGTGTATATAGGATGAATCCAAAACTATAACCCTGACATGACCCAGAGCAGTTCAGGGATGACAAATATAACTGTTGATCACACTGTTGACATGGAAAACTTAGATCAGCTGCTGCTATTTCAACTCTCGCATGCAGGGGGTTAAATTACCCACAGCAGCTACGGCTGGTATCTCCTACATGTCCCAGGGCAATGTGTGCTGTGCTGAGGTGACCTCCCCTCTCCAGGCACCAGGGTTGTCTAGGGGGGCCTGGGAGACAAGTTGTCCCCCATAGGGAGAGCTTTAAGGGAACCCCTCTCTCCCTGTCCCTTCAGAACCAGAACCAAGGTTTCTGGAGCATCCTCATGGTGTCTTACCCATCTCAAAAGCTTAAGGAGCTGGTGATGAAAATCCTAATCCAGCAGTTTACTGACCATAAAATCCCAAGGACAGAACACAGTGAAAGATAATCTTTGCTATAATCATTATGAAATACGACTTCCATGGATGCTCGAAGAGAGGGAAAGCAAAGCATGTTCATCTCATTATGTATTAGGCTTTTAGAGCTTGATTCCATTCTCTGAATTTCCAGGACAAATCTTCAGGTCCTTCCTTGCAACTATAAACCCGCGCCGCTGTGACAAGAACTAGCCCTCAGTGGGTACACGCCATCCGTGTTGAGCACCATGTATTATAAATTATCTTTTTCACTCCACAGAACAAGTTTGAAAGCAAATCTTGAAAGTTTGCTTACATCTTCCCACTGATAAATTTAATTCAGTAGCTCTGTCTGGAAACAACAAATACACATTGAAGTTCTGAAACAATGGCAACTGCAGAGGAAGAAAAATCATCGACAAAATAATTCTTATTGACTGCCTCCTATCTATTCTAATTCCCTGTTTATTTTATGTCTGCTTTTCCATTTGGTAGGGATTAATATTTGGAAAATATTTTTAAACTTTAATCCCACAAAAGCATATAGGCAGAAATAACTATTCTCAAATATGCAATTACTCCATCACAGGGGATAGCAACGASTGGTTTAAAGCACGGCATTGTCTGCAGCTATTCATGCATCAGAAAAGAGAATGTAGCTGCTTAAATACTTTTTTAACAAACATGAATCAACAAAGACATGGAATTTAAAAACATATGCACTAGCTTGAGAGGAAGATATTTCTGCTTTGCCATTTTTGTTGTTTTCTATAATCAAAGCCACATTCCAAAGATATATTATCATAAATCATGCAAACACTTGCAAAATGTTTAATTTTGTTTGCGTGGCTTGCCCCACTGACTAGTTAATTTGGTTGTGTATATGAATTAGCAGGGTGAGAAATCCGTCTCACCAACTTCTCAGCTTACTGTTCTCAGAGTAGATATGGTTGTGATACTGAACAGGGCCGAAAGCAGGTACAGCACAGCATAAAGCCAGCACATTCCCACTTAAGTGAAAGAAAACATTTTTTTCTCATCTGAGGAAAAGGTATTCTTGGGAAAAAAAAAAAAAAAGAAGAAAAAATGAAAAAAAAGAACTTTACTCATATTCCTATTTTGGTCCCCAAAGGATTTTTCTGTGATGTGAGAAGGGCAGCTACCAGATTCCCCATCTCTGTGTGTATCCTGAGTTGGTTTGTATACCAAAAGTCCCAAGGAAAACATATAGTGCTGTCACAGGTGAAAAACTCCTYTGCAGGCTGGAACTGCTTTTGCTGTAGCTGTGTGGTATTTTGTTTAATAAGACTGGACCAGAACGATCAGATTGAGAAAAGGACTAAATCTCTGCTAACATCTTGATTCCTGAAATGCCAGAAAGCAATGTGCTGTAACAGGGGTTTTTTTTCCCTTTTTTACCCTGCAGCATGCACAGATTATTATAAAGGATGCATAAACCCGACTTAACTAACAGAAAGTAAATTTGCTTAAATTCATTCCATGGAGGTCCAAACATATCAATCTAAATATCAAAAGACTGAGAGCTACTTCTGTGAAAATCTTTAGGAAGCATTTTATCATTTGCAGATTCAGAGTTTGAGAGAAACAGTGGATGTTTCAACTACTGCAAGAAAAAAAAGACTTGATGTTTTGACTTAGATCAGTCTTACTCAAGTCAAATCAATGTCCACATAAGAACATTTTTTTCCTCTTAATTTGCCTCACTACACTGGTGAAAATACATATTCCTCCCTTACTGAGCTGCCTATTCCTCAGTCTGGCTATATCAGTCTTGAGTTTCCCTGGAGCCTTCTTGATTTAGACTGCTAAAGGGTTATTCTAAGATATGATAAAGAATGTTATCATATCCCTTGTTCTTATTTGTTCCCTGGCTTATGACCATTACACTGAGATAGTGAGAAGAATGTGGAACGCCAGATGGTTTTGTTCCATAGGCATAAGTAATAAGTAAATAAATAAATCAAACAATCTTTGTGCTTGTTTCTATTTCTGCCTTGCCAGGAATTTATAGGATCCTTTGGGAACATCAAGTTTTTACCTGTGCAGAATATTATGTCTTTGTATTACAGTAATGCTCAGAGCTACTCCTTCCTCATCCTGGTTAAGAAAAGATAATCCATCCCAGATATTTATAGGTATTCCAGGTCCTGACTCACAGCACAGCTGAGTCAGATGCAGGAACCTCAATACATTTTAAGATCTAAATTTTGGGCTGTTCCTATACTATTCTGTATGCAAAACAAGAAAATTTACAGGACGCTGGATATTTTCTCAACTGGAATTTTGACTTCTCAAACCTTTCTGAATGGCTGCCAGCCAGATGGARGCACTTGTGGTATCCACCTATGCTCATGCACAAAGCCAGGCTTCCTCCCAGCCATTTGGCATRTCCATACTGAGAGGTACTCACGGGCATTTCATCTTTAAATTTAGACACCCAACGCAACCCGAAACAACACGGAGAGAGTATTTTGTTTCACTGTTCCTTGCCAGGCTCCTCCGTCCTTGATGTTCTCCTAAGAACAGGGTGAAAATCCCGCTGTGGATATTGGCGGGGCTGGAGCGTGCGGGCACCCGCAGCTGTGCTGCCGGCGGCTCCCAACAGTTGAGATCCAGAGCAGGAGAAAATATCCTGAGGTYGTATCCCGCAGTAAAAGTAGAAGGAAACAAACAAAGAACAACAATAACAACAGAGTAGGGATAAAGTCACAAACCTAAAGATTAAGTTTTCAAAGGTTAAGTCACTGACACTGGGAAAATGCCAAGTGTCCCAATCAGGGCACTGGATATGTTCCATGTATGGAAATACTCCTTGCTAAGACTTTTGAGGGAGAAAGTCTGTGGAATTTGAAATTAACTTTTGATGGACTAGTTCAAAACACCTTGAAAGTTCCCTCATGCCTTCAGAAGTCCGAGACTTGAGCCATATGTAAAAATGAGATAACGAAGACTCTTGATACTGATTTAACCTACACGAGTGTGAACAACAAGTGGTGAAGGTGACCTGCTAAATGAAGCAGGTACCTTGTTGATTTTACAGGGAAGGGTTTTCACAATCCTCTCCACATCTTTTAGGAAAGAAATCTGCAGTTAAAAGTATATACTCAGACCAGGCCTATTGCTACAAGTGGAAGCCAGTTGAGGGTTTAGATTGAACACCATCTTACCATGGACTGAAAATCAACTGTATGTTGAAAAAAGCCAGTAAAGCTGATAGTGACGCAGACTCTATCTGTACTAACACTGTTAGCAGTGCCAGAAAACCCTCTATGCATTTAACTGTTAGAAAAGTCCCTARCATTATTTTGGCCTAGGCCAACTAACTCCTTCAAAAACCAATTTTACAGGGACATTTCAGGAGTTAGCTCCCACCATGGCTATTCCCTCAATAGCCCTCAGGAAGTTTGGATGCAACCGTCCCCTTTCTGGGGGGCTAACACATTTGACAGGGGTTGGATATGGCTTATTCTGTGCCAGTTGGTCTCAGTGAGGGAGAACATTCCAGACATGTTTAATTTAGGAATACGGATAAAGCCAAGCGTTCCAGGTTGCCGGCACCTTGTGCTAACAGTATCGCAAGAATGTGACCTGCRGGGTTTCAGGAGCTCTTGATAAACAAGAGCAGCACGTGAATTATTGAGCTATTGAAGTGGGAGCCCTGAGAGGTGCTGTTTCCCGTCCTGCAGAAACAACTTCCTTCACGAACACCACATTGAACTACAACTTTTTGTTTTGTCAGACCAGCTACTTAAAAAGTAAAAGACTTGCACTAAATTGTTGGGAATAGAAGGGGAAAAGAACGATCAGAAAAGAGGGCTAGTACTTACCACATGTAGGAAAGCATTTTAGTCCCCTTGAAAGTGCTTACAGGAGTGTAGTTTTTGTTAAATATTTATTTTACTGTCCCCATTACATCTGAGCGCTTCTGCTCCACGTGCATTAAGCTCTTTGGCAATTTCTCTCCCCGAGCAACTCCAAACCCTGAGTTCACGACACAGCTGGTTGCCAAGCCTGCAGTCCATATGGGGCAGCAAGTTAGGGGCAGCTTGCTGTGCTAGGACACAGGGCTGTCTACAGCAGAGGCTACTGAAATGCATTTGCTTGGAACATGAGAGAGTTCCTGCTTATGATGATGGCAGGGGTTAGTACTTATGTTTGGCTTGCTCAAGGCCTTTAAAAGTGCCCTGTTAAAAGGAAAGGCAGGGTTTTGGGAACGTAGGTAGGAATTAGTCTGAATCAACCCAGACCAAAGTGGCTAAAGGGGCAGGTCTAGTTCCACGTGCACACTCACCCATCAGGCGAGCTCAGTAACATAATTCCACATCTTTGCTTGATGATTAGGAGGTTTATTATTCCCTGGATCATAAAGCTCTAGACAAGATTCATTTGATCAGATGTGGGTTATGTCTTGAATACACGTGAGCCATGTGACCACGGGGTCTCCCATAGCTCTGCAGAGAGAACATGTGTCAGAAGAGATTTCCCACGTCTGAAYGCAAAGGTGTTCAGGCTTTGGGGTCTGTAACGCAGCCATACACACGTGCCCTCCAAACGCCACAGCTGTGGACCTGCCCTCCCCCGACAGCTGAACCACCTCATGTTCCCCTGACCCTAGAGAGAGCTGAAACTACTCAGTGCTTTGCAGGCATCACAGCCTCAGGCTGGCCACTCAAATGCTGCCGTGGCAGGTGTAGAAAATTCAGAAAGGSCTGGAGAGGTAAGGTAATTCAGGGCTACTCCTGCAGATAACAAGTACAACTTGGGCATATGGCAGGGTGCATCATGAGCTTTAATTACGGAATGGACACAGAAGTCAGGTAGGCTGGGGCAGCTTCTTTTGCTTTCCCTTCACATCCCCATGACGCAGCCTTCGGCTTTGGGAATACGATAGGTATCAACAGGTCTGCGCTGTGCTTCACACACGGCTGAGATTATCCACCACCTGCTTCCTGTGTCACAGCCCAAGCCCTGTGTGCTTTAGTTTGCAAAATGTAAACAACAACCACTAAGGGAACAAGGAGCTCCAAGTCACCCGAAACGGGCAGTGCCCCTTAAATCTGTTTGTGGATTCCAGCCAGGAAGACTGTGTGCCACTGGGAGGGTAAACAAGCTAGAGAGGTAGATGCCCCAACAGCTGCTAATTGGAACCTAATTCCAATCACCTGATTTCARTCACCTTTGCTCACCCCGAGTACCCTGGCCAGCCGTGACGGGCCCCAGGCCCAGCACAGCCACCACACGTGGTGTGAAGCCCAYGCGGAAGCTCTGCAGCGCAGGAGAGGGATGCCTGGTGCTGCCTGGCACACGTCTAGCCACGCACATACACAGCCAGCATTGCATTTTTCAGGCAATATGGCAAATTTCAGGATTTCAGTGCTGCATGGCTGTAGACAGTGCTTAAACTCCGTGTCTAAATGAGCACACAGCTGAATCACAGTTGCACTGGAGTAACTGAGACCTCCCCCTTCCTTCAGTTTGAGTTCAGTCCCCTGCTATTACAATAAATTGTCATCAAACAGCTTCCTACATCAATCCCTTTCAACTTAAAACTGGGAGAAGGTGCCTTAAACAAGGAGATAATGTAAACTAAATACAATCCTTATTTCTCCAAAGAGAGTTTTCTGAATAGCCTAAAGAAAGATTTACAGATCTGCAAATCCCCACCATGTAAAGAACTTCGTGTACCTGCATCTCATTCTCACAGTTTTAGCTGTGCCTAGAGGCACACGGCTGAGGAACCTGCTCTGGAGCAGCTCTGTGCATCCCTGCCCCAGGAGCCAGGCTGTGATCTCACGAGCATCCARCGTGAAGCACAGAGAGATGCTGTCCCCAATCGCAGGGGGATCAGCCTGACCTGCTGCTCTCCACCCCACATCGTAACTGCAGCTCTGCCCTTCTGTCACTCAAAGGAAAGGCCCTTTTGCTTTGAAATAATGTCTTAGCTTTGTGAGGATCTGAAATTTTGAGTCTCACCAGACAAGATCAGTTCGAGGCGTGAAGAGCATGAAGGAATTACCTGAGAGGGGCTGCCACGTGAGCGRCCTAGGGGCTGGCTGTGGCCCCGGGCTGCGGTCACAGTGACACCGAATCAGCTCCGAGGGCCTTCCTGGGACAGACTGCACTTGTTTCTTACTCAGCCTGCTCGGCTGTGCCTCATGTGTGCATGAACCTGGTCTGGAGAGGATCGAGCCCGTCATCTCCCTGCGTCTGCCTCTTCTAAAGCAGTTTCTCAGATCATAAGACTTGTCCTCAGTGRAAGGAATCTGTATTCCAGCAGGACAGACATGGATTCCCAAGAGGGTTAAAAGCCAGTTTGGAGCCATCCATCCTGAACAGCTTCCTAGAGCATCCCACAAGGAAATCCTGGGAGCTCTTCAGCCAGCAGCAGCGTTCCCTCTGCCTCCCACAGCAGCAGAAGCACCGTCTCACCCGGCAGGGGAATTTTCTCTTTCGGATTCACCTGCCCCAGCCAGGCTGAGCTCTGCACCTTCCCACGTGCCCTGTTAAAACAGACGTTTCTGCTCGGCATCCCTCAGTGCAGTCAGCAAGGTATCAATCTGCAAAACACCAAAGCTCTATYGGGAAGTTAAAGAGAAGCACGAGCCTCGGCATTGAAACTCGTTTGGCCACCTTGCTAAATTAAACAGCCCCTAGCATAGTTTTAGCCCAGACTAACTGTCATTCCCCTAAAAAATTCCCAAGTTAAGGTGTTTGTCTCAGCAGGTAGGTTAGATGTCTCTGCCCTGTTTAAGAGGACAAAGGGATTTGGTAGCTTGGACATGGAYGTGATCCTGTGTCCCAGCAGCAAGGAACAGTCCCAGACAAACTTCCTTTATTAGTGAAACCACTGCAGAGCTCTCCATGAACTGCAGCATCTCAGCCTCCTGGCCAAACSGGGCAGTCCTTCGGACAGCTGCAATCAAAATAAATTATTTGTGTAAGAGATGAAAGAGAAGAAACTTTTGCTATGAATGGCCATGATCCTTGCATCTGTCATACACCGCATAGCAGTTATAGCATAAGGTTGCTCTAATCAATAGTCATTAGTTTTTCTGCAGAAATCCTTCCTTGGGGGATTACAAAGTGCAGATGGGAGCTGCCCTATGGCCACACAGATCGATCCGGGTGACCTCTGCCATTAGTTAGGGGGATTTGTTCATCAAGACTAGGGAGCTCCGAATAACACCAAGAGGTGTCGGCTTTTTTTGATTCTGAAGAGGGATAATTACTGAAGTGCATGAAAATGAGTAGAAGTAACAGAATAGAGAGCAGTTTTTTATCCAAAAGTATCCCTCTTCAAGGAAAACTAGGGTCACTCTTGCTTCAATTTCTAGGCAAATTTGGGGTGCCTGGGACAGCTGAACATTTTGCTGCTGCTGCAAGCAGGAAGCTGGACAGACAGCATCACCAGGAACAGAGCAAAAAGCAGGTGATTCCTGCAGCCACAGGAGTTTAAAATATTTCTTGTCCTCAAAAATCCCTGCCTCTTTCAGGGGAAAAAAACAAAGAAAAAAACAAAAACAAAGGCAAGAAAAACACACTGCAGCTCTTGCCCTTGTCAAGAAGAGGAACCCACTCCAAGTGCAGGAGATGGGGGAAGGAAGACGGTCCAACACGTGCTGCACAAGAAGGTCCAGCGCAGCCTACCCACCCACCCACCCACATTTCCCTATATTTCCACTGGTCTACCCGCTTTCTGACATATGCTGTCATGTTCCACAAGAGGTAAATACAGGGATATTCTGTCTACAGCTCACAGTGAAGCAGCATAGCTTCTTTCTTATGAAATTTTCTTCTCCACTAAATACTCTTCTGGTCACTACAGTAATGACGACTGGACAACGAGATGACYGAAACCATTTCATTTAATGCAAGGAGTTTCCAGGGAATATTGCTCTGTGTGATTAAGCAGGGTCCTGCAGAGCTCTGTGAACCCCCCTCCTTGTGCAGGCCTCCGTGCTGGACTCAGACCTTMATTACTCTATGTCTGAGCCCTGACAGCTCCCAAAACTATGCTGGGGACTTTGCCCACACACTCAAAGGCAGCAGGGAGAGARGGAGRGAGGGAAGATTATTGTTTTTTCTAATATTCTTATTATATATTTTTTAACTTTCATTAGATATAAAGGGAATATTTTAAAGAATCCTTAGAGCCCTGTATCCTTTTAGATTACACTTAGACACTTGAAGAACACTTAGAAAATSATTTTATTTGGTGACTTCTTTCTCCACTGTCTGTTTCATTCTTGTTCTGGGTAGAGAGGCAGCAGTGGGGCACTTTCTGAACCCTCTGATTTCCATTATTTAACACTTTTTTTTCCATAAATGCTTTCTTAAGCTAGATATTTAATTAATCTCTACATAAATATGTAGATAAAATATTGGGTTTATATGTAATATATATGAATGTGAATAAATGTGAATCTGTAATTACACAAATTATAAAATGCTCCTTTTTTTTCCTCTCTACTRCAGTTCCAGTCTATTACAATGAGAGAATCCAGCTATTTCCAAGGCAGGCATCCTCCCTGCTTTAGAGTTATCCATTTTAATCCCCAAAATGTTAGGTGCACCTCAGAGAAAGCAGGACATGTAGAGAGATTTTTGCATCCATGTGGAGTTAATATCGTAATACCATTGATACAGGAAGCATGCTGCTTTTACTGCAAGGCTTCAGCCTTTCTAAATGGCAACTGAGCATGGATCTCGCATGCTACAAACTAATGAAGGAGATTACATCCAAAGGGAGTTGAGCTTTATCTCATGAAGGAGATTATGTCCAAAGGGAGTTGAGCTTTATCCAAAGCTGAAGCAGCTGCCAGTTGTTGCTATCCAAAGGTGTTGTCCTTGTTAATGGGCGCTTCCCTTTATTGCTGCAAATCAAAAATAGCTCTGAAAAGGCAACTAGGACAGGAGGGTTGTGAAGGTAAAGCTGAGGATGTTACTGACTTTAAGTGCCAGACGGATTTAGCAGCCACGGTTCATTCCTGCAGATCCTCCCTGCAAAGACAAGCACCTCATCTCAGAACTAGCTTCACAGCAGCACCCCCAGGGGACACATTTCGGGTTGAATTTGCAACTAGAAGCTCCTACAGGACCTGTAAGCTGCACAYGCAGGCCCGGGGTCCCATCACGCTCTGGTACAGGTTTGCCCTGCCGGTTGGAACCGGGCTGCCAGGGCATTGCTGGGGCAGAACGAGACGCATCCAAGGCCCACCTGCTCCCGAGGCTCCCAGCACGCTCCATCCGAGCAGCTCCTCGTTCCCTTCCTCCTTCCTCTTCCTGCACGTAGTAGAAGGAGCACAGGGAGAACGTGTCAGCACAACCCTCCTCAAGATTCTCTCTGACATGCCGAAGGATCCCTGGAGCAAAGCAAGGCTGTACACAGCAGTGCTTTGCACTGCCCTGCATCCAGCTGCGGCACACAGGCCCCACCGGATTCAGCTTAGGCCATTAATGATGCTGCCAGGCCGAGCTCACAGGGCGGGTATTTCAGTACAATCGCATCCTTCGCTTGCCCTTTACACTGTGTGTATTTCTGAGCTTGTGCTGCATTTCAGTGGCAACACCTAGGTTAGACTGGTAGCTGGTATGACTTCTAGAAGGATATGCCAAACTTCCCTTCGCTTTTGTACCTGGAGGCAAGCTTGCAAGGCAGCTCAGTAAGAGCCAGGCCCTCTCAGAGGGGCACTCTGCTGGTGTCACAGGGCTTCGATTCAGCATGAGCAGAGATTCCCAACTCCTGCTGAGCTCAGAAATCAGTGGGAACCAGATCTGGGAATTGCTGCATCAAAAGACACCACAGGACTCGGGCTCTGATGCTTTACTGCCTCACCAAAGTCATCTCAGCGGTGCACTTGGCCTCCACAGGTTCCTGAATGCTGATGCTAACAGGTCAGAGGACATGGATCAGGACATGGATCACTCCTCACAAGTAACATAAGCACCAGATAAAAGTTTTCCGTGCTACTGGGCACTTCAATGACCCTTGGTACATGGCCATACACATCCTTCAGGCTCCCAAATAACTGCAAAAAATTCCATGTTTGGGAGCATGTCTTAGGAGTTATTCCATAAAAAGGCAAAAATACACATTCAGCAGAGTAAAAAAGAGATTAGTCTGAGATATCACTTGGGATTTTCATATCTCTGTTTGTTCTCCAGCCAGCCTAGGCAGGCCAACATCTGGGGATGTCTGTCTCTTCACCCATCCTTTCTTCTTTCACAAGTAACTCTGCTTTGAAGCGTACATAAGGAAAGCACACACACCTCGTTGCAAACACGTATTGGCAAACAAATCCAAAGGAACATGTGAAGCGAGGGGTTGGACTAGATTACTTCCAGATTACTTACATCTCCCAACCTTCATTAATTTTGTAAACTGGAGACCAGAACTTGGTACAGGAGCATCGGTTAACTGATACTAACTTATCTGTTAGAGAGCAGTTCCCAACTTGGACCGCAACAAAGCAACACTTAAATAAAAGTATAATATATTCTAGGAGAAAATTCAGCTCTTCTTTGGTAAAGTCCCATTTCACACCTGCAGTGCTTCCACCAAAGACTCCTGCAGCACTGTAAAGATCATTAAGAACAATAGTAGCCATTACAAAGAAATAAAGGTGCATGTCCACAAGCAGAATCAACTCTTCTTTATTTAAGTTCCAGCTTGACAAGATGTGCTGGTAATTCCTCTCTCTGTCTAGCTCAGGCACATGCCACTCCAGAAGAGCTGCAAGATTAACCAGTTCTGCGTTTCAGAACCAGCTAATACGAAGTCAGACCTGAGTGCAGAGAGAGGATTTCAGGTCTTTCTGCACCATGTAGAAACTCAAGATTCTTCCTCAAGAGACTAAGGCATGTAATACAGATCTATCCATGCTTTCACCTCCTGCAAGTTYTCAGTTCTACCCTCCAACTGCTTCTTAATGAAGCCAATGTTAAAATTCATTAYCCCAGTGCAAAAGTCAGGAGCTTGGGGGGAGTCTGCGGAATTCTTACCTTGGCAAGGCTGCCCTTTCCTACYTTTTTCCTAACTCAAAGCTCTTTAGAAAGAAGTGGTTGAAGGATGCAGTTTGTGGGGGGGATAACATTTTTCATTAGACTAATGTGGTTGGAAGAAAAAAACGATACAGACTCCTCAGCTGAAGGTGGCCAGTCACAGAACGGTTTGCTCAATGCTGGATGTCCAGCAATGCACGAGACTTGRCTGCAGTTTAAACGGGCTCTACAACATCTGGCAAAGCACAGCAGCCAAGGCCAGGTGGTACCACTTGCAGTTGTGAGAGAGGTGTGTACTACGGCCAGTGAAACGTAGCTGCACTCACCATACTGAAGAATCTATTTTCAGAATTTCAGAATATTTAAGGTTGGAAGGGACCTCTACAGATCATCTAGTCCAACCTTCCTGCTCAAGCAGGCACACCTAGAGCATTAATCTGAATTAACTGTACTCTTGCCAAGCCCATCAAACAAAACGCTGCAGTTCTGCTCGTGAACGGCTGCATGAACACACAAGGATAATGTCAAAGCAGCCCTGAAAGCCTCAAATTCTGCTCAACTTTACAATGACAGGGCATCAACAACTCGTGACAATTCACAGGGTGAGCTGCAGTCACAAATGCTTTTACAGAACCCTGTCACGGCCACTGCCCACGCAGCAGCAGAACGCTGGGTGCAGCAGCTGCTAAGGGGAGCGCGGATCGGCACAGCTCACTGCGCACGGAACATTCATCTTGCGGCTCAGCTTGCATCCGCAGCACCACACACTGAATAGTAATTCCCTGACACAGCAAGATTTCTCACCTTTATGGTTTTTATTTATTTTTTTAAGAACAGGGAAGGGCAGGTATTCAGACACAGGCACTTGGAAAAAGGAAAAAGCAGAGGAATATCTGGCTGCTCCTTGGTAGCAATCCCAACCCCTCACCTGGAAGGAAAGCGACCTTAGAGCTGTTCCTCAACCAGCTACCACCTGAGCCAGGCAAAGCAGAGCAACAGGAGGAGGAAGCCCTGGGAATTCAGGCAGGCAGCTGCCCTGCATTGCTTAAGATATCAAAAAAACAGCAATAAATGTTCCCTCTGCCCTTTTTTAATGAGAATTATCCACTACTCCTTGTTTGGTTTCGCTAGCCAAGATTAGCAAAGCTGGCCCGAGAGACAGAAGCCTGTTTTCAGCAGCTCTCCAAAATCCGAGATGCTCTTTCTTCGAGGCCATCTACGATAATATCCCCAGTAGCTGTAAAAAACATCTGAAACTGTCATAATGAGGTAAGGATCAAAGAAACAGCAACTTCATATTATTTCCATTTCAGCATTCCTTACTTTCAGTAGTAGCCAAGGGGAAAAAAAAAAAGAAAAAAGGCAGCAGCCATCTGGGTGCTTCATCTAGCACTGAACAAATGCTGTTACTCCCTCACGAGAATCACAGTCGTAAGGAAAAAWTCATTAGGCTATTCCCTCACCACCTACTATTTCTCACACTAGATGGAAAATACTTGTGATCTCATGCGATACAGTTGCCAAGGCAGACAGTATGAATTTACTGCTAGAACAGCCCATCACCGCAGGCCTTTCCCTCCTCCCACTCCAAGCTTTAAGGGTTTTGAATAGCTGTAGTTCACCGGGAASAGCGGGAAGCACCTCCAGCTCAACCGGCGACGCTCACGCATCCTGCTGAAGAGGAGCGAGGCCTTGCTCAGGCCCAACGCCAAGGCAGAGACACCAGTTCCTACCCCACATGATTTTACATYGTCACTGGGGCAAACTAAACAGCAGACTTAGAGCCAAGACAATCAAAATTTGTCAAAGATGGCTATTTCAGAAGAGATGACAAACATTCCAAAATTGTCCCTAAAACAACATGCTCATCTACTGCTAGGTGAGGCCACCTCGCTACCCTAGCATGGAAGGGAGCCAAGAGGCACATTCAGATGGACACAAACACTAAGACTGAATGAGTCTCCCCAACCCAAATCTACTGAGCTCAGACTCAGTAGTTTCTTTCCCTTCAGCCCAAAAGGCTGGCAGCTTTCTACATTTTTAGTTCTCCTGCAGAAGAGGGTTGGCAGAAGGTGGGCAATTCACAGGAGACCCTCATGACAAGCTCTGCTACATATTATATAACTACATATTATATAACAAAAGGCTATTCCAACCTTAAGATATAGGCCCAAATATTTTATATCCTCACTGCCAAAGTGGATACCTAATTACCTGGACCATGCCCTAAGTCTCCTTATGCTCGATCTTGCCAGAAATTCTCTTTCTACTCTTGCTTCCCAAAGAGAAGAGTCACAGTATTCATATCCCCATATTGGGACAGAATAAACCATTTTTTCCCCCTATGTTTCTCTTTATTTTMTTAAAAGGAAAGCCAAAGAACAATAAACTGCATTATTAATTATAAAAGTATTTATAAATAGAAGATATAAATTTATTCTGCTAATTATCTTTATCTAAAGTCCTAAATAATTAAGTGGAAAGTTAGAAGACTTCTACATGTTCACTGCAGTGAGTCTTGCCCCGAAAATGGTTCAACTGAACAAAGAATCCAAGCAAACAGTTATTGCTCACGTGGCCAGTAAGAAGCCCTTAAGTTACTTTAATGAGCGCAAACCTCATTAGTTTTTTATAGTCTTAAATTTAACAAAAGAATAACCTGCTAAAGGTGGAAAGGAATAGAAAGATTGCCACATTCTGGACTCAATATTTCTTGCTGCTTATTACTAATAAATATAAATAACAATGATTTTAAAAGTCAAAAGAGCTCTAGATATGCACCGATACCAATGAAGACACGATGTGTGTTGGCCCTACCTGCCCTGTGCCGCTACAGAAGAGCTGCTTTTCACAGCAGCTACACATTTCTCAAACAACAGAATATGTATCAGCTCCCAATTTCCTTTCCAATTCCCTATTCCTTCCTATCCAAAGCACCTTCCTATCATGAGGAAGGACTGCTCCCATTTTTTAATCTATTGAGAAARCTTGTCACAGAGCTCCCTTGGCTGTTTAGCTCCTGGGATTAAGAATAACCTTAAGGTGAAAAGGATCACCTTTACAGTATCTCAAGTTAGGTGTCATATCCTAGATTATTTGCAAGGCCACTGCCACAGGAACATTGGTTCATGAAAACTCAAATCATATAAGTATGCAATACTAGATGTATATATAAAACATAATATATTATGTTTTCTGTTCTTCAAATTGAACCTTTGCAATGCTGGTTGAAGTCATTTTTAGAAAGTATTAAAAAATGTAATAGTTAAAGCTCTTAGGCAAGAGTAAAAAAAAAATTAGATTTTTCTCCCAGACACTTCAAATATATAAAGATAGATTTTGATAAATTTGGTAGAATTGCACTTACCAGAAATAGTAAATTTTCTGGTGCCAATAAGCTGAGAGAGATTCTCTCTTCTGTATCACCTCTGATTTATCATGTGTTTTATAAAAACAATCAAAAAAAAAAAAAAAAACCCAGAAATTTCACCAGCATGGCATTGCCAGCATGGCAACCTCTCCCTTCCCCAAAACAACACACACAAAAAAATAAAATAAAAATTCTTGTTACCTTTACATTCAGAAATAAGTAATCTTTAGGCTTATCAGCACATCTCAGAAGCTATATATGTTTGCTCTTAAACAAAAAGGCACCTATAAATATTCAGTCTTTKAAGTATTGAAGAGAATTAAGCCCAGTATTACAAAATATAATTTTTACCCTCTTTTCCTTGTAACTCACATGCCAGGTAATTCACTCTGAAAYGTGAACTTGTTACTTGCTCTGCCTAGCTTTGTTTGCTATACTTTCTTTGCTCTCAGCTTTCTTTGAAATACTTGAATTCAAGTAATTCACATTTCTTTGCTTCTTTATGTGTGCAAATTTAAAGACGACACTTCATGGAACCTTCTTTCCAATACCGCTTTGTAGCGACCTGAAAGTTTAATACATATTTCTTAGAGAAATTTAAGTGAATTTATTGTATAAAATTATGATTGGCATGGTACAGAAAAATTCCTTTTAAAGCACATTTCCCATTAACTTGTACACAAATATTACAAGTATCAAGCAAAATGCAAAAGTCTTAAGAACTAATTCCATACTACAAAAGTGTTCACATAGTGAAGTTACTCTGGTTACAAAATGTTATGGAAATAAAAGCACTTTAAAATACAATTTGGGAAATGTTCTTGAACAACCAACACTAGGTTAAGTTAGTTTAAAAATGGAAGAAAAAAAGGGTACCCTCTTCAAAACACTACTATTGGCTTAGCAAGATGGAACAAAGTTCAGATCGGTTCATTTATTCAAGGACTGATCTTTCCAAGAAATAAATAAAAAGAGGTTAGTTAAAGGGCTCAATAATACTCTGATGACAAATAACGCCATCGAAAAGTTATCTGGCTCTCTTGTTTTCATACAGGAGCTGTCAGAGGCAGAGATGTGTAAGTGAACACTTCCAGGCAAGTACAGATTGCCTCACTTGTTTTCATTTCCTCCTTGAGACAATCTGAACTTTGTGGTTTCAACTAACTAGTTTAGTTCCTGRGGTCACAATACCCAGGAACAGAGGTCTGCAAAGGATATATATTTAAAGAACAAAATTGAACTTCTACTACGAAGGACTACTTAGATGTAAAGTTATTCCAATACTGTATATGCTTCGCCTCCACAGTAAGACTGTTTAAAGCTATCAAATCTCTGCTTCCCAGCTACCCTGAGGGGCTGGCTGCTCTCAACATGACAAAACATGCTTGGGTCCTGCAAACAGTCCTAAAATAAAGAGGACAGTCACTCTGTTAGAAAACAACACAAAAATTAAAGACTGAAAACATCCTTAAAAACTTGTAACAAAGTAACTACAAAGCAATACATCACATTTTTTGTACCAGATGACTTGTGTGTGAGCAATTGAACACTGGTATGCATATCCACATGGAATTTGCACRCATGAGACTTCAGATTTAGGCATTGCAATTACTTTCTTCTTTTTACTCACACAAACACATTCTCTCTCTCACACACACAGTTACTGTCAGTTTATCCAGTCTATTCGAATAGAAGACTGTGACAAACAGTCCACAGCATGCGTAAGAGGAGCATTATCCGATACAGTGTTGTCTTGCAGAAATGSAGTCAGAATTCCTGAGTCTCAGAGACATTACTGCCCTTCTCCATTACTGGATTAGTTATTATTCCAGGAGAACCTTTAGTTTTCATTTCTTCGCTCTGGTAAAATTTATAATAGATTGCATCTTTCAAAAATGTAAAGCTTTTAGAAAAAAACATACAAACTAAGTAAATTTTTGAAGATTTTTAAATGGAGGAGGTAATTCACTGATAAAATAAAGGCCACCTTCACACTAATATCCTGTCAGTGTTGTTTAAAAGAGAGATTTAGCTCCCTATTCTGGAAAACCTTAATACATGCAACTCCATCCTTTAACAATTAGAAAATCGTTATAGACAGGGTTAAAATGGAACAGCCCTTTGTTACCATCATCAAGGTGGTAAAACCAAAGTTGATTCACAAAGTCTCCTTCACGTAGTGCTGGTCACTGCAATCTACTATAACTTCTGTATTTTCCCTTTTTCTTTGCATATTACACAGTGTAACTTAAAATGTTATTTAAGAGCACTTCAGTCCCACAATGTAGGATTTAAGCTTCTGTGAATACATATGCATGGCTCTGCAACATTTGTAATGACTTACAAAAATACATTCAACCAAAACTTTATATATAAGGTTCTCTCCCTGCTCCCCTTAAAAAAAATAATAATAATAATAAAAATAAGGATGAAGAGAAAGCCAAATGGCCCCATAATCAGCAAAATAATACACTAGAAGTCAGGAAGTAACTCCAAAGCAAAGCACATTCAGGAATAATATACACTAAATTGCATACGTTCTCATTCATCTTTATCAGTAATAAAATTCTAATGTATATAATTATTCAGCCTTATAAATAATGCTAAGCAGAAAAATATTTACCTCTGTGCTACTTTTCTCAGTTTATAGAAGCATTTCTCAGCTTATAGGAGCAAACAAAAACTAAAGTGCAGACTACCGGCCATGACAGGCATAATAAATGACCAAAGGTGCAGCCAAATTTACATTTACATCTTAAGTTACTTTGCCATCTTAAAGTTCTTGCTAGAAGTCATCCCCTGTGCAAATGAAGAGCTGGTCAGCTGGTCTGTGCCACAGTACAACCTGTAGCCACTTCGGGGGAGAGGAGGTTGTTTTTTCTTTTTAAAATCCGGTTTAATTGTCCATAGACATCTCTAGGCAATAGCTGAGGTTCATAAAAACCTTACTTTATTAATACTTGGAAAAAATAAAAATTAAAAAAAAAAAACAAAAATCACACAATATTGATCCCTCCCCCAGCAAATGCTACTGTCCTCTTGTTGCACGATGTGGTTGAACCACTGATGCTGGGTTGGCTGCCTGTAACAAGGGACGTCTTCATTTCCATCTCRCACGCCACGATAGCTGCATTCAGCTCCACTTGAGCTCGGTGAACAACATAAAACATGAGTCCTATGCTTATGACAATCTGCAAGCAAACAAAGAGTTGTCAGATATACGACCTATAAGCACGAACAGCACACAACTATTCCTAACACAACCTGAATGCCACCAGAGCAAAGGCTCAGGAAGACGTCACTGAGTCAATGGTATAAAGGCAAGTGATGAGAGGGGAGATGAACTTAACCAGGAAGTGACACCAGATCAATGTATGTTCCTACTAACATGCCCAAAAAGCAGGCATCAGTAAACTTAAATAGTAGTATGAACTGCAAATACAGATTCTTTCTTGCCATTACCACCTTTCACATACTTTCTAGCAAAGTAATCACTTCACTGCTTCAAAAAACATCTGCGTAAAGAAAATGACATGTGTTGCTTGAAATCAAAGAGCTGCTTTCTAAATAGTAAGTAGGTATTTACAGTTTGCAAAACAGCAGATAAAAGGGATGATGCAGACAAAATGAAACTGCAGCACTCCCGAGATGTCAGGGGAAAGTATGACAGAAGTGAACTCCAAGCAACTTGTAGCAGTCTGAACTTGTAGAATTTGAGTCCAGAACTTTTCCTCTGAATTTTATTACTATTTAAAAAAATATATACTTTTTTTAAACTAAAAAAAAAAAGAAAATGGAGTAAACCAGTATATTTTTTCCTTAGACATTACTTATTCTATGGTATCAGCATTTGCTGTACTTCCCAGAGATGGTCTTTGGCTTCAATAAAACATCACTAGGGTTTTCAGCAGAGATCCTCCTTAAGAGAAACAAACAGAAATCTTTCAAAATAATCAAGCTGTCCCATAATGACAGTAGCCTTAAAAGAAGGTGGTAAATTTTTCCGTATTTTAAGAACTGCTTCTATGCAGTAGCTGGAACCTGAGCTTCCTTTTAAAAAAACCCTCCATCTTTTATCCAGCAGGGCTTCTGCTGCAGACAGGGGACTGTTCCACTGCTACAGAAATACTGATCCAAAAATAGATCGAACACCTAAGTATTTAAAGCAAGTCTAGAAACTCTGATCCAGCAAGACAAAATACTGAGTTTAATCCTACTGCTGTAAAATAAGGGTATAATTGTTCCCTATTAAGCAAGCAAAATGCTTTTATTTGATAAGCTTATTAAATAAAGAGCATACAAATATCCCAAACTCATTCTTTAAGATTGTTATAAGCATTAAATAAATAACTATCCACATTAAGAGCAACTGTCTATTAATTCCAGCTATAAGTTTCAAAAGTTAGCCTATGTAGGAGTCAAAAAGAGACTACACACAATAAATGATGAATATGTATGAAGAATCTAATGATAAAAGCTTACCCAAATATTTAAATTTAACTGTTTCTACAATTATTACTGCCAGCAGCCTTCAATGTCCCAGCCAAATAATTTAAAACATGTGCACACAGGCAGCTATGAACAAAGCTAAATCAAACAACATTTGTTATTTTGGATACATTCAGAGAACCACCAAGCGTTTTTAATGCTATTTGCTAAACTGAAGTGCATCAAAGTCACACAAATAGGCAAAGCACTGGGCAGACGCCTGAAAAACAGAGGGAGAACAAGTAATTCCTTCCCTAGGAGAGAGCCCTCACCTCAGCCACTCGCGTCCTAAAAGCTGCTTCAAGAAGCTGAGGGCTCCTGTTCAAACACTGAGCCTCCCTGGGCGGCGTGCACTTGAGTTGCAGGTATGTGACGCTGGCAGGTCGCATTACTCAATTACTCAAAGTAATTTTAAACAAATTAGGGAGAGGGGAAGAAAAAAAAAAATAAAAACCCACGCACCACACTGCGGGAAACTACCCCATAAATGAGGTTTAAAGACTAAACTGAAGTTGATCAAATAACTTCTCATTTTAACTTTTATCATATTATGCCCCATTCCCCAAATGTTTTTAATATTGTTTAAAGATATTTTAATATTCTTAGTGATCTATCAATGCTATCTATTATGTTCCATATAATTTATAAACCAGTAAGGGTTATTGGGAGGAAGGGGTTTGGGGAACATTAACCTCGAGTAGGTTTTTAAGCTTAGTTTTGTTAAATATGAGTTTTTGATCAGAAAAACTGAGATGAATGACTGCAAACCAATCAAAATCTGCAAACCACAGTAACTGCAGGTCAAAAATAATCTGAAAGTGCTGGCACTATCAGATAAGAACCTGTCTGTATACTAAAACTTCACGTACTGAATGGCAAAATAAGCATAAATTAGTTTAGCCATTAGTAGAATGGTATTTCTATGACATTTTTTCATACAAAAGATCTATACAAAATCAGAAGTATTCTGTGCTTACAGTGAATCACAATCCTTAAGGTTGGAAAGGACCTTTAGAGATCATSTAGCCCAACCCCTGCACACGCAGCATCACCTACAGCATGTGGCACAGGGCTGCATCCAAGCGGGTTTTGAAGATCTCCAGAGGAGACTCCACAACCTCTCTGTGCGGCCTGTTCCAGTGCTCTGTCAGCCTCACTGTCAAGAATTTTTTCCTTAAATTCCTGTGGAACTTTTGGTGCTTCAGTTTGTGGTCATTTCTTCTAGTTCTATCAGTGGCCCTCAGTGAAAAGAGGCCGGCCCCCGCCTCCTCACTCCCTCCCTTGAGGTATCTGTATACAATGATCTGGTCCCCCCTCAGCCTTCTCGAGGCTAACAGCCCCTGCCCTCTGTGAACACTGCACACATGCCGGTTCCACAGCAGCACRTAGACTTATGCATGGATGGTTTGAGAAGCCTGAATTTCAGCTGGAGAACAAAAAAATACACAGGGCAGGAGAGGAAAACCTCACAAGGCAGAACAAGGAAATGGAGGCTGAATAATCTCTGCCCTGCATCACCTGAGGTATAACAGAAATAACCTTTTCTGTTGAAAGAAAATAAAACAAAAAAAAAGAAAAAAAAAAGAAAATGACAGTACACTGGAAACCCGTTGTGCTGAATATCTAGTAGCCATAAAGTCTGTGAAAAAGAACTGTCAGCTCTATTTAACAGAGTACACTTAAGATAAAACATAGATGTAATTCAAACACTTGGGCTGCTGCTTCTAAGCACCATCTGCCACATTTGCTCAGCCTCAGTCTGTAAGAGGTCGGCTGCCTCAGCCTGGGGACGCTATAGATSGAACGGAAAGCACAAGCACCGCAGCGTGTGCAACCCCTTTCAGGCCCCCTCTTTTACACACAGGGGCTGTGCAATGTGCAAGGCAACCCAGCAGTGCCGGATCTCTCTCTCTTATGCACGTTCCTACCGGGATATAGTTTCCAAAGGAAAAAAAAAAATCCATAATTGAGACAATGCCACACCAAAGAAACTTGCCTGCTTAGCTCGAAAAGCAAAATCCTGTCTCAAATCCCACTGGCACAGCAGATCAGTAAAAAAAAAGAAATATGCTCAAAAAGAACAAGTAGACAACACTTCCAAAAAATACTGACRCTACTGCTAAAGCTTGTGAAGGGAATGGCTTTGGCTTACCTGCAAACTGAATATAAAATATCCGCTCACACTTTGCTCTGCAATCACGTCCTCCATCGTACGCAGGGTGGTGCCCAAGTAGGAGTTGAGGAGCTGGGTAGGAAGCAGCCCAACTGAAGAAGCCATCAGGTAGTTGGGGAGCGACAAATCTGTAATCTGAACAGCAGAAACCATGAGCAACCAGGCACGGCTTCAGTACAACTAACCGCCCCGCCTCCCCCGCAACCATCCACRCACAAACAGAACAAATTTCCTTTATTTCTTCTGTTCAACTTTGCCACTGTTACTGAATCAGAGGTTATACAATAAAATRGTATTCATCTATAATCTCATCTGGTCACTTTAAATTTACTGGGCTTTAGTTTGTTTCACCTTACATTGCTCAACATCTCTACATAAAGTCATTAACTAARGATTCAATTACAGTGTTTAAGATGTTTGTTTCTACGTGATGAACAGAGCTCTACAATTTATGCTTTTGCTCTCAGAAATAAATGACATTACCAGATAAGAAGGTCTAAGCAAAGATTTGATATTTATCATCTACTTTGTTTGCATTTTAYATCTATGAAAACTAATAAAGCGATAGTCTGCTCAAAATGTTACTGTGATATATAAGGCAGAAATGCAGATATARTTTCCTGTGTAGAAGCAGACTGTACACAGCTCATCAAGATCCTCTGCCAAAAGATATTTCATACCATCCTTTAATTAGTGAACAAAATACAAATCAGTTGCCCAGTTTTAGTTTTTGTCAGTATCTGCAGGAGAAAAASAGGAATAATACTTAAAAAGAGTTTCCTTTCTTTGCTGACAAACTTCTCTTCCAAGTCACTGAATACTGAGTGGACAGTTTATATGGGAACAACCTACAAACCATTAGCTAAATTAGTATCAGCAGCTATTGAGAAATATTAAATCTAAGAGCCAAGACTCCCAGAGATATTTATGTAAGAAAATGAAAACTGAAAGAAACAGAGGGTTAAAAATAACACAAGCATTAAAAAAAAAAAAAAAAAAGGAAGTTTTGAAATAATCAGTTTAAGGAATTCCTCCAGACAATTCAGTTGATCTCGTAACAAAATGAGCTCTAAGTAGCAACAGCCCCTAAACCTAGAAGCCTACATGAAATTATTGACCTTGACAGATTTGTACCATGTCAAAGACGAGAAAAGCAGCAAAGTCACTCATTTCATCACTCTGTTYCTAAAATAAACTGTGAAAGTCACAACGCCAAATTCCCAGAGCTCTAAGCACAGACCACCAGTGGAAAGTCCTTGGGGGGGAAGGAAGGGCGGCGGAGGAGCATGCAACAGGACAAAGATTAACTCACTGCAGTAAGATCCACCCAGTCAGTGCCAAACTTCACGCTGCAAATTACGGTTCCTATAGACTTAAGTATATACCTGCTGCACAAATAATACATTTCCTCTCTATGGAAGTCTAATTTAGATTTCTAATGAAAAAGCACTATATAATTATGTCACATTTTGTATCTGACAGATGCTTTCAAAAGAGTTGCTCTTAATATTACAGTAATCTGGGCCATGTAATAAGAATGCACACARAAACTTCCCTTATTACCAAGGGAATGAAGGAGCAGCTATTAAAAGTCTCTGAAACGCTAAGGCCGAGGCAAGAATTGCTAAGTAGGACACTGTCATTAAATCTAATGGGGCTGGGAAACTTCCCAAAGATTGTTTTAACACTCCTGGGCACCTCTTTCTCTTCTGAATATGTATGAAGACAGTGAAGCTGCCGAGGAACACGCTGCACCTCTGGATCTATCCTGAAGCAACTGGGTGCTCTGGGCCTCGACAGGGACTGTTTCCAGCAGCGGAGAGGCTGCCAACAAACACACTGGGCTGGGGCTTGTGCATTCCTTTAAAATGAAAGTTAATCAGAGAGGAAGGAAAGAATCTGCAGAAGATGTCGCTGCGAGCCCCGGTCTGCGAGCTGCAGTGGCAGCCTTGTCTCCCGAAGGCAGGAGCGCCTGATGGGAAGATGTTACCGTGCTGGCCACCGGCTGGTGGACCCAAGAAACGCTCGATACGTCTTGCTGCAGACAACATCCTCCTTCTRTGATCTTCTGTAATGTTTTACCTGCCCTAGAGTGCTGCTAAACCAGTGACATTTTCTACATGGACTCTATTTCTAAGGGAGGCTCAAGCAAGGAAAAATTAAGAATGGAATCCCAAAGGGCAAATAGATGCAACGCTGCTACTGGCTGGACAAACTACATCCTGAAATAAAATTAAGAACCGCCTAACCTCGCTGGTAGCAAAAGCTACAGGCAGAAGTTCTCCTACTTAGGCCTGGCGAGGCCCTCTCCAATGCAGCCTTTGTAGCTTCCTCACAGTTGGCATTTTTGGTTCTGTCACAGAGCGAGTCAGGTTGCTGCAAGAGGTCAAATGCATTGGGAGTGAAGCAGATCTCCCACCCCTTGGCCTAGAGCGCCCTGTGCCACGGATCAGGCAGCCTCGGCTAGCGGGAGCAAAGGAGAGCTCTGACAGTCCCTGCTTCCCAGTGAAAAAGGGATACTGAAAGAAACCAAAACAAAAAAGCTGAGAGCTTTCCAGCAGGCACAGGAAGCGGCCACGTGCTCCCCTGAAGGAGATGGTGTCTGAACTGTGATTTCACTGTGCGTTTCTGGAAGCAGAGAGGTTGGACACTCAGATTTCTAGTCCAAGAAGATTTCTGCAGACACAGCCCCTCATGGAGGGAAAGGAGGAACTGCAAGGGGAGACGCTTCAGTGAGGAGCACCCCAAGCAGCCSCGGGCCTCCCGTTACAGCACAGCTTTGGTTACTCTAACCTGCTCGGAGAAGCGTCAACTCGCTCTCCTTGCGYCCCTTCCCAGGCCTTCCAGGCTAAGGCGCTGCCCTCCTGCTCCTAATGTCCAGTGTTTCCCTGGAGGGCAGCAGAGGCCAGTGAAAAGCTAAGAAATCCCTGGGAGCTCCGTCTCCAAGAAATGAGAGCGCCGACCGTGTGAGCAGAAGCAAGTGTTCTGCACAAATCTTGAACTTCACTCACGTTGAGAAACAGCCTGGAATTCCCASATTTGCAGGCACCATTTTAAGGTTTTCAGTAACATGGGATTCCAAAGTTTAATCAAGAAATTTGGTATGAACACACTGTTTCACYTGATGAGGCTGCTAAGACTAATAAATCAGGAGTAATAAATACAGCTCCCAAACTAATTTTAGGAGGCAACATTCAAGCTATTTAGCATACTCAGGAACTTGGCTTCATCTCATTTCCATATATGTTATTTTTATACTGAAACCTTTCACTAGGGAAGAATTTTTTGTAGTTTGCAGCACTTAGAGAATACAAACCACTGACTACAGCRTTATTTTAATGTTACACGGGCCTGCATGCTCTGCTGCACCGTTTTCCCTAACGGGCATGGCAGAACGATCAGGAAAAGGAAAAATGAAGCRTTTCAGCTCAGTAATTTGCAGGTCAGCTGTGAACCAGACCCACTTCTGCTCTAGAACACTTGCTGGCGGCGTCAAGTGACACGTGGGAGACATGAACAACCTACGTGCAGTGGCTCTCCCTGCTCTGAATGGGCCGCGCTGCAGCCAAGGCACCTCCAACTGTGCCAGATCCCACCACACTGATCCGGGAGGGATTCGGAGCAGCCGGGACACCTCTGGCTGTGCCAGATCCTGCCACGCTGATCCGGGAGGGATTTGGAGATGCCCCTAGCTGCTCCCTCTCTCATCACACCCACCCTGCAAATCTGAGCTTCCTCAATCCCGCAACACTGCAAATAAGGGAATGAAGCAGCTAACTTTCCTCCATCCCCTACACAAAATGCCTAAAGGAGCTACTTAAATGAGGATATCCCTTAAGTTGCTACACCTTTCAAGGACAGGGAGAGCCACTCTGGAGACTAACGCCAAGGCTCTACTGCAAGTTCTATACAAAGCAATTTTAWTCTACAGAAAAAAACTCGGAAGCCCTGTGAAAATTAGCGTCCAACAACAGACTCAGAATTGGGTGACCTGCCCATGTCCAACCAGATGGAGCCGTCACAACGAAGCAAGTGCTTCGGAAGAACACAGACTCGGGACTGCGGATGAGGGAAGTATTTCTGTAGGAATGCAGCAGACCAAAACCCATGTCTGCATCATCTCTTATGATAAAAGATATATGAGTTACCATTAAACATTAAAAACACTGTGCCATCTGGCGTGCTTTGTAGGGATTTTTGCACATTTGCAGACCTGGCTGAGGCCTAAAGCAGAGCCAAAAAGAGGTTCTTCAGACAAATCCTTCAGGAAGAGCAGAAGGCTCAAAACTAGTCTAATGGACCCTGCTTCCCCCCAAAATGAGCATACTTTATATTCTTCTTCACTTTCTCCTTTAAAGCATCTGAGATTAGTTACAAGATGATAGATTCTAAGTAATATTTTCTTAACAAATGTACTAAATTAATAGGAGAGAAAATCAAGCTCAACACTTTGCTAAACTCTGGTTCAAATTCTGAGCACCCTAGTCCTCTTCAGCCATGAGCCCCTACCCTCCTTCTCTCCACAGACTCGAGTCTAACACCACACAGAGCTCTGCTAAACCCACACTGCACAAACACCCCTGGACCAAAGAATTTTAACCCACCCACCTCTTCCCTTCCAGTACTATTATTTGTATTAAGGTGCCTGGAGACGTGGCAGRTCTGCTTAGCCTTCCCTCCCACCCGAGCTGCTTCATGAACACGGGTATTTCAACCACCCTGAGTCCCCCTGCGGGGCCGTTTTGCTCCCAAAACGTTGCCGTTTCCCGAAGGGGACCTTAGCCGGCCCCGCGGCGGGCAGAGGCGGCCAAGGCTGCCCGGGCGCCTCCGGGCAGCCTTGGCCGCCTCTGCCCGCCGCGGGGCCGGCACAGGGCGCTCATCATTATCTCCCCTTTGCCCAAAAACAAGTGACATCCGGCGCTCCGCAGCAGGGGCGGCCCCGTCGCGCGGGGGCCGTTAACGGCAGCCGCGCGGGGGGCCGTTAACGGCAGCCGCGCGGGGGGCCGTTACGCGACCGTTACGGCAGCCGCGCGGCGCGGGGGACCGTTAACAGCAGCCGCGTGAAGAACCGTTACGCGACCGTTACGGCAGCCGCGTGAGGGACCGTTACGCGACCGTTACCGGCAGCCGCGTGAGGGACCGTTACGCGACCGTTACCGGCAGCCGCGCGTCGCGGGGGACCGTTACGCGACCGTTACCGGCAGCCGCCCGCCCTCCCAGGGCCCCGGGCCGCACTCACCGCGAACACGGCGTTCTGCAGCCCGAAGGGCACCGGCGTCAGCCGCGCCAGGGCCACCACCTTGAGGCCGCTGGCGCCCTCGACGACGCGCACGACGGCGCTGAGCTTCTCGCTGCGCTGCACCCAGGCGAGCGCCCAGCGCGCCAGCAGCCGCTTGCAGGCCACGTGCGCCACGCACGTGCCCACCAGCACGCCCAGCACCATGAGCCCCATGCCCAGCACGAAGCCGTACAGGTAGCCGGCGGCCACGTTGAGCAGGATGTAGCCCCAGCCGCAGGGCAGCGAGACCACGATGAAGCCCACGGTGAAGAGCAGCAGCCCGGCCGCGCCGTCCAGCCCGCCGGCCCAAAGCAGCAGCTCGCGCAGGTGCTGCCGCCCCAGCGCGAGCGACGCGAGGCCGAGCGCGGCCAGCGCGC
>NW_020455562.1:113713-140972 GCF_003342845.1 Nothoprocta perdicaria
GCGGCAGCAGCAGCGACGCTCCATGTCCCGGCGCGCAGCGAGGCCGAGGCGGCAGCGCGGGCGCCCGAGCAGCGCAGCGCGGGGAGGTGGCGGCGGCGGCACGCCCCGCCCACAGAGCCTAGTCCCGCCCCCGAGGGTACGCCCCGCCTACTGGGGGCACGCCCCGCCTACGGGGTGCGTCATGCCCCGCCCACAGCGACACGCCCCGCCCACAGCTTTCCCGCCTCCGGTGCGCTGCGTGAGGCGCGGGGAGCTGCTTCCGCACAGCGCGCKGTGCTGGTTCCCGCCTTCCAGCCTCCGGATCCCTGTGGAGGAAGGGCGGTGGGAAGGCTACGGGGTGGTTAGACAGAAACGCCCGAGGCTCTGTATGAGGARCGTACTGGGAAACACACACCTCTGATACCTTCCGTTGCAAAATACACCTCCACAAGCCCGGCTGACCCAAGAAACCAGCCCAAGAAAATGACCCGTCCTTGGGCGACGCAGAATAGTGAAGCATTTTGGCAGGCCTTGTACAATGGGCAAGCTTCCTTATAAGCTGTTTTTTGCTTTTATCTTTCTCCAAATGTGATCGTTTGATTTTGTATGCTCTTTACTAGGATGCCAGTACAGGCAGGGCCTATATACAGCATAGTAATGGCAAGAAACATGGGTAAAGGCTGCAGGGTTCTGTATTTGCCAAAAACAACACAAAAGGGACTGAGAAAGGGAYAGAAAAAATTGTCAACATTGTCTAAACGACAGCCCAGACATTAGACTCCAGCCTAACATAAAAATACATTACCGAGTTTATTGGTGGAGAGACTTCCACCCCTGTCTGTACAGGTTCTCAGCCTCGTGCACGTAGCCCCTCGGAAYAAAGGGCTGGGACTTTCCATCTCATCCGTCCCTGCCCGGACACCCGGTGCAAGGCGACGCGGCCACGCAGGCGAGCGAGGACACGACGCAGTYGGGTGTCGGGCGGCACGTGGGCACGGGCAGGAGCTGCGGCAGCTCTCCGGAATTCCGCAGGAATCTGGCCAAGCCGGGCGCCATCCCCCATGTCGGCTGGATCCCGCTGAGGGGCAGAGCCAGCTGGCTCCAGCGAGCGCTTTCCAGCCCTATCCGGAGGGGGAAGCGCYGCCATGTGCTCCCTTGAGAACTCCCCAGCTGTTGGAGCAAGTGGTCAGACCTGCTCCGCGAATGACATTCCCGGCCTGAGCGTGACGGTGCCTTGCAGTGTCCTGATCATCTGCAAGGAGAAGCAGAACCTTTCTACGGACCAGACCTTACGCTTAGAAAAACAGCTCCGAAGACAATCACTTTGTGCTCCAAAAACAGCACCCCCCTTTTTTTTTTCTCCAAGTAAATTAGATGATTTTTAGTGACTATTTAGTGACATTAGTGAATATTTCCGATAAGTAGTGCCTCACCTCTTCTTTAATAAGTACTTACAGGGTTTGTTTCAGAAATTATATGAAGTAATAGGGATAAAACTACAGACAGCACCCAAAATTATAGATTTAGTACATATGAGTTTAAATAACTACGTTACATCAGTCTAAAACCTGAGGTGTGCAGGGTAAGAAGCAGCAGCCTGTGCCCCTTTGGGAAGAGGTGCTATAGGAAGGTGCTGCCCTAATGATGTAGATTTTACTGAATTTGGRGGATTTTTTGCCATGCAGACTGAAAACGTGGATCTTTTTTCAAGGTCCATGCTCTTGAAAAAAAGAGACTTCCTTGATCCTCCATGAGAAACTGAGGAAAGCTATTTTTCATTTGGGAATTCTGCTGCTCCTGTCTCAATTTTTATTTCAAGGAATATTCTTATGTAAACACACCCAGCGAGGCATGTGAGTCATGTTACTGGAATGAAGGACATGACGCATTCCCATCCCTCTCTGATCCGTGCTGAACGGGGGTCCTGAAGCCAGAGATACGAGGATACGTTAAGCCACAATGCAGGAACCAAAATAATTCTGAATTTCTGAATTGTTCTTTGGGAGTGAGAAGCAGATTTTTTTTTTCAGAATATCACATTAAGGACCATAGCACCACGGAAAAGTGCAATGCCTATGAACTCACCTTATGCATGCATGAACTCTACTGCTCTTTATTCTTAGACAGAGAATCTGGTCTGTTGTTTTCACTGGTGTCTACATATGGGGCTAAAAATGTTATTATAGCCCCAGCCTCCCTGCTGGGTCACTAAGATCACTCAGTCACTCAATATCATACACGGTTCTGAGAATGAAAATCTAAATCTTCATGCATATTATATATATATGTTTAATACAATGATTTAACAAAAAATAATCAGAATTTTTAGAACGGTGGGCATGTCAGAAAATGAACTACAAAACCCAACATGCTGAAATCTATTCAAGGACAGATTTTGAGGCACTGCTCAGTTACTAGATCAGTAGTGACATACCTTAAAAAAGCCCATTTCAGTAGAAGATGAGAGTTTGTGATGAATTACATCATATACATTACAGAGGCCTCACCCAGAACGAGTGAAAAGTGTTAAACATCCTTACAGATCAAGCAAAAATGCAGCTCTTTCCTCAGTCCAGCTCTTTCCTCATTTCGCAGTTCTGCAGCGGTGTTCTGCTGTTACAGTAATGGATGGAAAACTTAAGCTAATTTATCTTAAAGATTCACATGGGAGTCTTCCTTGCAAAAGGATATTTTTAGGTTAAGAGAAGAAGTTTCTGCCAAATTTTCGCTCCACGAGATGAGAGGCTTTGCTGCTGTGTGGTTGCCAAAAGACCCCACTAGCCTGTGGCAGCTGCTAGCCTAAAGTTGGGAAGTGTGGAAAATTGGGGCTGGACCAGCATTGGCAGCCCTGGGACATGGAAGACAGAGAAGAAAAGCGAGGTTGTTATACTCACGCTGCGCTCCTGAATTGCACTGTGCACAAGCTGGATGCACCTCAATGTGGCAAGCACAGAATTACAAAATTTGGAGTATGACAAGATGACCATGAGGCAGCAGGGTGCCCTGGTGGCCAAGAAGGCCAACGGGATCCTGGGGTGCATTAAGAAGAGCGTCTGCAGCAGGTCAAGGGAGTGGATYGWCCCCCCTCTACTCAGCCCTGGTGAGGCCACATCTGGAGCACTGCGTCCAGTTCTGGGCTCCCCAGGACAAGAGGGATGTGGAGCTGCTGGAGAGAGTCCAGCGCAGGGCTACCAGGATGATCAGRGGCCTGGAACATCTGCCCTGTGAGCAAAGGCTGAGGGAGCTGGGTCTGTTCAGCCTGGAGAAGAGGAGGCTGAGGGGGGACCTGATCAGCATGTATAAATACCTCAAGGGAGGCAGTGAGGAGGAGGGGGGCGGCCTCTTTTCAGTGGTGGCCAGCGATAGGACTAGAGGAAACGGCCACAAGCTGAGGCACCAAAAGTTCCACAGGAACTTGAGAAAACACTTCTTGACAGTGAGGGTGCCAGAGCCCTCGCACAGGCTGCCCAGAGAGGTTGTGGAGTCTCCTGCTCTGGAGATCTTTAAAACCCGCTTGGACGCAGCCCTGTGCCCCGTGCTCTGGGTGACCCTGTGTGAGCAGGTGGGTTGGACTCGATGACCTCTGAGGTCCCTTCCAACCTTAAGCATTCTATGATTCTGTGATTCTACTTCTGCACTTGGAAACGTGCCTTTTAATGCAACAGAGAGGTGAGGGAGACATGGGAGCCCTGTTGTGTTGAGGAGCTGCCCTTTCAAAACGCTTTTTGACTATCATGAAATATTTACACTTGAATTCATACTTAATGACTTTAATTGTTGCAGTAAAATAATTTAGTGAGAGTGTTTACATACAAGTTCTTCTCTATTCAGAAATAACTACAAGGAGCAGCATGTCTATATATATACCATGTGCAGGATACTTTTAATTGGAGGAATTTAAAAACTGATAATGTTTACATACCCTTAGTATCACATTTTCATCAGTTCCATTTATGGCTTTTCCAGCAATGGTACTTTTCAGCAAGCTGTCACATTCTTTCTGATGTATTTGCAACATTTACWATCCAATTCCATATGTAAAAAAAAAATACAATTATCTCCTTTTAAAGTATACTAGACTAAGCTGCAAAGCGAATAAAAATAAACTTCATTTGCGCTTACTTTTGCAGTCATGGTGTAGTCTAGCARGGTTACTAGTAGGCATTTTTTTCTAGTATTTTTGCACCAGTGATTTTTGTAAAAGTATTAAGCTTAAAAGTGCACCAGAGATGTGAAGATTCTGTTTTAACGGCACAGTAATATGTGACTGAGTTTTAATGTTAAGCTTTGCCAAGCAGCTTGAAAGTTAGTGTCAACTTCGCACTGAAGCCCAACACTGTATCTGAGTTCGCCAGCTGAATAAACAAACACGTATTATAAAGTTTGCTGGCACAAAGCAAGCCACTGATCTCAGCTGCAGCAACCAGCATCGGAAAGAAACTCAGTGCATTTATTTTTTATAAGTTGCCCCGATGTGCTGCTGAGGTTTTTATTTGGTTAGCAAACTTGGAGGCTTTCGGCCTTTCCCATCTTTGTAGTTGCTCCTTATCTGAGAAACCACAACGTGGTAAGTGCTGGCGGGCCCTGAACATAGGAGGGTTTTGTGCCACTGTGGAAAGATGAGGCTGGAAAAACCCCAGCTTCCGCAAACAGCAGCAGATCTCCTGTCTAAGCATTACACAACGTCAGGCACTGCTACTGCAGCAAAGCAAGATTGTATCAGGCTACCTGTTTGAAATGCTGTCATATATATGTAAGATTAATTTTAATAGTCTCCAGCCAGGCAAACCAAGGAGTTACAAACCTCCTCTGAGGGAACATTCATATTTTATGTTAAACTCCAGTCAAAACATGATTTGAATCCTAACTTGCTTCCTTTTGCAGTCCTAGCGTTGTACAAAAGAGCAGCTAAATGAGAAGCTCCAAAGCCAGAGCCGAGCAGCTGGTTTTCCTATGTGGTGAGTTTAAACAGGCTTCTCCATCCAGGCCAACCTTCAGGCCACCTTTTCTGCATTTCGGGGCAGTTTTCTGTGACAAGAAAGGGCTTTTAACACTGTAGGAGACAATCTTGCACACAGCTAAATAAGATTAGTGAGTTTGTGAAATGTTTAGCTGGGAACAAAGCAGATCCATATGGACCACAGCTAATGTAAAGATGCACGGTAGTCTGGGCTTCTGGGAACAAGTGCTCCCAATTAGCACCTCCTACCAGTTCAACAAAGCCAGAATAGCTGGTTTTAAACATTTAGGACATGTTGAAATTACTTACTGACATTGAGACTGATGTCAGCTGCTCTTTCTTTAGTATCCCAAAGCATATATTTAAACTAAGGTTATTTAGTAAGCCCAGTTTAAATTATGTTGTGAGATGCAACCAGGAGAGGTTTCCAAAGCGCTAATAACGCATTGATTTTAGTCACATGCAGGGACACTTTGGTGCCCTCTTTCTAACATATCCTGGGCAAAGCTRCACTTTTCTGCAGGCAATGAGCTCCACAGAAACACGAAGCAAACAGGGAAATTCTTTATGTCACTGACAGACGTGTTTAGGCAAAGGCCTCCATAAAGGCAGAAAGCGCCCAGAGGTTTCCATTGCTTTGCAGCTTATCTCTCTAGCTCAGACCTTCGCCCGGATTTAGGGTTTGCTCACGAGGTTGTCTGGCGTTTTTAAAGCCATCGGTACCTTTGATGCCGGGTCTTTTTTACCTTTCAAAGTTGTGCAGCCTTCTTTGAGCTGCAGCAAATCTTTCTGACTCTCCTATCTTACTCACACAATGCTTTGCATCTTCAAAACAGTATATAAGCATTTTCTGTTGGATTTATTGCGCACAGGGCCCTGTAATGAAAATATTTGAATATTTAGCCCTGGTAGCTCTGCCAGGGAAAGAAGRGATCGTCACACGACGGCCGGGTGCCAGAAGCAGCCTGTGGTGCTCTCCATGTCGCCCCAAGGAGCCTCAGCGTGAGCATCGTTACTGGAAAGCCCAGGGGTGACAGGGCTGTTCAGCCAGCTCTGTTAAACTGCAGAATACGGGGAAAAATGGGAGGCTGGACGTAGGGTAAAAGGTTTCTGGCCACCTACTACAGAAACACTGTAGTGTGTAGAAACACGCAACAAACTCCAGCTCCCAGCTTCATGTGGGTCGTAGTTTTCAAAACTGGTATCCCAAGCTACTTAGAAAGGGGAACGGAAAAAAAGTAGGATTTGTTCCAAGATTCCTAAAAGCTTGGAGAGGCAAATGCAGTGACTAAACAGAAAATCTATGCCCTGATTTACTATATACTTGCTGATTTCACCAACCTCAAATTAATTGACTTCACTAGACTTCCTCTCGATTTACAGGCCTGTCAGAGGGTCCTGAATCAGACCTATGATACTGAAAAATAGATTCCCAACATTTCATACAGCTTTCTACAGGATTAAAATAATTTTTTACAGCACATGCTTCCTTGTGCCCTGAACACTGATATGAGGCAGTGGGGTAAATCACGTGGGCTCCAGGATAACCTCTGTTGGGCTGCGTGTCTCTCAGCTATATTTACTACCCACACGAACCTCTCCTGGGCAAACACAACTATATAATGGCATGGAAACACTTAATATTTATCCCACACTCTGTGCGCCGGCATTGCCAGAATCCTCGTTTGCTTCAAACAAACTGACTGCCACAATCCCCCACTTCTGAACACTGTTTTGACACCCGTTTTTAACACCTTTCCAGGCCCAACAGTAGTGGTACGTCAACCCCCCAAGATAAATAACTTGTATGCAGTTGTACTGCGTCCTCCTTGCTTGCAGCCACTGTAAGGGCTTCTCATCTGCTGTGACAGATACCCAAATATTAGTTACTACCATTACAGCAGGAGAGGATTTACTTTAGGCACGGGTTCTCATTTGGTGGGAGCATTTCAGAACCTGCAAATTTTCAGTTGTTGCTGGAAGGACTTTTCTTGCTACACAGATTCTTCACTATGATGGGATTTGGCTATTTTTTACCATTACAGAATCACAGAATCACAGAATATTTAAGGTTGGAATGATCTAGAGATCATCTAGTCCAACCTTCCTGCTCCAGCAGGCMCACCTAGAGCATGTGGCACAGGGCGGCATCCAGGCGGGTTTTGAAGACCTCCAGAGAAGGAGACTCCACAACCTCCCTGGGCAGCCTGTTCCACTGCTCTGTCACCCTAACAGTAAAGAAGTTCCTCCTCACCTGGAGACGGAACTGCCTGTGCTCCAGCTTGTGGCCATTACCCCTCGTCCTATCGCTGGCCACCAGTGAGAACAGCCTGTCCCCTTCMTCCCTGCATTCTCCCTTCCTRAACTTATACATATTAATCAGATCCCCTCTGAGCCGTCTCTTCTCCAGAGAAAACAGGCCCAGCTCACTCAGCCTCTCTTCATACGAGAGATGTTCCAKTCCCTTAATCATCCTGGTTGCCCTTCTCTGGACCCTCTCGAGAAGCTCCACGACCCTCCTATACTGGGGAGCCCAGAACTGCACACAGTACTCCAGGTGCAGCCTCACCAGAGCTGAGTAGAGGGGCAGAATCACCTCCCTTGACCTGCTGGCAACACTCCTCCTGATGCAGCCAGGATCCCATTGGCCTTGTTGGCCACGAGGGCACACTGCTCACTCATGGTTAACTTAGTGTCAACCAGGACTCCCAGGTCCCTCTCCGTGGAGGTGCTTTCCAGCAGGTCGACCCCTAATCTGTACTGRTGCCTGGGGTTATTCCTCCCCAGATGCAGGACCCTGCACTTGTCCTTGTTGAACCTCATGAGGTTCTTCTCTGCCCAACTCATTAGCTGTACTCATATCAAAAACTTAGCAAATGTGTAATTCTAGGCTTTAATTTTTAGATTTCTTTAATGATAATGAGAAGAAAAACTACCTAATGAAGAGAAGCAGTGTACGAAGGTGGCAAGTCGTTCTAGTGTGCCAGTTTTTGATAAACTTGCACTGTTTATCAAAGTAGGACGTTAAACATGATGATCTATGAATGCAGTGAATGCAGTGAAATCAAGTATGGAAATCTGTCATCTCCTACAATTGAAAAATCTGTGAACTGAAATCCTTGACCAAGAAATAGATTTATTTTTCATTTTTTCCATGGATATCTTGATGTCTTACAGTAGACTTAGATTACTTGATCAAGTATATTTTTCCATTAAAGTATACTTTTTCTCCTTATCAATTTAGGCACATTATTAATAATTTTCCCTTGGAARCAAGGGTAACTTTGCCCCAAAGCAAATGCTGCGGTGTTGCTTGCACGCAGACACCTCCATGGGATTCTTCAGTGGGCTCTGGATGCATCTCCAGGAGACTTCAGCCCGGAGCCGCAGCAGCAGTGGGTGATACCCCCATTACCCTTCAGGATGAAGAGCAGACTGAGTGAGATCCTTGGACCCAGTATATACTCTGAAATGCACCGCGTGCCCTGCAGGAACTCGCAGGCAATCTGCTCATTGCGCCGGAGCAGTTCAGGATGGGCCAGGGCAGCGTGTGCTGCCCCGGCAGCTCTGGCAGCTCCCCTGCAATCCCTGCGCTCGTAGCAAGAGGCTGCAGAGCCTTTTTGCATGACTCAGGAGCCGGATCTTTCCTGTAATGTGCACTTTGGTCCAGGGTGCCAAATGAAAATTGCTGGGTGGCTGCAAAAGCCTCCTTCCCGAGCAGATGAGCTAAGCTATTTCTGCCTAAATCATCTTTGTTCGCTGCATTATAGAAACACACTCAAGTAATGAGAGCGGTCAAATAAACGACCCCTTCCTGGCTTCACGGACAACCTGTGCTTGCTGTTCACTGTGCTAAGGAGCACTGACAGATATCCCAAACGGTCAATTAAAGATGCAACTAAATAGTGGTAGCACTGTTTATTTTGGTATTTCCAAAGAAATTTGCATTCCTTATATACACTCATATCAGTAAAAATGACTTTTAACACCAGCTGTTACCACACTAGCTGTTGCTGTATTTCTTCCTTTTTATTTTCTTGTGTGGCAGTGGAAATGAAGGCGCCGTGTTCCTTGAAGAAATCAAGAAACTACCACGCCAAGTGGATTACAGGTGTCAAGCTCCTGCTGTGAGCAGAGACCAAGTATCTCGGGTCCCTGCACAACCCTCATTCTTTAAGCTTTCTCCCTCCTGTTTGCCCGGGAGCCCCTTTACACCCTCTAATGCACTTTGACCTTTTCAGCCCTTCATRTTATTTCAGTACAGACCACTCTTGTACTTGTTGCTGGACAGAAAGCTGCTACATTTCCCAGGCAATACCTTTGCAGGTGGCTAACGATAAAATAAGTGTGGAGTGATAAAATCAATCTCAGTCACTGCCCAGGAGATATAGGAAGCTTTCTGCAGAGCAGTCTTTAGCAAACACAGTAAGTACAGGCACTGACCTTCACACTGGCTTTTGGACTCTGTGTGAGTATAGAGTATAAAATGTTGTATTTCATAGAATCATAGAGTAATTCAGGCTGGAAGGCTGCTACGTCAAGCTAAATGGCACCCGCTGCTCTCTCCTTTTCCACAAATCATTTTATCACCAAAGGCAATCAGGTTGGTCAGGCATGGCTGACCCTCGGTTCATCCCTACAGGCTGCTCCAAACCACCTCCTCCTCCTTCAGAGGAAGGCTCTATTTGCACTGCCTGCTGTTTACACAAAGTATTTAACCAGCTTAATTACTTTATTGCTGCTCTGCGCTTCTTACCACATATTTTATGATTCAGTACATACAATAAAAGTACTCGATGATCCAGGCCTGGCGACTTTGCTGTGAGCCCTCACGTTGCACGAGTATCTGCAGGGAGATCCTCACCTGCAGGGACAGGGAGAGGGTGACAACAGCAGCCCCTTTGGCTGCTCTTCACCTCCCTCCCAGCTCCCAGCAGACGCTACCTGCGCRCATTGGCCTCTCATTAGAAGCCAATTCTGCAAACAGGTAACGCCTTGAAGGACAGAGGGTGATAACAAGTCTATGCAACACGTAGATGCAAAGCTGAAGATTACATCTGACGCAGCAGAGCATTACAGTGGCTTCAGGACAGTCCTGCTGCCTTGACGGCAGTGGCGTTGGGTGAGCAGAAATGCTGGAAAACACACAAGCAGTCAGGCTTACCTAGTTTTCAATTTAACAGAAGGCTGCTTCAGCAGCAGATACAATGAAGAGGTAGTTTTAACTCTACTGTGACCAATTATGAAGCTTCTAGTGATGAAGAATTAAGTTAACTTTCCCTCGAAGGCTTCTTTTAAAGGGCGCTGCAGAAGAGCAGCTCTGGAGACCTCTCCTACCCTGCCGCACTTGAAAGCGCTCCGGCCTCTCAGATGCGCTGCTCAGGGGAGCTCCTTTTATTTTATTAGTAACCACAAGARAAAAATAAGCAACAGCCAACTAGTAGAAGAGTTGGGTTTTATTATTTAATAAATTTGCTATTGCTAATGTGGCTGGAAAACTGAAGGGAGATGAAGAAGAGCAGATGTGCTGATCACGGGGCAGGGTGCTCAATTGATGGTGGGAAAGTAATGAGAGGTCCCAGGGAAACACAGAGCAGAGAGAAACTCCAACAAAAGGGAAATTTTAAAGAGAAGGAATTGATTTTTCCTCTTTATTTATTTTTTATTCTTTTTTTTTTTTTCCTGGTTGGGCCAAACACCTTCATGATATCCTTTGGTCTGCACAATTTTAACTCTTATTTTCAGATCATAGAAGACTTTCTGTGTAAAAGTGAAAAGATTCTACTCACCACCCCTGGAAACGAGTGTAGGGTTCATATTTCTCCCACATTTTAAAAGTAAATAGGTCGCTTGTGTAGCCAGCATTTCCATCTGCCAACTTAGAAAGAGCTCTTTTTAAGATGCTTGTTAGCAATAGTCCACTGTAGGTCACCTTTGGCTTGAGAAATGTGTGCCCTATATGACCAGATAACAAACAGCTCCTCCACATGTCATCATTTTGATCTATGCAAGTGTAAAAAGCCACAAAATTTCCACACCTGCCTCCTGCCCCTTCACAGGCTGTAATTGTCACTGTGGTTTGGAAACAAAACCAAAATGGGAAGTTCTGATTTCCAAGGAGCTCAGTACAAGGCAAACCTTCAATGTGGCAACAGGGATCTGCTTTGCTTGCAGAAGAACAAAAATGTTGCTGTGCCATTATGAGATACCTGTAGGTTCAACGTATCTGTGACAGAGCTCACCAGTTTGTGGTCTGGAACAGGATGTCTGCTTAGCTGGGAGGAAAAAAGAAGGAAAATCTGATCAACTGAGGCAACAAGACATGGAGTTGAAGGGGTGAAGAAATTCATCCTTCCTGAGCACTCAAAAGCACGAAGATTTCAAAGGGTGATAAGGACACTTGCTATCAAGATCTCAGGAAGGAGAGGACAAGAACAAGAGGATTAATGTCAAGAGGACACCTGATCATCAGAAGAAGTACAAACCTGCAAGGAGACTAACTGGTGTGTCTATCACTGCAATAAGCCTTTGCTTCCAGTGGGCCTCGGGAAASAGGTCAACTGAAGAAACTGTCATTCCCCTTACCATATAGGAGGGAGGAAAAGGGGAAATGGACATGAAAAGAAGAGTAAATCACCCACATTACAGCCCTGTCCTTGTGCCAAACTCTAAGGCAGTTTCACACGTGAAACTGGGGCAAGGCTCTGCAGCACTTGCAGACTTCCCCCTTCTCCGCGTGGAGCTCAGTCTCTCCTGTATGGCACCAGACACGCTCTGCTGGAGAACACCAAGGAGTCAGCACCTCCAAACCCTTCATCGAGAGAGGTTTTGGCTGCTGCGTGCAGAGTGAACCGTGAATGGGACCTTGACACAAGTCCTTAGTCTCCTGCCCGTCTCTAGCCCCTTTTGGGAAGGTTACCCCAATCTAAGTTTGCTCACTAGCTGTCGTTCACTAGACTTAGAGCTTTTGTGCTGAGGACCGAAGAAGAAGGAACTAGAGCTGGAGCTGGAGCCTGAGAGGAATAGCAGTGTAAATACAGCACATCAGTTAGGKGTGATTTAGACTTTTTGTCATTTATGTTAAAGGAATCTCTTTAGTTCTGGTTATTCAACACCTGGAAGACTATCTTTGCTCAGTGAGAAAAATAAATTGTTAAGCCTTATTCTTTTTAACAGAGGTGGAGAAAAGAAGCCATAGGGAAAAAAAATATTAGAAAATAACTCTACCCTTGCATTTTACAAAGAAACAAGTAACATGTACTCTCCCAATGCCTTGTATTTGAGTGATGACTCTACAAGCAGTTCTTTGCATGGAGAGTCATCCCACCACATTGAGTATCAATCTAGAAGCCAACTTGATGCCAGAGGGGTGAACAAAAATGTTTGAAATACCATGTACTTTATACCAAAGTCCTTTCATCATATTTTTATTGAAGAGCAATAAATAAAATTCCCAGAAAACACCTTTAGTCAGTTTATCTGAATAAAAAATGAGGTGTGTTTTGCCATGGGTCTGCTTGATGGTTTATGGAGCTGCTCAGTTGGGTATGACGGGCAGAACAGGTCTCAGGGGAAGTGCTGAGTAGTACGGAAGCCTGAATCCTTACAGTTTCCTTAGCAAGGGGAAAGCACTTTTTATTTTTAATTTTGCCACGGATAAAGCATACAATTGTAAGTGAAACAGGGTGTCYGGGCTGTTCCCTTGCCGGCAGCCGTTTCCGTGCGCAGCTCTGCCGTGCCCGTGCTGCTCCCCAGATGCGCCTCGGCTGCTGCCGCTCTCAGCAGCTCTGCCAAGCCGCGCACCGGCTCTTCTCGCAGTGTTTACAGCAATGTAGGAGTCTGGAAAATGCTCTTCCTGTAAGATATGCACAAAAGCAAAATTCAAGAGAAATAGCAATCTCTTGACTGTTTTGATGGCAATGTTTTCTGTACAAGGAGTTACATTTTTTTTTCTTTGTTTTTTGCTTTTACATTTCCACAGCTGCCAAACTCATACTGTGTTCATCTCCCATGTTTCAGGAACGTGACACCTTAACTGCAAGGCATTTTCACAGGATCACAGGATGGYTGAGGTTGGAAGGGACCTCTAGAGATCACCTAGTCCAACCCCCTGCTCCAGCAGGGACACCCAGAGCACGGGGCACAGGGYGGCAKCCAGGTGGGTTTGGAAGATCTCCAGAGAAGGAGACTCCAGCACAACAAAATAGTCTTTATTCGAAGGCTATCACACACATTTTTGCCTAGGTGCAAGTATCACCAGAGAGTAACCATATCCTTCTTTATGGCTTTGCTTGAATTTGCTTTTTTTGGAGAGGGAAACAAAGCAAAGTTTTAACTTTACTTGTTAGAACTGTAGAGGCAGCAGAACTAGCCAGTATTTACTCTGTCTCATGAATTATTAGTAAGTTATCAGAGATTTCCAACCATGGGAGTTTAGCTGGGGATGATGGAAGGGACACAAAGAAACATTTGCTTGACTCTTGCCTCTGTCCCAGGGAAGTGTCACATCGGCTCTGGGGGATATTCTCCGTTTTACACCAGTGCAAATGCAGTGAGATGTTGTGAGGCTCCCCATCCATAATTTCTTAATGAAAATCAAGAAAACTTAATTGGGTTCAATCATCACTTACAACAGCACAGATATAGATTAAAATCATCATTAGATTTATATCAACAAGTGAATGAGTGGCCAAGAACACTGGGCCTTGTTTAGAAAGTCACTGCCCTTACTGGAAACGTGTTGCTTATAAAATTAAGATTTTTTAAGGTAAAATTTTCCGATAATATTYTTTTTTTCTTCAAAGTCTTTTTTGCTTGCTTGCTTGAACATAGCAACATCTTTCAATGAGGTTAATTAGTTGCTAAATTCCAGTATTTAATAATTTCATAAGTRTCACTGTGTTTGTTGAGCAATGAACAAATTAATTCTGCAAATACATTTCAACTGCTCTGAAATAGGGGCACTTGTGACTGGTCAAATCAATATGTTAACACTGAGCAATCAGACCCAGAGCAAAAATGTTGATGTTATCCTTCCCACATGATCCATTGGCAGGAGTAAGGTGACTACCAATTTACCAGCCTTAAAAATAAATTCTGAGTATTTTTGTCTCCCTTGAATCTCTCAGAATAGCTAGTAGATRCTTTTGCTGTTCCACCACTCATTATTTTCAGCTGCTCAGCAATCAGAATTCTTAAGGAGATTCTGACTTTTGGAAAGTTCTTCTCATTCCATTTGGAGGTAAGGAGGAGAAAGAACATTTTAAAGTTTCTTAAAACATAAGATTCCAGAGGAGATACTGTTTAAGGAAAACTGAAATGTGGTATCCTAAAAGAATTAAYTAATAAAAAGCTTTGAGTCTCAAACTTTGTCACTTTATTCTGAAAAGCATAATGAAAGTGGTAAATTAATTGTATGACACTATTAAAATGCTTTTTCAATTTCTTCATCATTAAATTTCATGAAAATCAATTCTTTTTTTTTTTTTTTTTTTGCAAGCTAATTTCCCAAAGGAAAAAAAAAAGAAAAAAAAAAAGAAGAAAAAAGAAAAAAGAAAGAAAAAAAAAAGAAAAAACCCTCCAGAATTCAGAAAATCTCTGACCTTCTTTGTTCTTATCGCTTGTTTTCTGTGCTGGGTTCATCTGAAGCTCTGTGATACAGGCTCTGACCACAGAAGCCTCTGCCACCACCTCCCGTTCTCGGTGTGATTCTCTGACTCCATCTGCCAATGCAGGGGTGTACTACAGCACAGCCATCACAGCGCTCTGGGTATGGCACTTCTTATATTAAAGATTGTCTAAGGGCTTAAACTGATGCAAAACATTACCAGTAAGTGTCATAAACCTATACTACACTTTAAATCTAGTTGTGCATCAGTTGGAAGCGAGTGCTGAATGTATGAGGCCCTTCTGCTGAGATCATCAAAGAGAAATGGGTAGATTCTGAGAAGAAGCTTAACTAAAACATTAAGGAGGAGGAAACAGAAACATAAGGAGTTGCAAAACAAGCCGGCAGTACCTTAATTAACAGGAAAATCTTCCCAAAGAATTGATGTCCTTGGACCGTGCTGAAATACTTAATTGGTTCTCTTTAGGGCAATGTGGAAGCAGAAGGAGGATGCAGCAGTATTGGAGAGCCGTTGTGGAACTTCACTGTGTGCTCTTCCAAGTGGAGAGGGTGGAGATTTCCTTTGCTGGACATTCGTTTTCCTGAGGACAGTGAAAAGAAAGTGTTCAGATATAGATATTTAGCTGCCTGGATGTATAAATAGCGACGGAGCAGCTGGCTGCGGGAGAGTTAAAGGAAGTCGAAGCAGAGGGTTTGCCAGGAGGAAATCATCAAGGGTCCTGGCTGGCGAGAACAGAGTCTGTCCCAACATCTGCTGTCCCTGAAGGACAGGAACAAAAGCAGCTGTGAAAGAAATAGCAGCACACGAAGCAAGCAGAGAAAGGCACGCGCCCTCTGCGGCCCTGGTGCTCCGCATGTCCAGCAAGATGGGCTGAATGTGGCCCTTGTCGGAGAGCACAAGGGCACAAAGTTATTCTGAGGCTTCCACTGAAGGGGCTGATGTTCTTCTGCCAAGAGCTGCTTTAGGAACTGAAAACGACTTTGATCTAATGCACTAACATGCTAACTGTGCATCCTTCCTTGTCAGCAGCATAGGGCAAGAAAGGGCTGCGTGGAGAAAACTACATGAATCTATATCATTAATTAAAGCTGTGATGAGCATTAGACAGTGCCTTGAAAGCCCACCCATTTTATCACTACATGCAAGAAGTAAGGAGCAAAGCTACATTATTTTTAATGTAAGCTGCCGAACGTGAGAAGGGGGTTTATGTAACCTGCCTGCCAACTGTCCTTAACTTCAGCATGAGCTCCTGCACCGTGAGCCGCTTCCCGGGCGGACACTGAYGGCTGAGGCAGCCCCGGCCACGGGTGGCTCCGGGTCTTCCGCAGGGAACATGGCAAATGGCTCTGTGGGAAGGATGCTGGAGCAGGACAAGGTGCCTGCAGCCAAGGGAAAAGGCTCCTCTGAAGCCAGGACCATGCTTGGTTGTGAGGGTTTTATCCCTTAGAAATGAAGGAAAGAGCTGCTAAGGATGGGCTGGTTAATGCAGTGGTTTGAAGAGGAGAGAAGCAGCCGTGAGCACGTGGCAGCCTTTCCAAGCACAGCACAACCTTGTCTTCAAGCTGCCAGGGCGGAGAACATCCKTAAGGTGAGATCTTTCCTCGCTCTGCTTAGCGCTTTGTACAAGGCCTAAGAAATTGCTTGATGGCCCGTTTCAAGGTATCTTGGGTCATAAACCTGTTCCCTGCTTTGATGGTTTAGCTAAGTCTAACATAGCACAACTGATTTTAACCTGGGTTAACACGGTGTCCTTATGTGCAAGAATTGCTCAGGGTGAGCAAGGCTCATTGTGCTGATGGACTCTGTAAATCTCTGCATTTTATTTCCTCTGCTCTAGTCTGGTTTTCATATGCTTCCAGTTGCGGAAATTCAAATGCAAAATGGAGGGAAAGAAAACAAGGATATTAGATGGGAACCAGATGTCCCCGGTAAAACCACTTTCCATGTACCACAACCTTTTAAAGACTAAATAGAACTGCTGAATATGTCATGCAGATGGGAACAGGAGATGAGCTGCACAGCTTTGAATCTCTCGTTTTAATGACTTTGTAGATAAGATTCAGAGTTTCTAAAGTATTCTGCTTCAGACACATGCTGTAATAAGGAAGCCAATAAAAACAATGAATAGTTTATTGTTCAAAACACCTTCATGTTCCTTAATAATTGCAATTCTGAATGCTCTTTATTTAACTGTAATTATCTCAGGATTAATTATAGCTCCTATAGACACCGTTTCATACTTCAAAATAATATTAATTATAGACTTGTATACCCTGTTTCCTCAAAAAAAAGTGAAATAAAAATCTTATTTCTTTTCCCTTTTAAGGGACTGTGATCTAAAATATTCATCAATGTGCTTTTGATTTATTCCAAATGCTGCCAAATGCATCATTCACCGGCATGTTTGATGATATACTAGTGTAGTTCTCAGCAAACACTTCGATGTTGAGGGCTGGAACGATTATTCAAGCATTATTACTCCATTCACCAGCTCTGTTTGAGAGCCAGAAGAGGGCACATTTGCTRAATATATTCTAGTCTAGCACTTTAATTAGGAGAGACTGGAGAAAATTCCCTGGAGCTTTTGGCTCAGAGCGCGCCCCAGCCAAGCCAGCCCTGTTAGGTACCCACCACAGTTTGGGCTCTGCCTGATCTGGAGATTAATGGAGCTCAGCAGACAAGCTATTAATTTCCTGCCTTTCAGGAACATTTTATGCTTTATACTCATGAATGTAAAAGCAAGTGCAAAGGGAACAAAAGGAAACCATTAAAATAGAAATAAAAATGACACCGGCAGGAACTGTGATTCCTGATTAGAAACACTGCACATCTTCTCTTACCGTTTTAGCTCCCAGAGCTTAATACAGAACGAGATCAAAGGCAGCATGTGTTTATCAGGGGTGGATCATGCCAGACCAAGCTCCTTTGATGTGCTGTCAGATCGGCGCAGGAAATATGGACCTCATCTATGTGAAGTTGGGAATAACTTGTGATGCCACCGCATGGGAGCACAGCTGTGAGAGGAATAAGAAAGGAGTAAGAACTATAAAAGCGAAGCTTAGGCAAAAAGGAAGATAGCAGTGAGGCTTGGCTGAAAGAGAAGTGATGGTGGAGGGAGGTTGCTGACCCCCAGGGGTTTGCAGGGGCTCCGGGAACTCTGGAGCGGTGCTTGACCTTCTCCCACTGCCCAGAGGTGCCTGCGTTGCCGTTGCAGACGTGACGAAGGAGACGACTGCAGTATTGTGCAGGAGGAAGAGGAGGGCCCTGGCGTCGTGGCAATGTGAACTGCAAGACCATGCCCCTCAGACCTAATCTTATCTTCTCTCTGGCTTCTGAAGAGCCAGCTCCTGCTGATCCTAACACCAAAAGGTGCCCGCAGGAGCAACAAGCCCAGAATCAAGGAACTTCCACCAACATTTAGATCACAGAGCCAATGAATCACAGAATGGTTAAGGTTGGAAGGGACCTCTAGAGATCATCTAGATCCATGGCCTAAGTTCCTTAATAGCACATCATTTATTGTAGATTTCCTGCATTTCAGAACACTTGGTGCATTTCAGAAAAATTTCAGAAATTGGTGCATTTCAGAAAAAAAAAAAAAAAGCAGAATCTTGTAAGAAAGCTTACCTGGACCCTTCTCATGAATTATGGAGAATCCAGTTCAGATATATTCACATTTTGAAGGTTAAATGACCAGGGAACATCATTGTCACAGTGACAGTCCTTGTTCTCCCTGCCCACCAGCTCTGAAATTTGCTGACCTGAAATTTTGCTTGGGGATATATCTGTTTGTGAAGCATTTTCTAGTTAATAGTTTGCTTGCCCTATTGCTTAGAGAGGTGTCATTTCATTTTGCATTCGTTGGCTGTGCTGAATTCGTTGCATTTGTGGTTGTGGCTGAGGACAAGTTGCTACAGTTTTGATTAATTTTCAAGCTACTTTTCAATCTTATGAGTTTTATATAAACCACAAGATGGCACAGCTGTAGTAGCAATATATGGCAGTCCAGGTTGAACAGATTAAGATAAAAATTAACACAGTATTTAACATAAAATTAACACAGTAGAAATGCCCTCATCTCTATAGCTGTTAAATACTGTGTTAATTTTTATTAACAAGAAAGAGAAAAAATTACCCGTTTCCATAGAAAAGAAAATCTAACTGAAGGGCAGTTCCTTTTGGCTACAAACTGAGAATAACCAGTATATGAGGAGAACCTGAGAGGACTATAGAAGAGAAGGCTGATGTGTCAGCGTATATAAATATGAAAGAGGTTGTGAAAAGATGAACTAGATTCTTCTCAGTGGTGCCTAGTGACAGGACAAGAGGCAACGTGCAGARACCCAAACACAGGAAATTCTGTTTAAACATAAGAAAAAAGCGTTTGTATTGTTAGGACAAATGAGCACTGGAACAGGTTATTCACAGAGGTTGTGGRGCCTCTTGCCTTGAAGACAGTCAAAGCTTGGCTGGATACAAAGCTGTCCTGGACAGCCCTGGCCGGTGGCCTTGCTTGAGCAGAGGTGTGGGACACAGTGATCCCCAGAGGTCCCTTCCAAATCCAACTGTTCCGTGAGTCTGTGAAATGTGAAAACTTTCTAACTGCTTATATATTTACAAAAAATAACATTTAATAACACATAACAGAAGGAACTTTTCAACARGGAGACCGGTTTTGTCTGAGATGTAAAAGAATGCTCCAACACTGAATTATTTTCCACGGATTATTACACTGATTATGCAATAGCTTTGTACCAATACTCTGTATTCCACAGACAGTTCCATTTGCAACTATTTCCATTTCTTCATAGCAAAAGTTTGAGAACAATCTCCAATTAGATTTCAGGCCTTAACAAACTTCTGAAAGTAGCTTATCATAATAAAATTTGCAACAATACAATAAAATATTTTACGAGATAAGACTACTAATGTGAATTTACAGGATTTGTATTTCTATGAGTATATAATATCCTAAATGAGAAAAGTAATGTTAGGGAAATGTGGCCCAGTCATTACATCTGCAGTGTGTCACAGGGAATAGGTGTTTATTATCTCTAGGATTTGTATTCCTCTTATCCCTCTAACTACTGAGGAGACGAGGAGAAGAATCAAGGACTATGCAGGGAGGTTGAATTTCATTATATTTATACTATTCTTCTGCACACTTAATTGGGGAGGGCTGTATCATTCACCAACTAGGTTTGCAGTTTTTCCTGGAGCTGCCCCATATCTAGCRTAATGGGGTGATGATCTGTGATTTAATTTTCTAGGGGTGACTGCAATAAAAATATTAACTTGAGATCCATTTGCTTACTCTCATATTTGTCACTGTCACAAATAGTGGTTATTTGGACATACCCCACTATGGCAGAATAATCAAAATCTAAATATAAGCTCATATAAATATAGATATATATCTATTGGACATATCTATGTTTAATCATATAATCTATATCCAAAAGGGAAAACAATAACCTTACTAGTCAGACCCTCTTACAGAAAATCAGATTCTCTGATTAGCATCCAGATTAAAAACTGACCTTTCCAAATTTCAGCAAGGCAAAGTATTCCTTGGCTTGTAAAGTGAGATGATTCACCAAATGTTGCATTTTTTTAAATGAGTTATGAAACTTTAATTATCGAGTTTTGCATCTAGATCATCACTCTTGTTTATTTTAACTGGAAAATGACTGTTCCTGCAGCCTGATGAGGTTAGGGAACAGTCCCTAACCTTATAAATGTTATAAGATAAATATTTACAAGGACTATCCTAGTAAGTAAGAATTGCTTACATTTGCTTACATTGCTGACATTTATTGATAATCGTGGATTTTCAAGGCAATCTGAGGGACCTGAACACAGAGCGCTCTCCCTCTTGCAAGCCCTCTATCACTTCTGCAATTGTCATCCCAGTCATGTAATATTATCCCAGTCATGTAATATTATATTTACTTCAAGGCTTAACTCTGCAAATACAAAATGCAGTTCCAGGGTGTCCAACGATGTGGAGGCTTGAGCCTCTCTCAGACATTGGAGCAGTCAAAGGCCCACATAAGGACCAGCACCTGCAAATGCGAGGCTTCTGCCAGTACTGTGGCAGAAAGTGTCACCCACTTCTTGATCAGCTGGTCTGTGGAAGACACCACAATGTCGTCCACGTTGGTCTATCYGCTAAGCCTGACCCATGGGCTCCCAGCTCACTCACTGTTGTAAAATATTTACACACCTAAGGCAGGACTGAGGTGCCTAAACTTTGCCAAAGTCCAAAACTGTGATTTAGAAGTCCTACCATCTCCCTCACCTTTTTCGCCTTTGTTGAATAACACCTAGGGTGTCTTTTACATTGGACTCCCATTGCCGCATTGAATCTGGCTTTACACACATCTAAAATTACCCTGGACTGCTCATCCCTGTCCTTGGCTCACAGGTAAATCCAGAAGGAAATCTGGCTTTGCCTGCCTGGCACAGTGGAGCAGTGATCTCAGAGGACACCATGTGTGTGCCAACAGGTCGAGTGGTTCCAACAGCAAACCCCTGGCTCCGTTCTCTTGTCCCTGGGGGGATCACATCTCTCTCACGTCCAAAAAATAATGCCTTGTCAGGGTGAGTAATAGTCTGAACTGAAGGCACCCTGTCTTTGAAAGAGTTCAGCATAAGCAGGAATAAATCAAGAAATACAAAGTCACTGGGTCTCAGAGAGCGAGCATGAAAATGTGACTGCACTAGYAGTCTAGCACTGCTCCAACCCACATCCACACTGTGTCCCGCAGCCGTCCCCAGAGGATGTGCTCCCTTTTCTTGCTTTGAATTCAGCAAGTGACTTGCAAATCGTCCCTAAAAGATCCCTCTGCCTGATTGGAGCTTTATAAGCAAATATTTAATCATTTTATATTGCACAACACAGAAATGAAGACCTCTCTGAACTGCCTGCTGAGACCTCTTGTAGCTACTGTGSTTTACACCTTTGCTTCTGTGTATATATATATATGTGCACTTACTTCTGGACCACTCATGTGGCAAAAAGCCTTTGGCATTTTACTCATCCCCAAACACTTCCTAATTCAAAATGTGTTACTTACAGCTCCGGACTACTGAGAGGATGCTTAGGCATGGAGGAAGAGGGTGGTAATTTACACAGCCCAACAAACCTCAAGCACCTGAGTGAGTCAGCCAGGTCCTAAAATTGCTCTGTAGTCAAGATCCCTTCAGAGCAATCTCTTAGGGCTGAGCTGGACCCTTTGGTGGAGCCGCACTCTGGTCTTTACCTGTATTTGCAAACAGACTCCCRGGTTACATTGGTAATCAGTGAGAACAGCTTGCAGTATGAATAACTCCTTGCCCTGCTTGTGCTTAGAGAGGAGCTRGGGTTTACAGACTCTGCAGGACCATTGCCTACATCTGAGCATGACTTGTGCAGTGAATTAGACCATGTTAGGCTTGGATTACATCTGTGACTACTGTCATGAAACTGCCATTTCCTTCTACCTTTTTTTCGGGAAATATTGGAAACATAAAGAATGTTTATTCTTTGAAAAGTGCTGTTATGCTTCTGTATCATATTTTAATCTTTTTCCCTTTTTCCTTTTCTTATATCTTATAATATCTGAGTTAGCCATCCAGCCACACTGCAGGCTTTTTCTCAATATGATCCATAATCTCTATTGGGCGCCCTATTACACTCATTTTGATTACACTGCTTGCTTCCAAGATGCTCCTGCAGGGATAGTKATAAACAGATTGTACACAGGCAAGTCAATGCAGTAAATTAATTAATGTCACACATACCCTTCATTTCAAAAGTATGGCCCTAAAAAGTCATGGAAAAAACTACCCAATTGTCTGGTGCAATGTGAAAAACGTGTAAGAAATGTGTGCCTCATCTTGCAAGGAGCACCCATATATTCCATATATGCACATTTAGATATTTAGTTTATTTAGACACTTTTAACACACACTGAAGAAAATGTTATTTACTGTGTTTACCTTTCTAATACTCACTTTCTGTCCCAGGAGTCTTATGTGTCTCCTCAGATGGAAAGGAGGAGTAAGGACAGACTAAGGTTACTGGTCTAAATTAATCTAAACTGACAGATCTCTCATATCCTACTAGTTGGCAAGAATCTGTCAAAGACACCTAACTGTTAAGAAAAATTAGGCTTGAAAACCTACGTATAAATTAGATTGAATGAGTAGATTGCTAGTCATTTTCCTAAACAGGTGTAGGAAGAGCATGCAAATAAAAAATAAGAGCAAAATAATCTTCTAATGCAAGTGACTTGATTCCTCCTGCAGAAGCAACTTGGAAACCAGCATCTCTCTTCTAATTCCTCATGTGCAATCATGGGTTTACATTACATCTTTKTCCTGTTAAAATAAAGCAAAGCTCCAGTCCACACAAATGGTGTCCAGGTTTACCTGTAGGTGTAGGTGCTGGTCCTACAGTTTCTCACCTGTCTGCACTGGGTTCCCGTTGGGGCTGTAGCTCCTTCCCACCAGAAAGTGCTGTGGGAGCTGAGGGAAGAGAGAAAGAGAAGGACAGGTTGGGGCAGGCTCAAGTTTTGCCCCAGGAGAGATCAGGTCTAGTCCTCCCAGAGAGACCCAGATGCTCCTGGAACCTCTGAAGCATCTGGAGGACCAGCCGTAAAGGTGGCCACTGGCTTCCTCTCTTACTGCTTACRGCCATGGCTGCACACTTCCCACCTCTGCATTTTCTCCCATCCCTTGGGGGCTCAGAACTTACATGTCGCAATGCTCTCAACAAACTGGGAAGGCCACCAGAGAAACGAAGAGGATGAGGCTCAAGAAGGGGGTTGCTCTGTGGTGCTCCGAGGAGGAAGCGACGGGGCCAGCGCGTGCACCAGGCTCCRTGGGGGGAAGCCGTGGGCTGCGCTGCTCCCAGGGTGTAGCCCCCAGGTGACATAAGAGCAAAGGGGAGTTCACCCTTGGGTGCTCCTTTGCCCCGGGTTTTGGCCAGGCCATCCTAAGGGTATATTTTTTTCTAAGGCTCCAAGGTCTGCTCACTTCAGATCTTGTAGTTCCAGAAAGATCCCCCGCAGCTGAAATACTCGGAGCGGGAACGCAGCAAAAATGCTGAGAAATCGTGAAGGCAGCAAAAGAGGTGGGAGCTGTGGCCTGAGCGGCTGGAGGAAGCGGAGAGGCGAGGCCAGCCAGGCTGTGGGGTTTCCCTCTGGTTTTCCCTGGAGGGAGGCGCCGCGGCTGAGCGCCATCTCCRCAGTGGGGGCACGCACCGATCCCTKAGCCCTCCGGCATGGCGACGGGGTTGTAATGTGGTTTCATTTATTTATTTATTGATTTGGATGGAGGGCGATTTCTTTTTTTGTTTAATGTGGGGAGGCAGTAATATTTATAATTTACTTATAATGTATTTTTTATTTTACTCTGTTTCCTAAGGGGCCATACTGGGCTCGGGAAGCCCCACATGTGTGGGCAGGCGCAAGGGGGAGCAGGCACCAAACAGCCCCTCATTTGCACCCCCTGCACTGGGGCTGGGGCAGTCCCGGTGGAAAACAGATCTGCTCCTCCAGCTCTACCACTGAGGCAAAGCTATAGTTGTTATTATTTTTATTTAGTTATTTTCTTTATTATATTTATTTGTTATTATTATGATTATGTTGCATATTTGTGCTAGGGAATCGGTTTCTTTCCAAGCAAGGGCGGTGAGTTGAGCAGCGGCTGGGCCGGGGGGAGCAGCAGAAGCGCCGCTGCAGGGGGTGAAACCCTCTCCCTCTGCCACATGTGCTGCACGCTGGTTTTCCTTCCTACATTCGAGGAATAATGAGCATGCAACTTTTTCATCTTATAAATAACTTTTGTAAGAGGCTATTCATTTACACAACCTGGATTAGTCAGCATGGACGGAGTCTCATTTTACTGGGCTATTCCCATTCCCAAGGCAGCATTCCAGTGTTTCCCTCCTTCACATGTATTCAAGACTCAGCGCTGCTTGGACTCCTGGGGTGGCTGARCAGCTGTAAACCAGCTCTGTCACACTTGTGACATTACTGTGTGCCATTTACCCACACAAACACTGCTCCCTTTCTTGCTCTCTTTTTATTTAGATATTAAGAAGAGCAGACAAGAATGGTAAGACTTGTTTCCTTCATCCCAAACTTTGCACAAAAAATTCATCACTCTGATTTAAGTCATGCCTTGAACACCTTGCYATGCAGCCCATCTATCTGTCATGGTGTTTGGTGCTTCGTACCGGCCCAGTACAATGCGCACTGCTGTGCACTGATCCATCCAACAAGCTCAGATATTAAAAGCATATCTTTTGCTATCACAAATTGCCCTGTGTGTTTGACTTGAGCTTTGCAGTGCTGCATCTGTGTGTTTTCTTAGCAGTGTTATATTCACAAGAAGTGAACACAGCGCTTCTGTGGCCCCCAAGACTTTCAGTTCTGCTTCTGGCTACTCCCAAATTTATTATTTTTATTTTGGTGTTGAAGTAGATGAAACAGTTTATGCAATCAGAAACAAAACTGTTCCCCTTTCCAAAGCAAAGTGTTGCCACATGATCCATAAGACTTTGTCTGCTGGAGTTCATATATAGGGATGCTCTATAACAGATTAGGAGAAATGTAGTCAAGCTCAAGTACTTCAATTAATTTGAGTCCATAAGTTTGAAATGATTTCAGATCTTATGCGCTTAAAGTGTTTACTCAAACATGAGTCACCTGTGGGACTTCTACTCTGCAGGTCCACCACTGCAAAGTCCTACACCACATCAATAGGAAGCAAATTTGTTATAAAATTCGGATATTAGGTACCTTCTTAGAAAGATTACAGGGTATTTGAACATATATCTAACATGTTTACACTGTTGTCATCTCTACTTACTAGTAATTTTTGATGACTAGGGTGCTTTACACTGTCAGCGTCAGCTTTTACAAGATACAGGAACTGAGTATTGCTTAACAGTAACAAATATTATGCAAAATGGTCTGTAAAGTTCTCCCATACACACTAAATAGAGTTCTTTCAAACTTGCCATATTTTTTCTCTGTGACACATTAAATATTCAAAAAGTAAATTTACCATCAAAACCTAATTAGATAAGAGTGCTAGACAGTGGATCAAGTTGGAAAATAGGAGTGTTATAGGAGATAGAACTGAGAATAAAAATTCTTTCATCACAGTGAAGTGAAAACTTCAGAGCATTCCAGCTGCAGTTAGGAGAGAAATACAGAGGGAATGTTCCTCTAGGAACAACTCCAAAGTCTATGTTCTCATGTCTGTGAGCACCTCCTGGGGCTGGAGCAGGAAGACAYTGAGAATCTTCTCTCCCTCCTCTCAGGAAAGTAGCAGGAGATGCTGTCCTTCAACTCCAAGAGGAGTATTGGGAAGAAGCCTGCATGGCTGGCAGCCTGGCCCATGCCCATGTTCACCAGAGATCTGGCCATGCCCCACARCTATGACATGTTCCTTGGCTTAAGCCAGCCAGGAGGACACAGTGCTTCTCATGAAAGAAGAAAGGAAGTTTATCTTTTCCTGAAAGATTTGCTCAAGGTCAGGCCTCACAGCCCAGACAGGTTCAACCATGATATGATGATACRTAGTTGCCGTCATTTCTCAATGTGCAGTTTCAGTAAAACTTAGTCTCAGGTATCTGAAGTCATCCTAAACACCAGTGAGAATAATAAGGACCATAACATTCAAGCAGGAGCTCTGGAGCAGTAAATAGCCACTGCACTGCACTTGCTGTCACCCAAGGACAAGGTGGGCACGAGGCATCGTGACCAGCTGCCGCTGCTCAGCTCCTTCTCCCACCCTTGGCCTTCCTGGAACAATCGGGATCGAGCTTGGATCATGCAGGGCACAGATCAAGCCACGAGTCAGTAGGTACTTTCTGATGCACCAAGTGGGGCATAGAGCTCCCCATGAGCCTTGCAGCCACTTGCAGTAAAGTCAAATGGTATCAGTGGTTGATGAACATCTCCCTGGGGCCCCTCCTGACCCTATAGCCTTGACACGAATGCTGTTGGCATCATCTCCTACCAGAATTCCCCCCTTTAGCCCAGGAATGGAAACTCAAATGCAAGACAGTCTTGCAGAAATCCAGTAGCAAACAGTCTGAGTGTCCTAATGCAGCAGGAAAAAGGTAATAACACTCTCAAGGGTACAGGTCTTCACCTTACAAAAGCAGGAACCTGGGCTTGAAAAGCAGGTCTTGGACTTTAAAATCTCCCATAGCACTTTTCTGTGTGTCAATAGCCATCCAACCAAGTTTGACAGGAAAARAGAGTTCTCCCCCGTCACCTCCTCAGAAAAAAGAATCCTTTTGCTGTCTCCTCCACAATTTTGGAGCTAGTTTTTTGATTATGATTTTGTTCCAAGCTCACAGCCCCCATCCTCAAACCCTTAGATCAGCTGCAGGCAAGAGCTAGTTGAAAAGGGCATCTCTAATAGGAAAGATTGTAAGAAGATGGCTTGTGGATAGGTGTTGTCTTTGAAGTGCAAATAGGGATCTGTTGTTGTGAAAAAACACTCAATATATGTTATATTTCAGGTCTTCTTAAAGCTCCAAAGAGAAAGATACTTGAAAATACCAGAAATTAGATCTGCTATGGAGGATGAAAGAAAAGAAAAGAAAAGAAAAGAAAAGAAAAGAAAAGAAAAGAAAAGAAAAGAAAAGAAAAGAAAAGAAAAGAAAAGAAAAGAAAAGAAAAGA
>NW_020455562.1:141072-157192 GCF_003342845.1 Nothoprocta perdicaria
AGATAATTGTAGGGAGCACAGCAAAGAATATGCTGCAAGCAGTCAAGAATGGCTGCAACCAAATGATGAAAAATGAAAAAAATTGACTAAACAGACCAAGACTAAGCTCCAGAGACAGCCCATTCAGAATATCACTCAGCACAGATCATCCACAAATGGTTCTATTGCTGAGACCAATATACTTATTCTTGGTTTAATTTACTCTGACACTTCAAACAAATGCACAGTGAAATTTTTCCCTAAAAATATGTATATTTTTAATCATTTAACTGAATTGCTCTATAGATCCCTGGGGGTGGCTGAGCTGGGAATGAGGACTCATGAGGACCCATGTTTATGCTTCCCATACACCGTGTTCCAACGAATTGGGATTTTCTTCTCCCCACTCCATTGCCTTGGCTGCCGTCCTGCATGGTTGCATCCCTCTAACATCCTTTGCTGGCTGCAGGCTCACTGTTTACCATCTTCCTTGGGGATGGAAACTGCAAATACAGATTACAAATGGCCTTGTTCATTATTTACTGATGTCTTTTTGCTCCCAGAGGTCGTTGTTCAACTCAAAAAGATGTCTGTGTAAGAGATTTGTCTCTCTGTCAAAGGAAGAGATGTCTTCCTTTGTAAGAGATGCTATTGTCTATTGAAGCAATAAACTGCTCACAGTGTGTCCTAGAGTCTGCTGGTGTTTCTGGTGCTACTGACTGTCTAACTGGGAGCAGATTTATGCTTATTTTGCACATAAAGCCTTCTATACAATAGAGAAGTGAATTTTATTTAGGTATATTTAAGAAGTTAATTGCAAACTGAAGGAAAATTTTCTATAAAACAGGATAAATATATCTCTAAATTTGCTAGTGCTAGATAAGGAGATACATTTTATTGTCTATATTTCTGTCTGCCAGTCAGAAAAGTTTAGGCTCCAAGAAGGACAGGAACTTCCTTATGAAGAAATCATGTTTATGAAAGACATTAGAGATGATGCAAACAAACAAGCAAGCCCTTCAGTACAACTCCTATAAGACTGCCAAGGCAAACACTACTAAAATTTCTGTTTTTTTTTTTTTTATGAAGACTTCAAAGAAGTTTGTTTTCATGAATAATCCTTGGTGCTTTTGGCTGTACAAAGACAAGAGAGTCTTCACGAGGCCTTTCAGCCCAGCTGCTTTGAAGCACTTGGACTGGACTGTGTTTGCCCAGGAGCTCTAAGGAAGCCAAGTGTGCCACAGAGGAGGCAGAGCTGAAGATATGTAGCACATCCTTAAAGATAAAAGCCAGTCTTGAGACTTGAAAAAAGCCCTGGTTAGGCAAAGGTGTCTTTTATTAAATGTCAAAGAAAGGTCATTACAATCTGAGCTTCATCCAAGCAACGAGGATGTGGCCTGGCTCACAGGGGCTGATTACGCCAGCAAAACAGTTTCCCTCATACTAAATAAGTGAAATACTCAGAATAATCAGAGTTTTTTCACTAAATATAGTTGAATGAAATTTGTACATAACACTGTAGTTTCAAGTCTTCTTAGCTTTTGCCAGCAACCAACCTTGTGGTGGGTTAGGGACAGACTTCTCAAACTGTTACTTAGAATAGCTAACAACAAAGCCAAAGACGTTGTCCGCTCCTGTGTGATAAGCTATAAAGAAAATAGTGTTCAGTACAATGTTGCCAAAACATTGATTTTCTGGACTGGTGTAAAGTCAATGAATCTGAAGGATAAAGAAAAACAGAAAAGTTTTTTAAGTTTTCTATTATATTTAGGCTGTTCCTCTATGAGTAAACTGATATGCTTACCTCAGGAAAACTGCCAGAAATCACTAGTTTCTTGGATATTTTTATAATTCATGCTAATCACCCTTTTCAKCAAAGGCTAAAGCTGCAGAAGCAGTTTGATTGAATTATCGATTGCAGTTGTTTAAGCCAAAGAAAGAATATCTGTACAAAGAAGCTTGTTTTATCACACTTAGGATTTGGTAGTCATTTTCTGTACCCAGTGCCAAGTGGCAGATGTATTTAGATTCTTGATTAGGTAATTATGACAACTCTGTCAAAGGAAATCATCTACCTTAAACACTATATTGTGCCATCTTGGTTTTTAGCTCTTATCGAGTTTGGCATTTCACTTTGATTATAAAATGATGATTTCCAGCTACAATCTGTCTTTTTAAATTAAACATTTCAAAATGTTTTTGCTGAAGCACTCAATTTGTCCAATATTGCATYTTCTTGAAGACTTCAGGTTTGAAACAGTGTATTCAGGTCAAAGAAATTAAGAAATAAGAGCAAGTAAAAGAGTGAAGAACTCAGCTCTATTCATCACACCTATACTGCAGTACAGTATATAGTTACTTATATATTTAGTGTATGTATAGTATATAGTATGTGTATATATATAGTGTGTATATATACACAAATATACATATAAAGAGTATAGTTACATACTATATAGACACAATTGGKTTTTGTTTGCTAATTAACATTCTTGCATTTAAAACTCACTCAGATATGCTAGTCAATGAGGAACAAATTGCCCTAACTTTGCAAATAGAGCTGTGGATTTTCCCTAGCCTGAGTCGTGGGCTTCTCTTGAAGACATGGTTGTCCAACTGAAAAAATGGGACACTTCTTCCGCAGCACAGAAGCAATGCTAGCTGCCCTAGCAAAATCTCACACATATCYGTGGCATCAGCTTTCCATTTATAACCACTTTTCTTTTGCTTTTTTTCCCCTCCTCTCCCTGCAGATAGGCATTGTTTTCTTTCACTGTCTTCTACTCAATGCCAGCCCTTTCACACTTCAGTTTGTTTTGGCAGTCAGAACTCTTCTACATTTCTTCCTTTAGTTGATTCCTTCTACTCAGCCTTAAATTATAYGCTCAGAAAAAACCTAGTTCTTGTGCTGGCTTTTCTGTGTTGTTTACATAGTAGATGCAATACAGTGAGAGGGCAGAGTCATTACCAGGGCCAAGCGCTCCCTGAATTCTAGTTTTACACTTTAAAACAGCCAGTAGTTCAATAGTCTGAGTCTGCAGCTTCCATCATAGCATTCCCAGCCACAGAGTGGAAACATGCCAAGCTGAGGCATGTTTCATTTGCTGCTAACACATTAAAAAAAATCTATATTTATTAAAAGAAAACACTGCAGATCCTCTCTCTGGGATATTCTGACATGCTTAAGTTATCTGGGGTACWAATATGATTCCTACTTTAGCAGAACACTGCGGTGATGACACACTCTCTAGGAAACATCCGTTGTTGTGCAGTTTAATCTAACAGGCAGARGCTTGAGTCTCGATAGGCAGAGCTAAAATCCTGAAAATAACAGCAGAATTAATCTCTGCTTATCACATSTTAGCTCAAGGATTTTGCCTCATGCAGTCAAGGACTTGCCATAATTAAAGCTAAATTAAGAAACAGATGAAATAGACTTCACTAAGTAATGCCAAAGAGCTTGTAATAGGGAGTCTTTCCTCTTGAATGAAAGCCCATCTAATTACTGCTCTTCTAAATGTTATCCTGTGCTACCTGCTCTCCCTCCAAGTCCCATTAGTCTGTAGACACTTCCTAGATGCAATAACACATTATTGATGTGTCAGGACCCATGTGGAACAACTTCTTTTCATCCCAAACAAATGGTAACAGCTGATAGTTAGATAATAAGAAGTCAAACTCTTCATACTTGGATTTCATTATATGTTACATAGCCAATCCAAATTCCGTCTGAAAAAAACATTTGAAGGTCTTGACAGACCACTGGTGTACACTCAAATCAGTTTTCTTAAGTCTAAATCTGTATTTAATCTTTAGACAAATTACATGTTGAAATGTACTGTTTTCTATGCTGACCAAGAAAATGAGCTGAAAAATCTTTTTTTGTGTGGTTGTCAACACAAAAATAACTTCTTGTTCCACTGACATAAGAAAACCAAACATGATTTTATTCAGTATTTACACGTCAAGCAGAGAGTTTTTTGAAAAAGAGACATTTTATGAAAAAGTGAGACTGAGAACACTGCAAAGCAGTGCAGAGTATTGATTAGCATCCTTAACCAGCCAGGACAGATGGGTGAAATCCCTGCTGTTACTAAACTACATGTTTGACTCTCACTCTTGCACAGGGGAGCCAGGGAGCAGAGGTAAGAAAGGGGATGAGAAGGAATAGGAAATGAATTCTCTAGTCAGCTGAAGAAATTTCCATTGATCCAACATGTTCCTTCAATAAATAAAACCCTGGGTTTTTCTCTGGCCCTAGCAGTTCCRGAAGGTCACCAGTGCTCACGAGGAGGCAGGGAGCAGGGAGAGRCGGCGTGGGGCAGGCTGGGGAGAGGCAAGAGTGATGGGACCAGGAGGAAGGCAGGATCACACTCATGTGTCTTTGGCAGACATTTACCAAATCCAAATTAATTTCATTTGAAGGATGAGGATGAAAAATAACGGTTATTAGAATTGCTATATTATTAGTTATTAGAATTTCAGAATATTTCAGAATATTTCAGAATATTTAAGGTTGGAAGGGACCTCTACAGATCATCTAGTCCAACCTTCCTGCTCAAGCAGGCACACCTAGAGCATGTGGCACAGGGTGGCATCCAGGCGGGTTTTGAAGACCTCCAGAGTAGGAGACTCCACAACCTCCCTGGGCAAATGGAAATAGAAGAATAGAATGGAATGGAAAGAATGGAATGGAAGAATAGAATGGAAATAGAAGAATAGAAATAAAATAAGTAGAAGGGTAGAATGTAAGATTTAGCATCATATACTTTAGGTGTCTTGATCAGAATATGTTTCTACATTTAAATTAATTTGAGGAGCTTTTTTTWAATAATTTTCTCCTCTATTACATGAACAAAAAGTACAAAGGAAACTGAGGCAGTTGCCATTTCTTCGATATTTCAGATGATGGCAAACTATCCTTCRATGAATTCAAAGCTTACTTTGCCCRTGGAGTTCAGGGTGCAGAAGAACTGCATGAACTTTTCCATGGCATCAATACGCACAAAACTGATTAAATATCCCCTTTTACAACCAAAGTGCTACATCCTTTATCTGAGCAGGCAAACAAGGCACTGCTCTGTTTTTAGAAAACAAGTTTAAGAGGGCACCTGCTTCAAGGAAGCTAAACTGTGCCATGCTGGGCTTCTAAACCTTGTGTGCGTGTCCTCTTGAATGTGCTTTAGGCATTGAGCACATTACACTAGGGAAGAGCAGGTATTGCCCTACTCCAGTCCTTAAATACAAGCTCCTCCTCTTGACTCTTCTTCACTTACCAGGTGTTGAGCAGGGAAAAAGTAGCTGAAGCTACCGCAGAGAGCAAAGCACAGGAAAAGTCACCTGTGCTACTGCTGTCACGGGGACTGAGTCGGTGTCGTCACTTAGGTGCTTTGGATGTCCTGGTTACGGTTGGGTGTAAGGAGGCCACAGCAGSTTGGTGCTAACGGGCTCATTGTTTTTCAGCAGAGCCAAATTTGTGCCACTGCCTCCTCTCCTTGACCTGCACTCCTTACTGACAGTGACTGAAAGATTAAAAAATTCCTTTTATTTGCTTTTTATCCATCACCAATTATTCACGGCAGTTCTTCCATGTACTGTTAATTAGGGAAATCTTACTAATCCACAGCCTTTTAAACTAGACCGTTTCAGTGCTATAAAAACTCCCAAGGGGACATAATTTATTGCCTTTGCAAASAGGTTATGAAGATATCATGTAGCAATCATGGTTTGGATTGTGGTTCAGTTTTAAAGCAGTGAATATGCTGTAAATCTCTTTTGTTTTTCTCAGATGCATGCTGTAAAGAAATGTATGTTAAAGTGCTATTACAGCCCTGCTTCCTATGTTTACTATGCAGAAAAGCTAAGACTAGGTTAACAGCACCTGGCCTTATTTTATCCAGTGCCAGTTTCCACTGCATCCTTGTTTCTTCCTCTACCTCTTCCAGGTAAATAAAAGCAGCACTTTCATACTGCGACTGAACAGCATTCAACACCTGACAAATATCAGATGGTTATAGCGAAGAGAGACAACTTGGACAGTATAATATAAATTACTTGCTTTCCAGCAGAGATCACATGAAGCAGATATAATAAGAAGGCCAAAACTTGACTCACTGGCATTTGCTGAAAAGGGCAGGTTGTGCAAAGGGCCTCCAATTTACTAACTGACTAAGAAATGGAGCAAAACAAAACATTCAGTGAACCCTGGGAAGTTTTATAATGCAAGGATATCTAAACACTCTCTTGCAAACAATCCCCAAACCATATATTATATGGTGCTTCCACTTACAAATTACCCAGGGCAATGAAATGAAAATCCTGGTTTGTGCCTGCAATAATTTATGACTGTTTTATTTTAGGGAAGGATTAGAAACTCTACTTAGTTGGGTGTCTAGCAGCAGGCAGAGGAKATGCTGCCTGCTGTGTCTGGTTAAATACGGGCCATAAACTGTGGACGAATCCCAAATCTGCTGCGTGCTTCGGTCCCCTGCTTACAAAGTGAAGACTGGCTCCTGATCTATCTCGCAGCCGTGCTGTGGGCATTGAGATTAGGCAGCATCCAGACACTGCAGTGATCCATCCCGCAGGGGAATGCCTAGGGATGCTCACTAAGGACTAAGTAGGCCATGATCAGCACCATCACCTCTGGAGGATCTCAAGCTTTCAGAGCCAGTTTGTCACAAGAGCAGACTTTGGGTTGTTTCCAYTTGCTTTATTTTAACTCTGCCAGCTTTCCGACCCTCACTTGGCGTGTGTGTGAGTCTTTGTACTTCAAAGCCAGGAAGATAAAGAAGAGTGGTGGCCTCAGGTGATCTCCGTGGACCATARGCTTGGGAAATCTGGGTTCCATTCCCGGATGTGCCACAGCAAGCTTTCAAAAAGGAATTTGAAGTACAAAAGACTGCCCCTGACTTAATACATTTTAGTGTGCTAAATTAACCAGGTATTAAAAAAAATCCCTGTTACTCAGGTCATAATGTCAATCATGAAAAAGATGATCAGCAGATTTTTAACTTTTACTAAGATMAAGCCAAGCCCGTTTAATGTATATCTGCTACAAAGCATATAGGCTTTGGCAGACTGCTAAAATGAGTAATCACATTTTTCAACGTGATAGCAAGGCAAATCACAGGAAGTTTTACTTTCCAGGAATTGAGGGCTTTTCTACCTAACTGACTGTGATCTCTGCACCTGCCTGTCTGGTGCAGATCTTCTCACAAAGCAAAAGGAGAGGCAGATGCTACTGCAGTGCCAATGATTATCAGGATAAAAGTAATCCTGAAACTAGATACTTGCAGGAGGAACTAGTTACCACTGCACATCATTGCTTCCAAATCATCAGGTGGAACTGGAGATCATGATGGTGGGAAAAAAATGATTGATACTCAGTTGCTCAGATACTCAAAAAGGATGAACTTGGATTTTACAACTTGTCTAGACCCTGAAATGCAGATCATTAAGTCAGAGCAGATCATTGCTTTTATTGGCAATTCATATTAGTTAAAGATTGCATAAATTCCAGTAGAACACAGTATGCAAAAAAATTGCTTGACGGTTTTAACCTCTGTGACTTCTTTTTTTTCCTAATAGAACCAGAAACAAATGTGTAAGCAAATACATAGCAGCTACAAAGATTAATAATGGTGCTATCACTCTACAGGAAATCAGAGTAGGTAAAGTAGTATATCCTTTTAAAGAGAGTGATTTTTTCCCACATTTTAGCCTTACTATGATTTTTATCGTGTTTTACAAGTGTTGTACAATTAAAAGCTGAGAATTAAAAAGATAAACTCTAGACAATTTGAATTACAGAAGGTCTTCTATCTTCTGAACTGTAACACTTTATAGTAAGTAGTTTGTAGAACAATACTATCTGTGCAGAGAGGGGGAAATTTCCCCCATAGGCACACTAATTTGTATTTTTTTGCAGCAGCTTAACGTAGTTTTTTTGCAAAAAAACTCCTAGGACCATGGAGAAAGAAGAGGTGTCTGGACCAGTGGGTTTCTGCAATGACCAAGCAAATCTCAGTCTCCTGTTTGGTAATCAAGTCAGGAGAGACAATAAGGAGAATGGTTATATACAAATTTAACTTGAACAGTGCAGTAAAACAGGCAACTTCAAATTATTTGAATGACTGTGTTTCAAAGGAATTAATGGTGCATAGACAGCAACCTGCTTTGATCAGGCCATTTGCTAGTCTACCTGACAGGCCACTACCCCAAGGTGCCTGCTTTGAGATGCWGCAGTAACGATTCCTCTTTCTTAAATGCTGTTTCCAGTGTTGGCGTTAGTTCAGGCTGAAGCTGAAAGCCTCTTAGGCATTTGACTTAAATTATTTTAAGTCATTTTTGTTTGTACTTTCCATGATTTCATGAAATTTTGGGGCATTCCCTATTCAAATACTGATGAGCAAGTAGCATGAGGAAGTTAAGGCGGGTGCCCACTAAGGTGCTCGCGCGTCACCACTGCACGGGAGAGCTTTATTTCCATGCTGCAGGGATGAATCCCAAGCTGCTCCGGCCCGGGAAGCTGCACAGGCCGCCGCTCCCGATATCCCAACAGGAGGGCTTGGAACATGAGTGCTACAGATGTACGTAGCTACAGCTATACAGAGCTACAGGTGTACATAGCTAGGGGTGTACACAGCTAGGGGTGTACCTAGCTTCCCTCATGTGGGGTGCTTAGCATTTACATCAACTAGAGAGCACGCATGAAACTAGCACCAATGTAGGCAGGGAAGATGCCAGAGTAGGAGCTCTCTTCACCTCCTGTCTTGACAAATATTTGACATGTTCAAAGCAGGAGAGCAAAAGGCAGAGCAAAGTTGTCCTGCAGCCTCAGGCACCRTCTCTTACACGTGTTTCTTCACCTGACTGGATCTTTTCAGGAGCACAAAGCTATTCTGGGGATTAAAAAGTCTTCGAACATGAGTGGCGTTTCTTTGCTTTCAACTTTAGCAACATTAAAGAATGTTTTTSGTGTTGTTTCAATTGCTATTCCAATTCTCGGCCTTTGTTAACCAGTAAATCAAATTGCACAACCTCTCCGAATATGAAGCTCTACTTCTTCCCAAATTTATAAGAAATGAAGTAGCATTTTTTATTGTAAACTTGACATTTAAATACTTTCATAATGTGTGCATCATTTGTACTACCTAGTTTATATCTTGATCTTTCTGTTGGCTCTGTGAGCTCTCTGTATCTGAATTTTCTGTGAGCATCTCCTTCCTAAATCCTGTGTGTGTGTGTGTATGTTCAGGGCAGCTGCCCGGGGGCTGTAATACTGCTGAAGCAGCTCATTAAATTCAGTTATTCCAAGTCAGAAGAGCACTAACTTACGAGCTTATCACGTTTTAAGCAATTAATAGATTGTGTGCATAACATCTGCTCTTACCTAATGCCACACGGCTTGGATGCAAGGCAGCATTGCAGCACAGTTCAGCTTCAGAGGGAACAGTTCTGCATAAATATAGTCTTGTTTACCTGTATTATTGCCTGAATAATAATAGAAAAAGGTATTAGCAACATAGGCCTTTCTGTACATGGATATATTGTTAGAAGTATGCAGGAACGGTTTGAAATTCCCATGTTAAATCTGCCTGTGCTTAATTTTACTGTCAGCTGTGATGAGCCTGTGTTTCAGCACAGTGAGAACCCTTGGAATAAGCAATGGCTCCGTGAGTAGGTTCTAGCAGGCATTGCAAATATAAATCTCCCCTTTTCTCTTACTCTTCCCTCTTCCCCTCCCTGCCATTTAAGACTCCTGTGGAAATTGTTTTTATATAATGGCATCTCCAGGGAAAAGGTGTCAGAAGATAATGAGAATACTTGGCGAAGTTACAAACTGTGATATATGCTGAGGCTCTCGAGGGGATTCAGTCGGCAGCACTTCAAGGGGGAGTGCGATGAACACCGCTCTTGTGAGTCCAGTGGGAAGACAGACTTGCTTTTCTCACCTTCCTTATTGGTAAAACGAAATCCTCAGCCAGAACCTTCATTATAAGGTGGGAAAGATGCTAGGAGTCTAAAGATCTGCAGCCCAGGCAAGCTCCCAAAGGCAGGTATGTGATTAAACCTCTGTGTGAGGCATAAGACAGTGAAGATGTTCCCACCAGAGACATCTGCAGAAGGTGGGCAGGCCTGGTGCAGGAGAAGCAGTTGGACTCGGGTTGGGGGAAGACCCCAGAGCACCTTTATTGGTCCCTTGGCTGGTTTGCTCTTGTTTCAGTCAAAGAGCACGTTTCAGTCTCATGCTGCTTCTGATTTATCACTGTCCAATGCAACTAGAAAAAAATAATTGGGTTCCAAGTACAAAGAAGAAACAAGAAAGATTTTTTAAAAAAACATCATGGAAAAACAGGYTAGTTCTGTAATTAAGTAAACTACAGGTAAGTAAAAAGTATTTTTCCTTAAATTACTCAATGCTCCCCGCCCTCCTTCCCCCCCCCCAAAAAAAAAAAAAAACCAGAAGGGAAATGATACTTTAGATTTTAATCATCCTCTAAAACTGGATTTTTAGGATTAAATGACAGTCTGAGGTACACACAGCACTGACACCAGAAGGGACTGTTTATTGCTATTTAAGAGAAACAACTGCAGTATTTGCTGTAGCTTTCTCACTTCCCAGGAAAGTAACTGCAGAATTTAGTCTGGGAATGAAGTACAGTGGAAAAGGCAAGAAAAGAAGCCAGAATGGGCCAATAGCAGGCTTTACTATTKCGTGACTGCACAGAGCAAGCTTACTGAGAGTGAGTTGCACTGTTTGGATGCTAACACAGACCATCTGCTTGGACAGACACACTGCAAATAGAGTTGCTTGAGCTGATTTTCCATATCAGTGCTTATTTTAACGGGACGTTCCGTTTCCTTCTGACAAAATAAGAATCATTCACACTGGGAAAATCAAAATGAAGTGAGCAGTTTCAACCACACTGACCTAACTGGAGTTGACCCCGAATATTTTATTTCAGATCATTTCGTTGGAAGATTACATTAGTTTCTCTGCAGTGAGCTTATGGCTTAATGTTGGCTGTAGTTTGAAATTTTCTTCCATACATTGAGTTTCCCAGAGAACTGCAGCAGCATCTCTATCAACATGTTGCAAAAGACTATAACAAGACAAAATAAAACACTTTGTTTTGATTGACAAATACATGTTTTATCGTCCTTTAAAAATAATTTTGGAACAAAGACGAGTTGAAATACTGCCATCTCTGGAAAAGTGTGTTCAACATTTTCAGATTATAGCTGCAAGCCAAAGCATCTCTCTAGCATGTAACCTACTGAAGTGATGAACACCATAAACCTGAGTACTGTGTTGCAAAAGCAGCATCCAGTGCACAGGTTGCCCTTCTCCAGTTAAATTCATTCAGATCTTATTTAATTACTTCTGTAGAACCTAGCAGGTAGCTCAGAAATTCCTCTGTGTTGAAGAAGATTTTCTAGGTTCATTTGTGACTGTGTTGTTTGAAGAAACATGTTGTTATTTCTAAGAGAATGATACAATCAGTGACACACAAAATTACTGCGTTCCTGCCTACAGCAGCAAAGAAAATGCTCAGGACAGTGGATTCTTAAGGGGAAGTTGCAAGGGAAAACGGAATTTGACAGAAAGTCCTGCTCTTGATGTCACCTCCACATTCTGCTACAGGCTTCTGAAAGCTGGGTTGCAGATCACTCTGGACAAGAGTTTTCTAATTATTCATGTAGCCAGTTCTAACTGAATTTATTTTGGCACCTGAATCATTTTTACTCAGTTTATTTGCACTGTACTGATAATGATGATCATCTGATGGCCGTCAACTCTGAGAGCTGCTGAGATGCGCTGCGTGGCTGCTGCACCATGGAGGACATTGCAGAGCAGGGCTTGGAGTGGAAGAAATAGATTTTGAGAGGAAATTTGCCCCCGAGTAAACCTGACTTGCTTGCAGTGTTAAAGGCTACACAGTTGTCAAGATTATGTTAAGAAATACAGAATTGTCTTCTACGAAGAAAAGGAATTAGGGCAGATGATGTGCGGTGGCAACCAACTCAGGGCCAACGAACACAGAGAAGGGGTCAAACTCCTGTCTTTTAATGTCATAGTAGTGTGTGACTTCCTTTTGACTCAGGCACCTCTACAACTTTCCAGGTTCAGTCTGAATTTGAGGAGGGAAAGTCGGGACCTGAAAATTTATGATAGGTGGTGGCTGAGAGGTCAGGAAGGTTTGGTCGGTGATGCTGAGGTGATCCGAGATGAACGGCCCTAGGTCTCTCAGACACTGCTATTCCTGTGAGACAGCTTGCTGACCTAAGGGTTAAACTTCTCAGCATCAGCACTGAATTGTACAGACTATGGATTTCACTGTACCTACCGCCAAGGTACCTGGTAAAATCAGATGTAACACCCATTTGAAGCCYTAGTCCATTCAAATGTAAATCAAGTCACTTTTACTTAATGAAAGTTTTAGGAAAACTGAYTTACATCATCAATCTAAAATATTCAGAAGTTTTTATTGCACTGAGAATGCAGGTTTGTTTCAATCCAGGATCCTGTAATTTCTGCCTCTCTCTCTCTCAAACACATCAACAAAACAAAAGCCAGATATAAGAAAGTTAGTGCTATCTAACTGGTGAGTGTCACTAAAATAACAATGTATTTCTAAAAGATAAATTCAAAAAATCCCATAAAAAGATAATTGAAGAAATCCTAAATGCAGTCATTCAATATTCACCCATTAACAAAGTTCAAAATTTTCTTTAATTTTCTTTCATCACCAGTTTCTCCTCTTTCTTGGGAGAAGAAAGAGGATGACTTTCTTAGGAAAAAGAAAAACACTGACTTTCTTGGGCTGTCAGTATGGCAACTTGAACTGAGCTGGAGGTCAACTCATTTATATTTTGACAACCAAGACCTTAACAGAAAATTTTCCTTGAAAGATGATCAAGCTGAAGGTTGTATGAAATGAACATTTTTGAACTTTAATACTTATGTATTTGTAAAACATTGGCATAACAATAAGAACTATTCTTCTCGTATCACCAGTTTTGTTTTTACTTTGTGCTAATGCTGGCAGTGGTGAAACTGCTTCACATGGCCACAACTGCAGAAGAAGATGGTGGTGAGAAACCCACTAGTTCACTAACATGTCCCATTACTGGGTGTTTTCCAGTCTGTCCAGAGAAGCTGTGCCTGGTTCCTCCTGGTAGCCGTGGGAGACTCTGAAACTCAATGTCGTTTTTGAGGAATTGTTAGGAATTTGGTGATTCCATGAATGAATCTAGAGCCTGAATCTCTTGCCATTCTATTACTCCAATAGTTCCTGCTTGGTGGAAGTAAGAAAACTTCCCTCCTTAATCTTGCCTGTACAAAAAGTCTATTTTTTTGAGCCCTACTGTTTACTAGTCTGACACAAATTGTTACTGACCTCACTAACCTTCTGTCATCTTCTTTTTCCAGCAATCTTGGCACAGAAGAGCTCTGTGGTAAGTTTTTTTTGAACAAGAACATAACCTATGCCTGCAAGAGCCCTTGGCAAGAGATCATAACATGTGATAAGACTTTTTTTTTTTTCTGTTTAACTTTCATGGTTGAAAGAGGAAAAATGAAGTTCCCTGGAAAGAACTCCTGGGAGAATGTAGATACAGACTCATAATCTTTCTAATTCTGTTGTCCAAGTTATGCAGAAATTACTGTGAAAATATTTTCCCCTATATTACACGCTCCTCATTGCTTGAGCGTTAAGATCTGTCGTTTCACTGATATGATGAAAAGATGGATACTTTTCTTTTATCTTATTTCACCTTCATGCAAAGCATCTTTTTTTCTAGCTAGTACATTACTTTCAAAGGTATATGTGTTTGGGGAGTTTTGAAAAAGAAAGATYGTTATATTAGCATTTCACTGGCATACACTACTTCTTCCATYCTGGTTTAGTAAGAACAGCATTTTGGCAAGTTCTGTCATCCTTCATCAAGAAAAACTCCTGATAGGCCTAGAAATTGCCCAGTGACCTGTTTCTGTGCCCCATTCTAGGCTATGAATCATGGCACAGCTTCCCTGAAATCCTTTTTTTGCTCTCTAGCTAACTTTATAGCACCTGCTAGCTAATTTTATAGCACCTAATTCAGGAGTGCTGCATGCAATGGAAAAGAATTCACAGAAAAGTTTTGCAAGTGTTYCCCAAAAGGTCAAAAATCAGTTCTACTTGTCAAAGACAGAGTATTTCCCGGTAAAAGACGTCAGCAAGTAATGGTCTGTTGAATTTTTCCAGGCTCAGCAACATGGAAAACTTTTAAAATCTCAAAAACCTCTTAATTTGACAACTCATTTACTTGTTCACAAGGTGGCTCTATCCATAACTAGGAACCCATGGAAGCGTCTCCATCTGTGCCTTAGAAATATACGATGATACAGCTGACATCAACTTTGAAGATAAGTGTGATGACTTTTGCTAGCTGAAAATTTGCTCCAAATTATGCAAATGGGCCAAAGAAAGAAGGATGTTTTGTTGCACAAGTGATTTACTATTACTGGTGTATTTTCTACACCAGAGGCTGATGTGCTTCCCCATCACCCGCTCCACACTGTGAGCTGMGCAAGCAGACCCAAGCAGACTAAARGCTGCTTTAAACAATGTGGGGTCTGAATCTGACATCTACATTTTTTCCTGACTGTTTTGATTAAATATGGGCAGGTTTAGCAGTTCTGATGGTACCTGAGCTCTCCAATTTCCTTGCAATGTTGATGCCAGGGTGTTCCTTTTTTTCTAAATCTGGTACTGAACCCACGTGAGGCAGTTGCTCTGAAGACCAGAAATATGAGACATGCATTTTATCTAGTGTTTATAGAGTTCTTTCTTATTTATGTCCTTCTTTCCAGTAAAATGAAGCCTCATTTCCAGGATACTAATTCACAACATGTTTTCTTTCTAAAGCACTTTATTCAAGATGTGAAGAATGTCAGGTTTTGTAACCAATGCTCCTGAAACCTTATGCTTTCATGGTTCCCCTGGGAAGCTTGCTCTGACCACTTAAAAGCCTCAAAGTATTGCTATTTATTATCTCAGAAGGCTTTGTTCTGCCTGTCATTTAGATGTTATTTTTTTCACATTCTTCTAGATAATCTGATTTCTAAGTGCTTTTTCCAACACAATTTCTATCTTTAACACTGTTTTCTGTCTTATTTTAACTCTTTGGCATCCCTGTGCTTTGCTGTTGTGTTGCATGACCTGAGTTCCACATTCACAAACCTACATTTACACTGTGATTTCCTGCACTTGCCTCCTCTGATAACTGCAACAGGGTGACGTGGCTGCTGCCCCGTCACTCRTTTGTCCCTTGGTTCATTGAGCCCATCTGCAGCAGGAGCAAAGCCCTCTGCTTGATGCAGTCCTTGGCATAGGCAGGTAGAGACAATAAGACTGTCATATCAGAAAGAGAAATGACTGTAAAGGAGAAATATGTGCATTGCTTTAGCAGTATTTTGTCAATGGAGCCTACTTTGCCTGGCAGTAACTCTGAGATATGTCTACAGCTACTCATCCTTCTCGGTTCTACGCAGCTCTGCTTCGTCTCTGAACTATCTCCACAACTTGAAACCCCCCAAAATGCCTCACTGATCCCATTCCAGCTCTTTTCCTCTATTAGGTTTTGTTGATTTAATATCTWCTGTGTTTACAGACAGTGTTACTCTTGTCCCCTGATTAGTATATTCCCTACTATATTAGTATATTCTAATATATATATATTTTTTTCATACAGTATTAACCTTCTCACAATGTGTACCTTTGGGTTTTGTCCATGTGATCCACTCCATAGGAATCTTTCAGTTACACTTTGCATTTACTTTCCTTCTTTTAACAATTTGAAGGATTTAGTAGTGGGATCCCTAAAGTCTGCTAATAAAATAGCAATTGTACTGGCCTTTATGCTGTTCTAGTCCGACACAAATATAAGTAGGATTTGAGTTAATACAATTTTCACACAAAGACTTAATTCCTGTTTATTCTTGATCTACTTTCATGTATGCATTTGGCTTTGACATCATGTATGCATTTGGCTTTGTCCTGGAGAACGGGGGAGGTGCCGGAGGACTGGAAGAAAGCCAACATCACTCCGGTCTTCAAAAAAGGCAAGAAGGAGGACCCGAGTAACTACAGGC
>NW_020455562.1:158437-221730 GCF_003342845.1 Nothoprocta perdicaria
ATGACCTCTGAGGTCCCTTCCAACCTTCGGCATTCTATGATATGATCAGCTCTTTCTGTTGTATGTCCTTTTTTTAAGTAACACCAGTCTTTCAGAGTACATACCACATGCTTAGCTGGCCAGCTCATGTCCCTCTCACTTCTTGGAGGACCTGGGAGAAACAACTGGTCTCAGCTAACCCAACTCAGAGAAGCCCCTCTTAATCTCCTCTCTTTCAACTCTAAGGGCACTAGTAGAGTTATTTGTAAACGAAAAAAAAGTCATGAAAATGACTTTTATGAAAAATACTCATGAAAAAATTAAATTGATATTTAATAAAATTTAATAACTTTGGTCATAAATAGGTGAATTGGGTTTTCTTCTTCTTTTAGACTATTTTTCCCAGCAATTAGGAGAGTTCGGAAATGTTCTGTGTGTCTTGGAAGACTTAAACATCACTGTACTGAAGGCAATGGACAAAACAAAGTAAGTAAGTAAACGCTGTGGCRTTTTCTCTACATGTTGTTTTGTTAACTTGAACATGCATCCAGTATTTTGTTATCTAGACATAGCTGACATAGACCTAGCTGCTAATTTATGTTTAAATTCTTCCACATATATRTATGGCTGGGTAGAAAAAGCAGAGGAGCAGCACCATGGTAAAGCTCTGCCTGCAAAGTAGAGCAGTTTGGAGATAATCAAAGTGATTAACTCCTTTGTTTATGATCAGAAAGATATTTTCATATTGCAGTGGCCCAGAAAAGCCTCCATGTCCCACTCAGGGTAGGTGGGTATTATCAACAATGAAAATAGTCCAAAGTTGAAAAAATAACTTAAGAGTTTTAAGTTAGTAAAAGTTTTGATAGCAAAAAGCAATGTAAATGACTTCAACTATAGTCAGTAATATTGCCTACTATTAGATTAGGTAAGCAGGAGTCCTTTGGAAGCATATTAGGGAATCATATTTAAGTTACTGCTGAATGTAGATTCCAGGATATTCTTAAAAGATTAAAAAGGACTATTTCCCCTCATACTCTCTTTTCCTGAAGGATTTGTCCCAGTACTGTCATGGATGCAAAACATTCCTGGCTGTGGCTGTGTAGCTGTTGGGGAGTTTGTCCCTAATAACTCCATAAATACAACTGGTCCCTGAAAATCACATAAGAATATCTCTGACAATAACAACACTAGCTATCACTGAAAGGCAAACCATAAACACTTGCATTCTTTGATTCCAGTCCTGAAAATAAAATTGAGCCAGAACCTATGGGGACAATAAAACCTGTATTAGTCAAGCAGTGATAAATAGGGAGAAAATTGCGCTTCCCCAGGGAAGTGGCTATCTCTGGCATTCAGGCATTTGAAAAAGTGCAGCATCCATACATTTTCCCTGCAATGGCAAAATGAAATCCTCACAAGAAGTCTATCCTGCTTATGTAGAACTTGAGCCAGCAAGCTGAACGTCCCTCCGTTCCTGCTGCGCCCCTTCCATTCCAGAGGAAGGGAACGTGGGCTCGGAGCGTGGGCTGGCTCGCTGCCCCACGGCCTGGCCACCGAGAGGGAGCAGAGCAGTTTATTCTCCCTATGTGTCACTCAAAAATACTAACTGCTTGATTAGCTGCCCTTATACAGTACAGCGAAGGGGCAGAACATGTCAGCTGATAACCGCCRTGTAAACATAGTGAGGGATTTAAGAATAACTCCAGAAGTTAATTATAGAGGATGGGTCTCAGTAGCAGAATTAGGAGAAGTAAGGACTGAATTGACCTCAGTGAATTGACTACACGGTGAATAAGAAAGTCTGGAGTATTTGATAAGTTGAATTGTCTACTTGAGGTTCCAATCTAAATAAAAAGAAAGAGGAAATTTATATTTACCTCCATGTCTGAATATGCAARCTTACTGTTTTCTTTCTTGCAAGAATATCCCAATTGCTTATTTTCTTTCAAGGTGTTAAGACTAAAGCAAAGATAGTACTGCAATTTTTTTTCAATTGCAGTCATTTGACAAAATATGAATACAGTCAATCAGCATAAACACGTGTCCACAAAGATCCTAACAGAGTTTTCCATCAAGGGCATTCCCAGCAYCTCTGACTTTGTAAAGAAATTAAATTCTAAATTTAACCCCTGTGGGGAATAAGGAGCAATTTGATACTCCGTTTTATTTATCCAGTTTATAATCATATGATCATTCTCCTGTGTGTCCTCCCTATACAGAAGCTCTGCTTTCCTATCGCATATTTCCTATCGCTTATATCGCTCTATCGCTTATATCGCTATATCGCTTTCCTAATGCATATTGTCCTTTCCCGGCAGATTCCTCACACGAGAGGCAGCTGCAGAGCTGGACTCCTTGCTCAATTTTCCATCTTGGTTTCCAAGGAAACTCAGCRGTGCCAGGGTACAGCAGAAACCTGGATCACCAGGTGAGCCTCTAAACATCTCGCGAATTCTGAAACACAAACCTGTAACCCTTCCTTATTCCGGAGAAGAACAAGGAACTATTTTAACTACAGGTTTTTTAAAAAATAAAAAATGAATATGCTTTTATTTGCTTCTTTGCATGCATTAATATAAATCCAAAAATACACAAAAAAAGCCACCCTGATTTATATCTATAAAGGTAGTACAAAAATGTACATCAAATAGCTATTGCACTTGAACTGATTTGACTCATTATATCGCCCTTTTTATTAATTTARTTCACCTTCAGTTTTGGAAAACACATGCATTAGCCAAAAAGATGCAAGTTTTGATTAACATTCCCTACGTGTGAGCTCCTCCAACAGTTAGTCAGCAAGAGCTCTCACCAAGAGCTATTTGAATTTGGCTTTGCTATGGATCCCTGGCTTTAAATCAGGATGAACCAAATGGCCTGTATCATTCCACATTATTTCCTTAGGCCTTTTTTGTTTGTTTTTTCACCTGGCAGGTTAGTGGTTAGCTGGTTACTGCAGGGTAGTTACAGTGCAATTTCAGTAGACTTTACCTCCATGGCATTTGCAAAAAGCCATTTATAAAGCTGTTAAAGCCAAAGGCCTGAGGAGGTAACGCACCTTCCCTCCAAGCCCATGGGATTTAGTTGGCCCGCTTGGGAGTTTCTTTGCTTTCCTCAGCTTGCTTGCTCTCGCGGTGCCTTTCTGGGCATCCTCACATGTATTCAAACTCATAGGAGCAAGATTCCTTCCTCGTAGCCACACTCGGAGTGATTTAAAGCCAGAGCAGCCAGATGTAATGGAGTTTGCTGGGCTCTGGAGAGGTCTCGAGGCTGCTTTTCTGAGCTGAGCATCGCTCCATATTGCCACTCCTGCACTAGCTCAAGATGAAAAGGGGTCACTGAAGGGAGAGAATGTTACAGTGTTTTTCCAAGAGGCTTGGGATCCACACTCCTTTCTTTCCCTACTTTGGAGCCAGATCCTTCCCATCTAATCCACTTAGTCTTTCAGTGCTTTCATTCCAATGGGAACTGGCGTCTCCAGGTCTCGATGCTGCACACTGAGCACGAGGGCAGCAAAATCCCAATTTCACACTTCCTTCCTAAACTAAAACCAACATTTCCAGGGCAGTGTATCAGGTGGGAAGCCAGGAAGCCTGCACCTGTGGAGGAGAAGGAAGTGCTGCCAAAGGAACACAGGGAACGATACAGAAAGGAACATTTTGCAGCCAGGGAAAGGTTTAATGTCCACATGATTTAAATGCAAAAGTCATCCTACTTGAGGATACTGGGGAGGCCACAGCCCCTCTGTGTGCTCCTGATCTCCAAGTGTTTTCTCCTTTCACAAGGAAGGCAAATATAGATCTGATGGTTGATGGGGAGCCTGGTGGCACTCGATATTTGGTGACCTCTCTCCACAGGATGGAGAGGCGTTCCGAGTTGCACTTGTATCTCGGGACAGCAGTGGAAAAGGAGGCATTTATCACTGCTGTCAGTTATTTTTCTTGTCGCTGGCAGCTTGCAGTTTTCCTGATCAAAGTACAAGCTGGGATAACTGTGCTTATCTCCTTCCTTCTTCATCTTATAAACAGGAAGCATTAAAATTAAAGACTTGGCAAGCTTTTGCAGAGGCACTGGAAAGCTTATTCTTTAAATCTTTATCTTTTTTCTGATGTCTTTTACAACAATGTGCAGAAAACTATTAATTTAAATATTAAATATCAACTTTTTTATTAGCCAAACATACAAAACACTTTTGCGAAGCTACATTTTTTATTCCATTCTATAGCTTGCATTCACATACAAATACAATGAAAAGAAATTTTGCAACCCACAGCTCATAAGAGGACAAGTAAAAAGTTCTGGAGCAGCCTCCCAAACTCAGCATTTAGGGAAAAAACAAAAAATAAAAAAGAAATAGGAGCAAGCCAAATTAGAAGATTGTGGGAGCGAAAGTCTAACACAGGGACACACCAGATTGGTGGCATTYGCAGGAACTATGTAGAATGCTGCACTCTGGTGGCTTGATACTTGATATAAACCAGAATATCTAGATTTTTAATCACATGTTTGAGTAATAGTAACTGCAGTGATTATATAAATTATAACCCAAAATAACCCAAAATGCTATAGAAATATATGTCAGTATCTGAGTTCCATAAGTAGCATTCTGTCTAAGAAAAAAATAAAATAAAAAAAAGTTTCAATTTGTTTTTTCTTTTCACGTTAAATTGTCTGGCACCAGTTTTTACATCTGTCTAGAATTTATTAGCAACTTTCATGGAATCATAGCCTTGATCTCCTTATAACTGCACTTTTCACATATGCTCCTTTTGCAGCAACTGTGTGTCCTGGTGAAATGCAGAAGTGTCCTATGCCACTGTGACAGGTTAACCAGGCTATACATTCACATGCGTTGATTTTGAATGCAGGTCATTTAGTCAGCCCCAGTCTAGCACCTTTGCTATCTACCATCTTTATGTTTTAAAGTGGAAAAAATGGTCCGATTCAGCTAGAAATGAAATACAAAAAAACAAAACAAAACAAAACAAAAAAAACCCAAACAAACAAAAAAAAAAACAGAACAAAAAGAGGTTGTTCCTGTTAGTATTTCCTATAGGACATGAGAAATCTCTTCAGGATGAAGGTCACATAAAGCACTGSGCTGATGTGTGAATTTCAAAACATAAAGAGCGTGCACAGACAGCTCGCAATAATTATTTTAAATACTTTTATAATACTTTTTCCTTTAATACTTTTTCGATACTTTCAGCCAGGTGACTAAATTCAATATTTTACACCTATTAAATAAGTAAGTACACAGAGTCACAAAACTCTCTTCTGTAATGAAAGTAGCTACAATGTATATATATTCAAACATCACTGCAATCTGATATATTTCTTAACTGCACATAATTAATTGTGACTGTTTTTTGGYGGCTTCAGGCTACCATTCAGTAACAGTTTGCTCTATTGCACTACCTAAACTGGACATACCTTACAGCTCTTTTTATAATTTTTTGTACAGAGTTTATTCAAAACAGGAGAAATGCAGTGTGGATCCCAGCTCCACTTCTCGGGCAGATTTTTCATGCAACTCTAATATCAAACCAAACTTACCTACCAGCTGTGAATACTGTTAATAGTGTTATGAACATGAACTATGAACACTGTTAACAGTGTTCACAGCTGCATCTATGAAATGAGACGAGATCCTGAAGCTAGTGCTGGTATGGCGAAGAAACTGCAAGTCCTAAAGGCCACCTCCTTCTAATTGAATCCTGGAAACAAAACTTTCAGTGGTTTTGAACTAATTTTCAGTTAAAAAAAAAAAGAAAATAAGAAGGAAAACAAATGCGTTTCAAACTCTGTGTGTGTGTGTGTGTGTTGTTTAAATTGCAAAGCTGTATGAAGTTAAGATTTTGGTGAGAATTTTTCARTGAGTCTTTTTGAGCAATCAGAACTCAATTAAGCAATAAACAATAAAACGTCACTAAATCCTACGAGGCTTTAAAGAATGTTCCCATCTGCAGATACAGTTGTTCCTTGTATTCTACCTTTTCCATTGTTATAAAACTGATTAAATGCAGTCTGCAAATTCCTACAAAGTCTTTTCTTCTCACCTTGGATGTCTTGCCTGAATTTCCCTGATATTTTTTCTTCCYCTAATTTTTAATGAGACCCAATTGCCAATAATTAGAATTGGAGGCTGGAGCTTTTTGTATAAATCCATGTAAGCAGCTGCTCATCAGCTGCCTGCTGAAAGCTCATGTGAAGACAGGGATGCTGGTGACAGAGCTAAATCCATCACTAGTGGTACCCTCGGCAGCAAGGCAGAGAGCATCCTATGACTGAGCAACTGTTTCTGCCCCGARACATTATAAATGCTATGAGAAATTCTAGAATTTTGTCATATAAGATTTTCTCTTCCTACGATGTCCCATTACTGCAGTTTTTCTTGGAGYCTTCTTGAACGTGAGCATTGCGCGTGATGACTATTGACTGTCACTGTTCCAGATCTCTAAGCTGAATTTAAACAMGTAGCTTATTCCAAACACAATATTTCAGGAAACTTGGGACTTTTGTGACCAACTTTTAAACTGAGGTTGGATCTGTTTCTAGTAACCTTTTGCAGCAGTGCAGCATATTGTGCACCCAGTAGCTCTTCCAAAGAGACACTGGTACAGTTGCATTTGTGTGAACACAGTGAATAYCTGGGTCTGGTTTCTGCTGTCATTCTGTTATGATTCATTGAAATGAATAAGATTTCTTTTTTTTAATACAATTGTTCTGACTAGTTTTATATGCTGAACTTCAAATATTAAACCTAGGGTAGTGTTCCCATGATCTATGACCTGGGCAATTTAAACAAATTATTCCTTGCTGAGTTGGACTCAATAGCAACTAATTTTCCATTGCTTTGGATGTTTTCTGTAAATATAAGCTATTTTATTTTATTTTATTTTATTTTATTTTTATTTTATTTTATTTTATTTTATTTTATTTTATTTTATTTTATTTTATTTTATTCTACTTTATTTTTATTTTGATGCAATATAAAAAAGGAAACAGAAAATTTCAAAGTAATATAATGACTGTAAATAGTTGTTATAAACATCATCTAGGCCACTCAATGCATTGCAAAAATAAAAATAATAATATTAAAAAAAGATCTTGAGCCTTCTAGTCTAACRATTTGGGATCTGTGTCTTTCTGTATTTTTGTACAAACTCCATAGTTGAATCCCATCAAATGTCTTGAAAAAGCCTTTGCACATCTTGAAAAGCATGTTGGCAACAGGTAGCTTAGGTGCCCATCGTGCTTTTACTCTTTTTTTTTTTTTTAATTAAAAAATGGAATAACTATAAATTAGATTTCTGTCATGCATTAYGATGCTCCTTCCAGAAATGAAACTATATAGCTAAGGTATGTAAAATGGAACTTGAGAAATGGGCTTCCTTTGTAGCTAAGGCTACTGGTCTGGATAGGAAATCCTTGCACAGTCACAGACACCAGGAACAGCCACCACAGCTCAGCCTTTGGCCTAGACCACAGTCACTCAAGTCTGGGTCTAAAACCAGCAGCTCTGAACTCTGCAAGTTCTTATATACCTACCTGAGGCAATCTCTTTGGACTTGAGTTTTCCACATTAGATAAAAGGTTTTCCAGTTAAACACAAAGCTTTGTTTTGTTTTATTTGTTTTTCTAAACTTGCTCCCTCCTGTTCCATGTTTTTTGGGACATTCTTGTTGATGCCTTAACTGACTCTCCATCCATCGCTCATTGGGTCCTTCCTCCTCCTCCGGGAGAGGTTCAACTCTTGCAGCCTGCAGGGCTCTTGCTTTGGCCCTTCTGAAAGGGTTCAGAGCTACTTTTGTCCCTTACGTTTGCCTGCCYTGAAGAAACCAGCACAGTTATCATGGGCCTTTGGCATCTCAAGGAGCTTTTTTTCCATCAACTGCTGTGTCAGGTTACCCAGAGGAGAAAGGACTGGAGCTGGAGTCAGGTATCAAGGGGATCAAAAGAGTCACGGAATATGAAATGTGGCCTCCCCTAGAAGGAGGGGGGCTTGAACCATTCCTACTCCAGCTTTACAAGGTGGGCCTCTTCTGCACCTTTGAAGCGAGCTACAAGCCAACTTAAAGATCACTTTGACCGTTTTCATGCGCAAATTGTAATTATATCTATTTTCTGTTGTATAATGGGAGCTTATATCAAATGCTCACAAAAGTTGCAGTTGTCTCTTGATGAAGGGACAAGTGGAAAATTGCCCACACTCAGAGTCAGTAAAAGTAACAGCAGGTATATGGTAGCAACGGCTAACTTTATGTGGACTGGCCAAAGTGCTGTGCAGCGTAATGAACTGCAACTTGTGGTCAATAAAACTAAGGAAATAGATCAAAGAATCCTACAAGGAAGCTATCTTCTAACAGGCAGTAACTGTGACACTCAATAAAGTGGTGAGCATTGCCCAATGTCACTTTAAGGTGAGAATTTTCAACCTTAGATCTAAATTCCTTCTTCCCAATCCATCTTATAGGCCACTGAGCCATACTAATTCCCAAAAAAAAGGGATGTGGTCTGTTTTAACCCTTTGATTTGTACAGAGAGACCTCATTTAATAGCCATTACAATCACTGGAAGTATTCCCACTAACTTCAATCCATAGGTAAACTGTGTTTGCAAATATGGTGAAATTTAAGTGATATCTGTGCAGAGGTTTTTTAGTGAATTCTCCAACTACATAAAGAAAAATATAGAATAGTCACTTGGTCTATAGGGTGCAATAAGTGAGTGTWTTTCTGCATACAAGAGTTGCAAACACCAATACTTGTGCAAAATACATCTAAATAAAGAGATTCTGATAATTCCAGTCTGTGGGATTGATTCATGGCAATAAGACAAGACTTTTAGACGTAGAAAAAGGTTAGCTTGACGTAAGTGAGGCCTAGCTTAGCATGAGTAGYTGAACTTTGCATTTCCCAGAGAGATGAAGCGACCACCGGGAAGAATAGTAGATGGAGAGTCTCACGGAGGAGGGACCAGCATCAGGAGTGCTGCCTAGGAATGCAAGGACAAATGGTCRTGCAGGATGCCTGTTATCAGCAGAGTCCAAACTGCAAATATATCTGTGCCAAATTAGGGGAGTAACTCYGCATTGTACAAAATGATATAAAAGAGCGATGACTGCAATAAAGCTTCGGCATTYGCAGCATTCATATTGGATGTGTCTGCTTTGTCGGAAGCTTCGCCAGGTGCTGCAACAGTATAAGCCTGAATTTTCCCAATTACACGCTCAGGTTTGGGGCACTGATTGTTAGCTGCTTGTGTGACCCCAGTTCTACCACCAGGACACTATGAAACCATGAATCATGCAAAGAAGCTTGTGAATGATGGCTTGGGTTGGGTCAAAAGCCCATCACCGAGTAGTTTTATCTCTCTAAMAGACAGGCATAAGTTAACAACTTAATTCTTTTTCTCCCTCCTTCTTTAATGACTAGCAACSTAGGTTTATCTAATTAAGAATAGTGAAGATCTGGAAAATAATTTGAGAGTCTCAAAAGGTACTTCTCCTAATTCAGGGAGGAACATGCTAACATGCTTTGTGAAAACAGAAAGAAAAGAGCAGCTTGCTCACATTTATCACCTGCTGAATTGTCCTCTGTCTATAGACAAGACCCAGCAAAACCAGAAGCCCTCTTGGTCCAATGGCCAGAAAAATATTCAGCTCGAAGGCTTCTAAGAAACAACAGCCAATTTGGCAATATGTTGCCAAACTGCCCTCATTTTAACACAGGTTCACATTTCAGGTGCACTTAAAACATACATGCACACAAATATATAACACAAATATATACATAAATACCACAGGAGCTCGAGCCCGTTTCTTGACCTGTCATGCAGACCWCACTGTTGGCAGCGGCCTACTTGCCTCTTTCTTTTTAATCCTCTTTCAGAGACCTTCCTGTCACACACTCTTGTGCTCACAGTCTGCCGCTCAGTGAAATGGTGCCGTTCGTTCAGTGCAATGCAACGTGCTGCTGTTTGGCCCCTGGCTGTGACCCGCTCGTGTCCATAACGAGGAAGGTCTCCTAGTGTTGTTACTCAATTCCTAATTCATAGGAATTCATAGGAATTAGGAATTCATAGGAATTAGGGACCCAAACCTCTGCAGACCATGTCCAGCTACTGCGTTACCTTAACGAGTGAACAGCTTTCTCAAACACTATTCGATTGGACTTGGATAGATAAATCTCTTTCATCTCTTGATTTGTGTTTGAACTTTGTCTTCCTGCTTACTGTCCACAGGCACAGTTAGGATTTGTTTGACAGAAATACATTGCAAATGTCACAAGAGCTTTGAGCTGGAAAATGAGTGGGTTATGAAGATGTGCATGGAGAATGCACACTGAAAAATCTTTGATTTTGAAAAACAACAGTTGAGCAAGCACACATCTGCTTTCCGAAGCATTACCCTTTCCATCTGCAAGCCTCGGATATGGCAGACCACCAAGTCTTCTAGAGACTTTAGGGAGGCTCAGAGATACCTGCGGCACAGAACTGTATGTACTAGCTTCACTTTTGCTGTATGATAGTAGGTATCACTACAGGAGAGGTAGAGAGGGAAAAAAAAAAGTTAGAGGGTGGGAAAAAGAAAGTTAGAACAGCTAAATGAAATTTGTTGGAACTATATGCTCAGGTTACAAGCTGGTTCCATCTGCATGGTTCCTTTTTCCATCTACTACAGCAGTTTCAAAAACATTGGAGTTAATATAAAATGGAATTTGGTATTGGGCTCGCATTCTGTTTCAGATTTCTATTAGTCTTGAGAAGGAAAATCATTGATACAATTCAAATACTTTGCAYGAGTTATACCTAAATGAACATAGAATGATACCACCATCTTCTGTTGAGAAACAAAATTAATTACTGAATTAAAGTGAATTAATTAAGCTGAATTAAATTTCTGTTACACGATAGATGAATATACTGTATGTGCTCACTTAGTAATTTTATATTCTTCATTATTTATATTTTCCAAAGGGTGGACTGAAGAAGACAATCAGTGGATAATCCAGATAAACAGACTCCAAAAGCTGATTGACAGACTGGAAAAGGAGGTGCACATCCAATATCTTCTTTCTCTCTTTTTCAGGAATGTTTTCTGAAGCAAGCCTGTAACCACAAATGCCCATCAACATCCTCATCATGCTGTCTTTCTAGTTAATAATGCCTGAAACTTCCACCTCAGCTAAGTGAGCTCAAGCTCATGAAATGCCTACATTTTCCTTTCACTTTGCTTATTCCTCTTTCATGAGAGCAAGATCCAGTCAGTCGTTACAGAGCTGTGCTTGGCAGGTGACAGGCAGACGAGCATATTTCATGCTGCACATGCCATAGATGCCTTGTACATACGAAGCACACTCCTCGCACATATTGATAGCTATAAAACATCACCAAGGGACTCTGAAGGCTGCTCTAAATGCCCCATACTCCGCATAAAATGGCTAAAGGCTTTGTGGCATTTCAGGCTTTGTGGAAAGCTGTGGCTGCATTCCTCTATTCACTTTTTATACTTTAAAAGATGTGAGCATCTGAAAAACGCTCACAGTCCGAGCTGTTGCTCCTCGCCAGGTGATCAGGATGGACATTCCCTGGCAAAGCACAGACACCCTCCCTGTCTAGATGGACAAACACGCCACTCTCACAGATCTCTCAATTATCAGCATGGCTTTTAAGTCCATCTAATGTGCATGCCTGGGTCTGGGCCCCATACCCAGTCATCTACTGAGACCCMAGGTCCTTGCAGATGTGGATCTCCTACTAACCTGCTAGTCCAGCTTGAAGTTCACTAATACATTATACATACATGTACTCACAGAAAACACTTATGTAATGGCATTTAATAGGGAGATACGTTAATTAGTGGTGATGAGGCACAGGGCTCAGGTAGACAAGCTCACTGACTTGTTTGCATGCAACTCCCCTCAGTTCCTCAGTTCCGTTTCCCTTGCTTGTCCTTCCCATATGCATCTTGCCTCTCCATTTCTCTGCCATTCTCCCCTCCCAAACACACAAGCTCTCCAACCACTCCCATGAATCTRAATTTTGCTGCAGCTGCACCAAAATTTGCTGTTCCTGCTATCTAGGTCAGCACAGGCTTTGGGGTGTTGCTGATACCTGAGACCTTCCACTATTCTACTCCCGAAAAGGTCCTTGCTATTCCCTTCAGTTACCTGGGAAATCTGATGGGCTCTCACCTAATTTACCTTTAACCACCTGTGAATTCCTCATGGAAGGGGCTAGAATAGCTATAAATTATATTTTCAAAATTAAGTTCTTTGTGAAGTTTAAACACTGTTTTGGTCCAGCTTTACTTCCATCACTGCTTTAGAAACAGCAGCTTGCTAGCCTGCCACAGAAACCTCCTGATGTGCCAAAAGGAGCTTAAGGAAATTTTAAGGAAATTAAGGAAAAGAATTTTACTGAAAAAAAAGAAACTTGGCTGTTTTCTGTAACATGCCTATTGCATTACTGCCATATACCATCTTTTCTATATGAGAAATTAGTTATTACAGATTTTGTCCTCCTTCYTGATTTCCCCTGCACATTCTGCACAAGAGGTACAGCTACAAGCAGTTTATGGGAATGTTATTTCATTGCTGGCTTGCCCTGCCATGAGCTGTTGGGCTTTTTACCTGCATATGAATTTTAGCTGATCGCCTCTTACCAGCTTTTCAGKGAATACAATATTTGTGCTGGCCAAATGCCTGCGGCCTGAGGTTCATCRACCTACACCCAACTTGAGGTAGAAWAACCTATTTAGATTTTTGACACAGGAACTGATTTTAATAAGTGAAGCACCACTAACAGGCAGTGAATTTTGCCCTGCCTGCTTATTGCAACTAATTCTGTTTATTTTTTCAGGTACTAAAATACCTATATATCACAGAGATATATTGTGTAAATTATGAGATTACTAGATGGTGTTTGCATAAGTCACTGAATCATGAAGCACACRAGTGGATTTTATCAAAGCCACTATTTCCTTACAAATATACCTGCTCGCTGCTACCTAGTCTGTCTTCAGAAGCAAGAGCAGCAGAGGGGTGTTGAAACCTACCTTGAATCGTTTGCCTGCTATTTTGCAATCCTAGAAAATTGTCACTTGTGACTGAAAAAGTCTTTTGTATAAAGTTTTCATTATGACTTAAAGGTACTTAATATTCAGTATATTCCAAATGGCCATGCTTGCCAATCTCCACATGACAACTCAATTGGGCAGCCACCTCTTCTGAGGGAAGTCCAACATATGCTGGAGGGAAGAGTTGTTACAAATGAGAAAATACCCATTCTTGGCTTAAGTTGCTTGATTTGAAAAGGCAAAAGCAATTATAAAGAACAGCCCAGGTTGAATTTAGCCACTGAAATGTGCAACATTCTGCAAACAGTGCTTCTGCTACACTGGCAGCAGCTAATAAACAAGAGGTTTAATTAAAATTTCTGGAGATAGAACAGAACCTAGTTATTATCATAGTTGGCTATAAAAAAGTGTAGATTTCATCTGTAATATTTTATATTACCTCTTATATTCTTCTGTTTTTTTTCCTTTTTTCCTCTTCTCAATTGCCTGAAAGGACCTAAAGCTCGAACCATTTGAAGAAGTTTTAGAAGAAAACGCAAGATCTGTTTATTTTTATCAAATTGATGAACTTTGACATCTGATTTTCAGTGCTAGGCACTGAGCTAATCTCACATGATCTCAGTTTCTTCAAAACAAAACAAAAAACGTGTTCAAGACTCCAAAAGATGTGTATCAAATTGCAAATAATATTTGACTTTTTTTTTTAATGAGACTGACCTTTATGAGGGGAGTCAAACCTGTGCCATAGATGAAACTACCTTGAGCAGGTGTTTCTTTAAATATTTAATCAGCAAAATGGGCACGTTTCAATGGATGAGTCAATAAACTACTTAAAGGGAGGAGCCTGAGAGATAAGCATAGTAATGAAGATAAACAGGGCTTCTCTAACAGAAACTGGTCCTATAATTTTTACTGTTTATCAATATTTTTTTTAAGGAAATGTGGAGCAAAAGCTCCATCTSAGCCATCTGAGATGGCTGCCTTAGTCATCTGGTTCAAGTGTGAGTCAGACTTCTGAAAGGTAAAAAGCCTGCATTTCCTCACCAGAGATAAGAGCACCTCAGTGAAATGCAGCGCTGCATCTAATTCAAATCCTGTGGATGTTTTCTTATCTCGGCCTCACTCTCACCTGCATACACATTCACCCATGGAAACACGCTGACCTTACCATTAAGTATTTCCAAGATCAACGCTTGCTTTGCACTTTCCCCAAAAGACTCTCTCATCCAGAGTGGGGACAACTCAACTCTCCCCATTTTCCTGAGGTGGAAACCCATTTGGGGCAGTTCCTTTTTAGAACTTCATCCTGCGCAGTAGCTCCCGTGATAAAAAAGTCCATAAGCTGTTCTAATTCATCACTTCAGAGCACCAAAACAGGTACTGCGAACTTTTAAGGGAAATTGTTCTTTTTTCCTCAGTGATTTTCTTAATTATTATTTTATTAGATTTTCTTACCTTTAAGTGCCAGGAGTTCATAGCACCATATGGCAATAATAATGTCAATTTTATCAGCACATCCTGATTGTTCGGCACCAAATATCCGTGCTGGAAGAAGACACAGAGGCGCTGCGGCCTGCTCTGACGCAGTAGGTGGAACATGCTTGTGTCCAGGGTGGCTGCTTGCAGTAAGCACAGAGTTAGCACTTGGGCCGAAAGAAGGAAGGAATGAAACAGATTTTCATTCACAAGGGTGTTTGTAAAGACAGAATCTGCAGTATCTTCTTTCCTGGGTGGATTATGCGCAGGTATTAAGATAGAGCTGGTATAAGCAGGTGTAAGTTGAAACACAGGCAGTTCCATCTCCATGTGAGGAAGAACTTCTTCACTGTGAGGGTGACAGAGCCCTGGCACAGGCTGCCCAGGGAGGCTGTGGAGTCTCCTTCTCTGGAGGTCTCCAAACCCGCCTGGATGCCGCCCTGTGCCCCGTGCTCTGGGTGTCCCTGCTGGAGCAGGGGGTTGGACTAGATGATCCCTAGAGGTCCCTTCCAACCTCAACCAGTCTGTGATTCTGGGATGACTAGAGCCACAAAGAGATGCCAAAAGTATATGTGAGTAGTGTCAGGAATATGACTAAAATATAGCAAACTAAAAAATAGGAAAAGGAATACACAGCATTTTCAGAAGGGAACACACGCTCTCTTACGGCTTCCAGCTGTGGAGGTCACCAGTTCACAGCTTGCTGAGGCCCCTAGGCCGACACGGGAAMCCCCTTTGCATTTGCCAGCCTCTAGTGCTGTCCTCCTCGTGAGAGGGCAGCTCGTCAGCGTTGGCTGCCCGCTCGCTGCTTGCAGGTTCTCACAGTCATTCATTATCCCAAGCACGAAATCTTCTCGTACATTTGAAGACTACCTTCCATGTTCCTAGCTTATCAGGAAATTTTATGCTAACGTGGRTAAGAAAGTTGAGCAGGAAAGAGGACAAAAAGCGACCCTTTACTGATTCACTTGTAATGGGGGGTTTACCAGGAAAATAAAATCCTCACGTGAGCCCAAGAGGTGGCAAAGGCAGCGAGAAGGTGCCCTCCTCCTTAAAGTTAACATCCCTCCGAGCACAAAGCTGTCTGTGGAGGGAGCCTGCACTGCTGTGAGCACAGCTGAGGCAAAAGACAACAAAAATGACTTTTGTTCCCTGGGTTTGCCAACATTTGGTGTGTCGGTGGTGCCACCTACGGATTGCTTCTGAGCTCATCCGTGTTCCAGGGTAGCCACATTGAAAGCTCTCGATCACTGTCAGTATTTTGCCATGTACTTTCTCACCCAACAGGAGATTATAACACAAAAAGAAATCACATGATTTATTACCGTTATATTTCATGCTGAAACCAAATAATCTGAGAGCAATTTTCCACACATTAGCAGTAAAACCGGCGAGCTCATGTGTGGGCACTCAGAAATAGCTCTACCTTTTGTGCTATACATCTAACCACCAGTTTGGGCAGCCAGATGCAGAAGCTCCTCAGCATAACAGCTTTCCAGCAGATAACGAGCAGGATGATTTTTGTGGGAAGGACCAGATAATCTGTGGGCCAGTTTTTACTCATGATAAATTGATAGCCGAACGGCACGAGAGCAACTGTGAATGACATTATTTAGAAAAATACCTGCAGCAGACAGGGTACCAACCTACCCTTCCTTGCACTACATTGCTATTTTCCACCACAGCTGGATTAATTTTCTGCATTACTGACATTTCTTTATGTAAATGATCAATAAATTAACAATATGAAATATCAATAAATTAACAATATGAAAAATGAGCTTCATGAACATACCTAACTCTACAAATATTAATACTGAAAAAGTCATGAAAATTCTCATTATCTCATAGACAGAAGTTGGAGAAAAATGCAATAAATTGAAAAAAAAAAAAAAAAAGCAAATGTATACATTTTGCAATGTGTGTGTCTCAAAACGTACTTTTTTTTAAGTCACTGTTTTATTATATTATGCACGTCTGGTAGTTTTGCCATGTTTGATTAAATTAGCTGTATCCTATAATTCTTAGTGTTTCCATACAGAAGCTTTCAAATGACTCCTGCTTCATTGTATATGAGTTGTGGGAGAGCAGCAACACCTGGAATAGGCGAGTCCTATCTTCTTSCAGGTTAGAGAGGAATTGTGCAGGAGTGCGGAACATAAGTTACTCTAAATTGCACTAACCGATCTCTTGCTACCAGCATCACCATATATATATTTCACAGCAGTAGTTCAATCGCTTAAGACTAAAGTATATTTTAAATTAAAATTTTGTTTCAATATATTTTAGTTAAAAAACCTGAAAGATACAGCTAGTTTTAGGAGTACAGAAAAAAAGGCCAATGGTGACAACAAACACATGGCATCAAACGGATAGTAGTTGATTGCAGTCTGAAGAACTAGGAAACAATATTGGCATAGTTCAGTGATGAGAACAAAGGATTAAAAATAATTTTTTGTTAATAATCYAGCAACATATTCAAGCATGCAAGAAGGCATGAGGAGCTTGAATTTTCTCAGATCCATATTACAAAACCCATCAGACTGATTCCCAAAGTGTCTCTTTGGGCCCAAAATGAAAATTACAGTGAGCAAAAGCCCTACAATATAGGATGTAGGCAGCAATCTAAAGGAAGATGGAGACCTCTTGAAGCTTAGTATTTGTGCTTTTGAATTTGTGCTCAGTTCAAAGCAAGTAAATTTATTTTTAAAATTTATTTTTTAGAAGACTAACAAAACTGGTAACATGAATCAACACGTTAGGAACACAAAGAACTACTACACTGGGTTACAACTAAGAAATGAGTATCAGGGTGATAAAGTTCACTGTATAAAATAAAAAGTGCATTTTTATAAGGAACCTCACAGCTAATCTTCTAGCATCATCATCTGTTTTGAAGCACAAAATTTCTTACCTGTAACAAATCTGAATATTCCTCATATATGTATGAATATATACTGCCTTTAAAAACTTGTTACATTCTTATTTTTTATAATAATTATAATTATTTTTATAATTATTTAGCCACCTTCAAGCAAATTACAGCAAATCATTCCAAAGAAATAACGTGGACTTCTTGGAAACTCCAGAGCTCATGAAAACAATGCTAGTTCCTGGTAAATACCAATTTTTCATAAAGCTTTTTCTGTTCTGCGCAAAGAGCTCTGCTTTCTGAGAGCATGTTCTTTATGCACAGCGGCTCCATATCACCACCCTTAGCCAGATCTCCTTGTGTGAAGGATGGAGGGCAAAGGAAGGCCAACAATTGAGGTTTAAGTACAGGAATGTAAAATATATCAGCCAGAGTAAGGCCTGCAGTGATTTATTTTATGTGACAAAAAGTATTATGCCAGCCTATGCTGTTCAAGGAAGTGTCTAGAAGATGAAATACTTATTTGTGAATAGCAAAGCAGATCCAACTAAAGATTTGCAGAAAAAAAGTACTTTCTGATGAAGGTTTCATTTTAATTATACATACTGACTGCCTGGAGTGTTAAATTACCAATAACTGATATTTACCAACCAATGATTGCACATGCTTCCTGCTACATAAAAGCAAAACAGGAAGAAACCCTAATCAGAAATGTTAGACATTCCAAATTACTATTTCTAACACAAGCCAACGAGCATACAACTTCCAGGAGGCATCAGCTCCCTCAAAGAAACAGCAGGTAGAGGCTGTTAGGGACAGAGCTAATCAAGGCTGAGTCCTGCTTTACAGAGAAAGGACAGTGAACTTCAGTGTTTTATCTTAGCACAAATCTGTTAAAATGAAACCATGGTTTCCATAACTTTAATGTCTATGTGAGAAAATACATATATATTTATATTTATATTTATATTTATATTTATATTTATATTTATATTTATATTTATATTTATATTTATATTTATATTTAGTGAGGGAAAAATATGTATTTTTATATATATATTTGTGTGTGTGTATATATATAGTGTGTGTGTGTGTRTATATATATATAWMMYYKTGTATATATATATATATAACCTAGTTCTAAGTGACCTGAGCCCTCTCCTTAAAATAAACCAGTCAAAAAATTCAGACTTGATGAGCCTGATACGAACATAAAAATATATGCCAAGGATTCCTGCAATACCAGGGGATTACAGTGAATGAAGCCAGAATCCCTTTAAATCAGATTCCTCATAAGGAAATTCTAGTGGTCAAGACATGAGGTTGGCTGTGAGAAGCAACGCAGCCCGATTTCCTTGTGTCCAAGGAACAGCACAGGCAGGAGCCCGGATTGTCCCACTGCTGCTCTGCTCACGGCAAGAGAAAAAACAGTCAGCAAAATAAAACGTGAGCGTCATTCCCCAGTGCCCAAGCGTGAACTTGGGACGCGGCTGCCGCTGGATTCTCCGCTGGATTCAGGGCGGCCATCACGCCGGCACCACAGTTGCCATGGAAACGCTTCCCACTAGGCCGCCCCTGCAGTAGTGACGCATGGAGGATGGAGGCGTTTTCACCCCTTTATAGATCACTGTGTGTTAGAAAGGGGCACGCAGACGTCTCAACTGTTTTAATGGGGAGCCCTTCATATACATACATGTATAAATCAACACTATACATGTTATATGCATGTCTGAAAGAYAGAAAATGTTCACGCTCATCAGGAGAATGAACAAAACGAAAAGGTGTCTATGATGCTACCAGTCTATTTTGTGAAAGAATTATAGGCGGTGTGTAAAAAGATAGTGCTGTAAAAATTCGGAAAAAAGAACCATAACCTGCTTATAACTAATATACAGCCTGTACTTTAAAAATACACATACCCCAGCTCAGAAGCAGCTACTCCTTATGACACATCCAGGTAACTAAGAAATTAAACAATTTAAGCCACGTTCTGAGTCTGACTCAACAAGAGATTACAACCTTAGAGACCTTATACAGATAAGCCATTAAAATGAAGGAAAATGCACTTACCTGGCTCAGGATGATTCGGGAACACGTGGGTTTTTGGGACTGTTGGATCCAGTATTACCCTCATCCAGTAACTACTGGAGATAGCATATTCATTTCCCACCATTTAATGGGAACCAGGATCTATCACTGKCCCTTGCTCACCTCTTAACTGACCAAAGTGGCTTCAGGTTAGGCAACTAGACTGGCCAGAATCATTTGGTTCCCTCTGTAATTGAAAGCCTCATCTTTATAGAAAGACTTGAGCCTTGAGGATATTAATGAAGCTTTTGGCAAAGAAAACAAAAGATAGAGGAAAAGTGTTTTAATATTTATAGCACTATAACAGTAATTGTTAAATTGACATTCATTTCACCAAAGCTTTCTAACCCACTGATGTTTCAGAGACTTAACACTTTTCTAGCCCAAAGGTAGGTAGGATCCTTAAGAATCTTTAGATTCTTAAGAATAATTTTTTTTTTTTAAAAAATGCCCCAAACTGAAGGATTTAGGGAACCAAATCCTATTAACGAATCCTCAAAACAAAATGTCCAGTCCCTGAGCTCCTAGCACCTCTTCACTAAAGGGACTTATCACCTACATTTCATTTATTTGCTTCTCTTCTCTCCACAAATCTTGCAGTTYCCTCCTGCGAAAAAGGTTCAATTCCGAAAGGCCAATGAGGAAGGACTGCAATATACCTACGTGTTTTATTCCGCTCCCATTTATAATGTGGTGATTACAGCTTTGCTTTTCTGCGAATGACCTTCAATAAATCCATCACATCTCCTGCTTTTAGGGCAAACCACTCAATTCCTAGAACTGCACAAAGGATAACAGCAGGTTTGGATGGTGTCACCGGGAAGAACAGTCACTAAAGGCAGCACAGTCGYTCAGGGGACGCGCTGTTCTGCGGCAACGCTGGCATGTGCAGCGGGGCTGTGTCCCCTCCCTCCGAGAGGCTTTCTGCGGTTTGCCCTCTGGGACTCGCCTGCTGAATTCCACACAGCCCCTCTAAGGCGCCTTATGAGACTGATCAAAGCAGCACTACAGGAATGAATCCCCTTTTCCTGAAGCCCTCCCCCGCCACGTGGTACCTCTCCTACCATTTGAAGGGCTTTCCCTATGTGTGGAGTGGTTTTGTCCTTGAAACTATGCAGCTTTATAGTATAAGCAGCACATATAAGTGKTTTTTTTTCCCCTCTTCATATCGTGGTGACATATGCCTCTATTATAGAGGTTTTATTTAGCATTTTACAAGAGGCAGGAAAAAAAAAGAAATACTGCTTAAGGAGAAATAAGAAATAAATTCTCTTCTCTTTCAGCATCGTGGTGGGTCCTCAAGGGCAACTAGAAGCTGTGGTTCCAAATATCACTAATGGCAAAACATCACTGAATGTTCTTCATTACAGCAACGTTATATAGCCGTATATAGGTACCCGGGGTAACAAATTAGGACATTATAGTTTATCACAGGTGCAAGCTTTCCCTTTTAAATATAAAAAAATACATGTTCTCTTCTTGAGAGYGGCTGAGTGGAACCCTGCATTCCAAAGGCAACACAAGACAATTGTGCYGAGCTGTTTGCTGTGTAACCTCAACCTGTGGCAAGTGATCAGGGAAGCACGTTGTGATGGACGTGACCAAGTATTTTCACATAGTTGGAGCTTCCATTAATAAACAGTTGTTGCTGTGTCCTCCTTTTTCCAAGGAAATGGGTATGAACACATGTATTAACATAAATGTGTTATCTTAAAGAAAGTCATCACTTAAGAGAATAAACAGGGAAAAGGTCTTTGTGCTAAAACAGAACTTCACCTGCAGAGAGGATAATCTGCCCAGGATAAGAGGGAGCAGAGTCATCTTCTCCTCCCAGCACCTGCCTTCTTCTTCCCCAACCTCCTCCYCAAAACGTGCCTGGGGCCCTCACAACCAGGGAGCTCTAAGCTCCACATCCTCAATACCCAGGAATTAATTTTTACTATATTGGATCCTRAAACTGTTCTCATAAAAGAAGCCACTCTTAAAACATAAGCACCCATAAAGCTAGAAGCAGAAATAACATCTTCCTGGAGAAGTTGCTCTGCTGTCTCATTAGCATCTAAGCAGCAAGCGAGGCCTTCTGCCCAGAAACTGTGCTTGTAATTATGCTTGTAGCTCATTTARTAAATAAAATAGGCAAGACAGACTATTATAACCTCATAGCCCCATGACAGGTTGACAAGTTCTAAGTACCAAATGACTGCTCTCTCCACTCATCTAGCATGGCAGATAAATATGACATAAGCACCCCCTTGAGAAACCTGAACAGGACACGTAGCAAACTATCTAGTTATGGAGCTGGGGAGAGCAACCCCTTCAGCAAGAAGCCCCAGATGTTAAGAAGTTTAATGCCTCTAGCAACTTCTGAACCCAGGAGAGTCCAGGACAGTGCCCTGCAGAAGTCTGGTCCATCCGTTAGTTGCCTGCAACCTGCGAAGATCACCCGGCTGCCCCCACACCTCCACAAAACCMCTCTCTTCTGGAGACAGAAGCAGGTTCTCTCTGCCAGGTCATGAGATAAATGACACTCAGGGTGTTTCCTATTGTGCTGAGAGGTACCTTACAGTGGCAGTCACTCATTATGTAAAAATGCCAAGGGAACCTGTTCCAGAAAACACTGCAGGAGGCAGCAGCACAGTATCCACAGCGTGCTGCCCTCTACACGGAGCATAAACCCAAGGTTCAGAGCTGTGGCACGTGAGGAACCTTCCCTGGGCACGCGTTGTGCTGCAACAGTGTCAGAACAAACTGTCCCCAAATACCTCACGCCCGCCCTGCACACATCCCACAGACTGATCCACGCAAGACTTCAAACATAGGGCTTTAGGTGCTAGGATTTAGATGTCAAAAAAGCAGGGATTCACTGGATATATCACAGAATCACAGAATGGTTGAGGTTGGAAGGGACCTCTAGAGACCATCTAGTCCAACCCCCCTTCTCCAGCAGGGACACCCAGAGCACGGGGCACAGGGCGGCATCCAGGCGGGTTTGGAGACCTCCAGAGAAGGAGACTCCACAACCTCCCTGGGTTCCTAGACCATTTTACTTCTCAGGGTCAGTATGTTACACAACCAACAGCACAGCCAAAGTCTTTTGCAACCTTTACGCACATAAATAGAAACATCAGTCATCAGGAAGCCTAAGACCAAGCAAAAAAAAGGTAGAAAATGAAATCTTAGCTAAGAATGAAAGAAAAAGACAGAAATAGAAGCTGTTTTATAACATATGCTTAGACCTGAACAAAGCCATCTTTGAAGGTCTTCTTGGGAGAAGAATCTCATGAAAACACGCTGGGGAAAAAAAGGTTCGAGTAGGTCACAGCTCTCCCACCACCTATTTTTCTCCTTCATATTTTTGCTAGTAAACAAACCTTTGAATGAATAATAGATAAGAACAAATTAGGGTTTCACTTAAGAGTTTTGAGACAGCCACATGCAGAGGTAACTTTCAACACATACTGGGAAAACAATCCGTATTATTCACTTTAAAACGCTTCCAGTGAGAAAAAAACTGAGCAGATTTCAGTTTGGTAACATTACTCCTAAACACCACAAAAATAAAACACACTCGCAAGATAATTTTAATCCACATTCACATAATTTAAAGTGTTTGTCAAATTGCTGCTAAATATAAAAGAAAAATAATCTGTAGGATGAGTTTATAAGAACGGCTTTAGGGAGGGAAATAAATACCTGATTCTACCAAGTGTCATCTGCAAGTTTGTAGTGCTATTACAATCTCATCCAATATTCTCTAATTTAGCTTCAATCATCATTTGCTAGAAAGGTTAAAACAAGGTGCCTCTGGCATAAAAAAGGATGTTATGGTAGCTGTGAATGCAGAAAATTTTAAAGACAAAAATTTCAATTAAAAAAAAAAAAAACTATTACTGAAGATTGTCAACCGAAAGTATTTTCAAGAAACACAGTAAAATCCTGTTCTTCACTTTTTTTAAACACTATTCGAATTTAAGAAAAAAATAACGACGCCATCCACTACAGATTGCTAAAACCTTTCCCCGTATGTATCATAAGGGATTAAGTGCTGCCTCGTTCTTGATGTTTAAATATTTAGACATTTTTCTTGTATTGACCAATGGTGAAGGATTTTTAGTTTTAGAAAAACTGTCAAGAACAAGATACTTCATTGCTTGAAAGAAGGCAGGTATACAGAAGATTGAGGCATCTCTTGCGTCGAGACAGGTACGAGAAAAAAAAAAAAAAGTGAAGTTTTGACCCTCCAAAAATTAGGCTAAAATAGTATGTACTCCTAAGCCATTTGAAGATTTGATGTCGCTGGTAGCTATTGTCCGTTATTACTGCCAAGGAAGAGAGAGTGAACAGCAAAAAGTCAATTCAAGTATTGGTTTGAAGTTGGTGGTCAAATGAACTAGATGGTTAATGAACTATATGGTTAGAAGGCACAGCTGATTCAAGGAAAAGGCTGTCACAGAGAAACAAAATTATTTACTTCCACTACTATCTCAGACATTACAAATTAAATGTTTGAGTTGCAAAACATTCAGGTTATTACTGATAGAAATAGGCCTTTTTGGAGGTTTCATAAAGTCTTGTTTTCATCTGTAGGCACTCAAGTTCCTTCTAAAAATCTTCTGTAAAAATATGCTTCAGCAGTGGATCTCATCTTCCCATCAACCTATCAGTTCTTGCGTAAATCAATGAAAGTGTTGCTGTTCTCCTGCAAACAAACAAACCCACTAAACAAACCCACTTCAGTTATAAAAATCATTCAAACAAAGCCTCCACATATCTCCCTATCAATCTTTTCCACTCCCTGCACATTTAACGATTTAATGTTTTTCATAATAATCCAAAGAACTATATGTTCGTTAAGGAGACTTTCTGGCAGGCTGGGCCAGCCTAACAGCAGCACTTAGTTCAAGTGCTGAGCTGAGCACAGGCACCGCTGCTGCCCACATCGTCCTGTTGCCCCCAACACCCGGCCACAAACGGCAGCACCACCCCTCTTGTTAGAGGCMCCAGCACTCCCAGAAGCTTCCTCCATCTAAAAATACAGTTTTCAGCCAGGGATGGACGTAAATATTCATTTCTGATTTCAAGTCTTTGGTACTAGGGAATATTAAGATGGAAAATAACTTCTTTAATACTCCCCTCTGCAGCGAGGTGGTAACAACCACCCGTTCCTGGACGAGCTGCAGGATTAAGCTTGATTAAACTTTCATCCGACCAAAATTCTATCAAGATTTTTATTTTTTAAAAAAACAGCAACAGTTAACACACAACAACAAAGTTACAATATACTATGATTTCCCAAATTTGGGAACAGATATCTGATTTTTTTTTTCTTAAAAATTAAAATATCCTTTCTTTTTTTATTACTATTCTCATCCTGGCAAAATGCCAAATGCTGCTCTGCCACATACTGTTTGGGGAAGCTGCTCCGCACAACAGCACTAGAGCTCTAAMCGCACAGTTGGTCTTTTCAAGGTCATGTGAATTTTACAGACTTGAAGAAATATTTTTCTTATAAAAACGAATAGTCAAAACCACCAYGACCATTTCTATAATTTCATTTAATATGCAAAAAAAAAAAAATCACTTACTGGTTTTTCAAGTACAATTGGATGATCAGGAAGAAACTTTGGCTTCTCTTGAGAGAGTGAAACATTGGAAAGCTTTAAAAGAAAGTCTCTGCTGTATTTGATTCTTTCTGTAAATACACAAAATTATGCAGTTATTTCAATTTCAATATTGAAGGTCCTCAAGCTAGGAAAGGTGTAAGAGACTGATTTTTATTAAAAGGATAGAATTGCATGTGAAAAGAGCAGATAGTCAAGTCTCAGCTGGAAATGAGGTACTTGCAGTAAATAGCACAGCTTGTCAATTCTACTCTTAACAAATGAACTCAGTAAATATGGAGGATTATTCTAATCTCACGGARTATTTATGTTTTAGTAAAAAGAAACAAAACCAAAGGTGAATCCAACCTAACACTCCATGTAGACTGATCCCCAGTACCTTGTTCTAATTAACAGAAACTTCACAAAYTGGTCTTTAAATCCTAAAAGGAAATTTTTCTGAATTAGTAATAACCCATGCCATCAAAGTGGCACAAATTTATGAGATATATAACATGAGAACCTATCTAGTCCCTTTTCATAGCACTATTGATGTCTTTCAACAACTAAAAATAATCAAGTATACTGCACATAAGTGGGCAAATATTAATACCAATTAACTAGTTGAAGGGATGTGAACTTAAAAGTTGAGGTCTATGCCACATTTGGTTTGTTCCACTATTTCTACCATAGCCAGATAGAACATGTCTTACTATGTAGTCAGACACGCAAAAAAAAAAAAAAAAACAAAAAAAAAAAAAAAAACCAAAAAAAACCATCAAAAACCAGAACACCTACACACACAAAAACACACACAAAAAAAGAAAGCCCACAACAGAGATTCAAAAAGAAAGGAATGGTGTGGGGCAAGAAGGGACAAACCTTATTTCTTTGTCCTTGGTGACAAAGGAACTGTTCTTGTCTTTAGGAACTGTAGTTTAGCTACTTGCTTCCTTCTTAGCCTGTGTTAACGGGAAAGGCCTTGAAATCAAGCACGAGGGTGATTTTTCCTGTCTTAGACCACAAATGATTATAATAATTGTTGAACCTAAGTGAGGGAAATGGTTAACCTCAACAATACTTTAAAGCTGCAGAGAAAATGTAGTTTGAAAGGAAAATCAATACTATGACAAAAGAAGGGAAAAAGAATAGATTATGATTTACAGACAGTAGCTGAATAACAGGACCTCTAAAGATGCTTTACTCTRAAGTTAACAGCTGTGATCATTAGCAAGCAACAACAACTTTGAGAACAAGCTTAGCAGCCAGTTTACCCTGTGGACAAATGGAGAGGAGACTCAGGAAGGAGTCATAGAGCAGTTAATACCACAGAAGATCCAAAGTGGTAATTGATACAAGAGACCAGAACCAGATGAGAAAAATCCAGTCAAGATTTTGTAAAACAGGAGAGGTTCTATATAGGAAAGGCAGAGTGGGTGAGAAAGGATCAGAAAATCATCACCAATGAACCAGACACAAATTAACAAGCCAGGCAAAGTGCAGCCAAAGAAGGTTGTGGATCCTGGTCTGCTCGCCAGGATGAAGAGCAAGAGATGGGACCCTGCCTGATACAGAATGGGATACAACATTAAAAACAAACCCCAACACCCACTCACCTTCCAAATCAGTAACGAACGACAGCGTAGAATGACAGCGTCCTCAAAAACTTGGGCCTGGTAACCTCTCAGGCTGAGGAAAAATATGGAAAGCTTAAAAGCTCAAATGAAATTTAACGGAATTCTTTTAATTCTGAGGTGGTGAAAGCAATAAAACAAACTCTCCAGAATCCAGAACAAAATCTCCATGAATTACTTTAMAACTGCAGATAAAGAATCAAGATGCCTAATTACAGTAGATTTTTCCTGTTAAGTTTTTCCTAATGAAAAGATCAACTACTCCAGAGGACTGTCACAGTTCCCATGACACAGTTAAGAACGAGGAATCAAGCTGCAGGTGATGCACAAAATGATTTAAAAATAATTTTGGAAAATGAGAACATACACTAAAGGAAAGGTGGAGTAAAATTTGGCATGTTTAACCTATCATAGAGTGATAGAAGTTATGGCAACTTTATGACCACTGAGCAATGAGCACTAGAGAAGTAATCCATGAAGTGATCCACACTGAAAAGCATGAGGAACAAACCTCATGGACAAGGCTGGCACAAGAACTGCTGTCCTCCAGGTCACGGCTACTCCAGTAGTAAAGAACTGGATTAGAAGGAACCAGAACATGCAACTCAAGTCAGCAGGTCCACACATAGAAGCAAGATGCAGATGTAGGCAAAGCTGGGGTTATATCACGGAGCTTTCGTGCTTGAGCTCTACCAGTACAAGACAAGCAGACGCTGCCAGGGGAAGTTTCCTTCCTCAGTTAAGGGCGGATTTTATACTTATTCTGGAGTAACACATCGGGAGAGGGGGAGAAATGAACAAAAAGCAAGAACCAACACACAATGGTTTTGTTCACCTCACAAGCTATGGTGTAGAAGGAAGCCGATCTCTCAAAACAATAGATAATTAGAAAAAAAATAATACTTAGTACACATGTCAACTGTCATCCAAGCAGAGAACACAATTCTGATCTATATTGGTGTGCAACATTTTACCTTTTTTTTCTTCTAATTCATTCGGTTTTGGTTGACTGGGTATCACAGTTTGAGTTAAGATCTTCATTCCAGTCATTTCAGACAACTAAAAAAAAGGAGGAAAAAAAATTAAAAGTCTTCATATATTTCACAAAAATAAGTTATAAAACTAACAATTCCTTTTAGCAAGAAGGGTGTCATACAATTTGCTTGTTTGCTTGTTTTTTAATAGTATGGGCAGAGTTTCAACTGTTAGTTTTGCTTTCAAAGCCACAAAATTACTGGGCAACTTGGCCTTCTTGCACTCAGACTGGATTCTGTTTACCTTTTTCCTGCTCTTTTTTAAATTAAATCACTATTTTCTATACTAAAATGGTCTGAAAAGAAACAGATTTGCACAAATTCAATCACTGGTAGTCAACAGTATAGCTGTGTATAACAGTTGACGCATCTCTTAGAAGATGAAGGTCCTGTGCCTATACACAAAAGAACAGCTGAAAAAAATAGAAATACTGGTGATGTAAAATGTCTCAAAGATTCAGTCTGAACCCATAAAACACCTGCTGCTATTGGCCATGGGCAATAAGACAATAACTCAACTATCCATGCAGCAGCATAGACAAATAGAAGGAACAATGGCATTTTAGACAGCAATTTTTTAGATTAGAGCCTGGACAGTATAGATGCTACTTTGTTCATTTTTAACCTTTATTATTTAGGAGACTGCATGTCTTCTAGACACACAGATAGAGGAACAAGGACTTCCATGTCCTTCTTCTGGGGGYTCTGGGGGTGCTCATTGACAGTCAGATGACCATGAGTCAGCAGTGTGCCCGGGTGCCCAAGAAGGCCAAGGGACCGTGGCCTGTGTTAGGAACAGGGCAGCCAGCAGGACGAGGGACGTGACCGTCCCTGTACTCGGTGCTGGTGAGGCTGCCCCGCGAATACTGGGTGCAGTTTGGGCCGCTCACTGCAAGAAGTGCCTTGAGGTGCTGGAGGGTGCACAGAGAAGGGCAGCGAAGCTGGGGAAGGGCACAGAATAGAACACATCTAAAGCCAGGGAAGGCAGGGAACAAACTGAAATGCAGCGTGTTTGTCTTAAAGAACAACACCTCTTGGTTAGAGAAATACTCTGTGAATCCTATGCCCACCTCTTGGCCAGTGTCATCAATCTAAATCCCAAAGAGACAAATTCAGAGGGCACAGATCAGCAGATACTTGGAGGCGGCCACAAAACCCAACAGTGCAAACACTAAAACCCCTCCTCACTCCTCCTCATTTTAAATAAAAGGTCAGTAAAGAATGCAGCTATGTTACGATCAAAGAAATGCAGCATGTAGCCACACATAGCCAAATACCGATATAATTCAGAGTACTACAGCACTGCTGCCTAAAGGGCTACTCTAAAAGGGAATATAGAGTTTGTTCTCCTAAATTCACATTTTTCAAAAAACAAGTACTAATTTCCTTATCTGCAAATTAAAATAAATGTGTTACAGCAGTCACCATCTTACAGTTGGAAGGATAGGCTGGTTACAGCTCTGTTTAAATAAACTTCCCTCTCCCTGTTTTTTAAATAGTCACAACTGATGGCAGTATTCTGCAAGATTCATGCAATAAATGAAAACTTATAGGACAGTTAGACTGATATTGGAAGAGAGATAAAGGAACAGATCCCTGTCCTAACATTTGTATACAAGGCAATTTCAGGTCTTCTAAGATCAGTTTAGCTGAGGAAGCTAGAAAAGTTTGCTTTAGGAATAGTCAATCMTTCACTTTCCTCTTCAAGGTGGGAAAGGCAACAGTGCCTGTATTACCCATCTATAATAAAGAATACAGTTAGTTCCTTATTGCTGTTGGCAACATTATCCTACCACACTTTTCACGACACTGCGTGTCACTGAATTAAAGAAGAAGAAAAAAAAAAAAAACTCTAACAATGCACATTTCCTAAAAATATCTTTTTTTTTTTTTAAGTGTAGGTGAAGCTACCTTCACATTTGAACAATTACTCAGAAGTCTACTGCAAAGAAATTGAAATAATAAAACAATCTTAGCTACAGACTCTAACAAAGAAATAAATATTTACTTTGTTGCTTGAGAACTGATTGTAAGACAGATTCTTAACTATTACACAAAAACTCATTGCCTCGGTCAGAAAAATGAGTTATTTAGTTCAGATTAAATAAAAAGATGTAAAAATAACAASAAGAATGTATTTCCTGACTACATAAAGGGAAAGATTATTCTATCTTTTAAATCTATCTTTGAAATACTTATAAACTGAGAATAGCTGTCAATAATCAACTCTTCTCCCTGCCCCACTCTTCCAATTTTGAACGTTGAAGTAAAGCTTTCACATTTAAAAACCCTGTGCAGTTAAGTGTTCATCTGCAATCCTATCTTAAAAACATTCCAGAACAGAACCTCCCCACTTAATCCAACTGCAACCTCTGAATTCAAGTCTGATATAAAGAATCAAAATCCTTTTCACTTGTGGCAAGTGGTTCAAGCAACAGGCAGGGGTAGCCCAGCTTGGTACGTGACTGCGGGGACAGCTGATTGTGCAAGGCTTCCCAATGGGACAATTTTCCTCCCATAACARGAGTCTTCCAATAGGCTCTAAGGCCCCTGTGCTAAGGGATAATGTATGAGAGCCACATGCTACCAGGGACACTATGGAGAAGACCAAAGTAATACCCAGAACCTTGGGGAGAGTCACTCCTCATTGAAACCCAAAGGGCATTCAAGACAGTATCAACATAAAATGAAAATCAGTGTAAAACAAAAAATTCCAGCTGAAACACTAGTAACTTCCCTTTGCAGCAAAAACATCTGTAACCAACTCTGAGATTACACACTGTAATGCATCTAAAGTCAAGTATTTGGGGCAGGAAAGCTTGGTAACAGAGTGTTTCTGTTTGTTTGAATATCCCATTCACTGCCTACTTCAGCAGAGTCAACAAAACCAAGCCTCAGGATACAGGTACAGGAAAAAGTAACAGAAGGCTTTTTGGAGATTTTATATTTTTACATTGTGTGTGTGTGTGTGTGTGTGTGTGTGTGTGTGTATAAACAGTAGGTATTTGCACACATACAACCTCCTAAATATCTCTAAAAACTTAAGAAATTTAGTTTTGTCGTATTTGCTACCTCAAATGAATGTGTTCCTGTTAAAGCTTAAATACACACACACACACACACACACACACACAGAGTAACATTACTCACTAACTAGGGAAAGACTGAATACCTCAAATACCTCTGTGTACTTTAAGATTAGAACGGCAAAACCACAAACAAAACAAAGACCAAAGAAAGCCACAGAGACTTTTATTGCACCGCCTCATATAACTCACAAGATGCATTTTTCCAGCTACCAATGCACACAGATATCAAAAAGGCATCSTGAAGTTCAATTTTCTGACATTTCTAAAATGTCCCTATTTTGCAACACACAAATTCAAGGGCACTGTTAACTGGAAATACTGCATGCTTCCCACTCGGTACCAGCAGGCGTAGCCTCCCACTTAGGGCGCTCTGGGACGCAGTCCTTGGTCAGCTTAGTCACTACCAACCTCGTCCTTCTTGTATTTGCTCAGTACTCACCCAGCCAACCTCCCTGGGCAGGCACACCTCCGTGCTGCTGGGCAACTCACTCTGCAAGTTGAAAGCAATCACTGGCTCTGGTGTGGGGGGGAAAAATAAGGCAGATACTAAGGAAAAAGAGTAGAGACCATGGTTTTGTTTTCGTTATGCCTGCCACCAATACTGCAATGCAATTAGATTGCAAAGAGATGATCCAGCTGCTTTTTAAGGTCTTAAATGGGAAAGTGGATCTACGGTGATTATGGCTTTTCTTCCATGCGTTTTAACATACAACACAAACTTTGGGTGTTATTTAATTTCTGTTCATGCCAATGCTGCCATCGTTATTTTTCTAGGCAAAATTTGTAACTTACAGTGACAACAATAATAGCTATAAAATTGCAGCATCTGAAAGATCCAAGCAGGAGTTAAAAAYAAGTAAAAAACAAAAAACTCATGCACTTGATGACTGCATTATTTTCTTATAACCATTTCTTGAATTGCTTTTCTTTTTCTTCAAAAATAGACGTCTACTACTAATAATCCAAGTTCGAAATTAACAGAGATAACAATTAGCTTCCTAAGTAAGACAGAATTTCAGATGCCAAACTAGAGCACTAAAACATCTGATGTAGTTTAAATTCAAATTATATCACAGATTGTGCAGTAAGATCAGCACACAGTAAGACATTATATACCATGGCAGCGCAAACAAAAAGCCTTAACATAAAAAAATAAAAAAAAAAAAAAAAGAAAATAAGCAGCCTGTGAGATATGCCAGGCATATTCTTGTTAAAGCAACAGAAGTTCTGCCTAAATTAATTGCACCTTCATACTCACCATTTTGTGAGGACAAATGACGCACGGGTCGAGCCGGCTGAAGGGATTTACCGATGAGCTTTTTAGGTTCCTCTAGCATTTTGAAGTGTCACGCTTTAAAAAAGTAGCAGGAATCAATACAGGCATACATGAGGACATTAAGCAAACAGGGCAGTTTATGTATTTGCTTATTTGCTAGTTGCATTTGACAACAGCATATATCATTTGTTAACTACTCAGGTCAGGGAAGAAAAAAAAAAAATCACAGAAAGAATCAGACATTTCTGTCACTCCTCATTCCACTCAAGGAAGCCCAATTTTTCCTCAGAAACATTTTTTTTTTTCAGAAGGCAAGCCTGTAGGACTGGAAAATGAGGATAGGATGGATGGAAACTAAGGTGTTTTCTAACAGCTAATTTAATTCCGATAAGGACTAATTTATTAACATCAGTCTACCCCTCAGTGTGTTGGCTGGATTACAGCTCAGCATGCATCTAGGCGTGCTTGCATAGCTGCTTTTTAATTACTTGTTGCTTCTTTAATTAAATGAATACAGTTTAGCATCTTTCCATCTCTGTTTTGCTGCTAAAGAAATGGAAGCATTGAAAGCTGCTGAGGTCTTGCCAGGTTGAGAAGTCTCCCACTACCGTAACTGAAGGGCCAGCTGAATTCTTTGTCAAACTAGGTATTTCCCAGAGAGAAGGAATTGGTTTTATTCTTTAGATGTAGCAGACCATCAGAAACAGGAGGCTACTTGGCTCTTGTTGGCTGGCTACTCATGGCTACTAATTAATAATAGTACTGAAATTCTGCTTTCTTCAAAAGGTTTCATAACACAGAGGAAGAACTTAAGAGGGGACCTCATCAGTGTCTGTAACTACCACATGAACTTAAAAAAATTCTTAACAGTGAGGGTGATTGGAACAGGCTGCCCAGAGAGGTTGTGGAGTCTCCTTCTCCGGAAATCTTCCAAACCCGCTTGGATGCGGCCCTGTGCCCCGTGCTCTGGGTGACCCTGCTTGTGCAGGGGGTTGGACTAGATCATCTCTAGAGGTTTCTTCCAACCTTAAGGATTCTATGGACTGTTATAATAAGAGTCAAAGGAAATCATTTTGAGTTTGGGAGGTAAAACTATACAAATACCATCTGATTCTTATCAGGGAGGAATTACACTATTTAAATTGGAATCCAGTAGCATTTGTCACTTTAATTGGTCTCTGAATTACAGAAAAAGTATCTGAGATTTACGCTAGGCAATCCTTTGGGTTTTAACATGGGACTGTCACCATTTAAATGACAATTTTCCCAAATTGCCAATTTGAATTAATTCAGGCCGAGAGGTAAGACTAAACTGGGAATGAAAATCCATTTTGATTACCTTTCCTACCTTTGTGACTTAAAGAAAAAATAATAAATTCTGCTTCAGAATTTAATTTATTTCTGTAGTCAAAGACAGCAACGAAGGTTCTTGCAGATGAATGAACTAAGACTACGGCCCTGTAACACAAATTTATTTTTGTTCAGAATGTGTCTTTAAACTCTACTTAAGATGTATGTAAAAAAAGTTGATATTAACCTTCTACATCTGTCTTAACATCCAAAGAGCCTAAATCCATAGTATTTAAATGCACTATTTTTCTTTGTATTTATTAGAAGTATTTCTGCCACTGTGCACTGTACAAGAAATCAACCTTCAAAGCCACCAATGACTTTACAAAAACGATGTGCAAACCCCAGCTGAGTTCACCTTTCCTGAATCAGACTACAGCTATTTTTTCAGACATTACCTACTACAAGTTCAGCTTCTGACTGCTGGGATCAGACAGGCCCAGGGTAACTAAACCACAAGCAAGACTGGGACGTAAGAGGTCTTTGCATGAAGATGGGGGAAAGGCAACAACAGGGGGTTTTGCCACAGCTCTACTTGCACATCAGCGTAACCCGCTGCCTAACGAGTACCAATACTCATCTCCCTCCTTCCTTCTCTTTAATAAAAGCAGAGGAACGGGCTCCTTCCAGGCCCAGCAGGTCCCCTCTGCCCCTGGCCCAGTACCAGGCCGTGTCCCAAGGCCACATCCCAAGGCCACATCCCAAGGCTCTTCCTGAGCGCTGGCCCTGGGACGCCAGGTCTCCCTGTCGCCTCTTCCTGGGCATCATCTCCGGGATCACCCTGCACAAGCGGCAGCACGTGCGTGGCACACCGGGCCCCGTCAGGAGCGTTTCTGGGGCATTTCAACGCCTTCCCCGGCGCGCTGAGGACAATAAAGGCAGTTTTTATCAGGACATCCCCAATCCCCGTGCACCCCAGAGGCGCACACAGCGAAGCAGCCGCCGACCAGCCCGCCCCAGGGGGCACGGAGCTGCCAGCGGGAGCCTCCTCTCGCCTCCCGCCCCAAGCGTGAGCCGGTCCCACCTCCAACGGCCTCCGCGGCGGCCCCCCGCGCGCCGCCTGCTGAGCGGCCCGGGCGCCGCTCGCCCCGCGCGCCGCGGGCCCGGCCGGCGGGGCCGCCGCCCGTTTAACGGCCCAGGTCGCTGCTCGGCGCGGCCGCCCGTTTAACRGCCCGGGGCGGCCGCCTCCCCCGCGGGCGGGTCCTGCGCCTTCCTGCCGCTCCCTTTGCTATTTTTTGGGGGGAAAAAAAAAGTAGATTCAGGGGGCGTCTCTMGTCCCAGCACGGCGGGGTTGGGCAGAGCGGAGGGGCCGGGGMGGTTCAGGGAGTGGCTGCCGCCATCGCCTCCTCCTGGCAGGAGGTGCCCATGGGAGCGGCCAGAAATCCTGGGAGATGAGGGGAAATCCCCAGCGCTGGGGGGAAAATAACATGAGTTTTGCAAACCAAACAGCACTTACCAAACTGCCAAACTGAATTATTTGGGAAGGGAGGGGCGTAATAACACACGTATGAAGGGCCAAGGAATGGACGTCAAGTTTTCCTAAGTTAAGTTGGCATGGTTTTGAAATTAAAATGCATTTTTGTCCCAAGATGCGATCAGCAAAGCAGAGGCTAAGCCTTGCTCACTCCCAGGCTAGCAGACTAAACCCGCCTTGTGTTAATGTGCCGGATTCTAGGCTGCAATTCTGTTTATGTAGCTTAAGCATACCACATTAGTGAAAAGTCTTCAGCTTTTTCTGTTGCTGTTCTGTTTCACAATATTTAATAACTGCCTCCAGGGACTCACGATAGAGAAATAAAGTATGTAATTTACTTACGTAAATGTAAATATATGTAAATAATCCAATGATAAAACTTACAACCCTACTTTGTGCTATATGAAGACGTTTTAATTCCAGCAAACCTCTTGATGTTGATTTTGCAGTAATCTCTTAATTGTTTTTCTACAAAGATACATGGAATTGGATGCTGCCTTTGAAATAGAGGTGCGGAGCTGCAGGTGCTCCTGCAGGTGTCAACATCCTGCAGCTTCTAACTCTTGTAAAGCAAAGAGTTTACACTTGGACCAATCATCCTGAAGGTCTTTTCCAACCGTAGTGATTTTATACCACTTTTCCATTAGCTTCCTGAACTTGGAGCTCATGGAGCATCCTCATGGTCTTTTCAAATGTGCAGATTTGGTGCCTCTGCATAAGAGCTAAGCCACTTGATGCCATTTAACCTCCTTTTTGAGGTCCCCTTTCTCCCTAGAGGTATCACGTTTCTCCTGATCGGTGCCATCTGTTCTTGCCGGATTGTCTTGTAAAATAGTTACTTCCCTATTCATGTCAACCATTTCCCTCAGCTAAATCAGCACTAATTATCAATTATTAATATGTAAGTGCACATAAATATTACATGTCTGCCCCTCCTCGCCCAGGACAGTTCCTGACAGAAAAGTCAGCCTGTCTGCAGCCCAGATGAAACTGCAGTTCATTAAAAGGCTCTTGGCAATTTGCTGGAGGTCTGAGGTGTTGCAAACTAGATTGCAGAAGATCAACACAAATTTTTTTGGGGGGGTTTAGATGGGAATGATAAAATGGATCATGGTATAGTGTCACATAACCTTCCAATATCTGGGAAGGATAAATCAGGATGATTCAGAGAGTAGAAAACTTGCCTGAACACGGCTTAGGGGCTGCTGCTTTTCAGGTAGAGRGAGGAGAAGGGGCATTTAGAGGGGAGGAGGAGAAAGGGAATGGAGGGTGTCAGCTTGGGAAGCTTGCGGCCCCCAGGCCTGCAGGAAGGTGTGAATTGGGAGGCTGGAAAAGGCTGTTTCTGTGGGACGCTGTCCATGGCAGCAGGAGCAGTTAGCACCTCACACRCTCCCCTCGCTGGGCACGAGCAGCCCGGCCAGCGCGGCTGCTTCCCAGCCTGGCATCCGCACAGCAAACACCGGATCACAGCCAGCAAACCCACTCCGGCTTCTTGCTTAGGGACAGTACTGCCTCTGGTTGCAATAAATACAAATGATACTTTTTCTTTTTTTTTTTCTTTTTTTCCTTTTTTTTCTCTTTTTTTCTTTTTCCTTTCCTTTTCCTTTTCTTCTCTTTCTCTCTCCTTCTCCTTCTCCTTCTCCTTCTCCTTCTCCTTCTCCTTCTCCTTCTCCTTCTCCTTCTCCTTCTCCTTCTCCTTCTCCTTCTCCTTCTCTCTTTTCTTTCCTTCCTTCCTTCCTTTCTCTCTGCTTCCCCTCTCCTTCTCCTTCCCCTTCCTTCTCCTTCTCCTTCTCCTTCTCCTTCTCCTTCTCCTTCTCCTTCTCCTTCTCCTTCTCCTTCTCCTTCTCCTTCTCCCTCTCCCTCTCCCTCTCCCTCTCCCTCTCCCTCTCCCTCTCCCTCTCCTCCTTCCCTTTCCCTTTCCCTTTCCCTTTCCCTTTCCCTTTCCCTTTCCCTTTCCCTTTCCCTTTCCCTTTCCCTTCATAATCAGTTGCCTCCCATTTTTCCTGATGTTGGGATGCTCTTATGATGAATATTTGTACTTTATGGATTAAGTCTTTCTGGATGTGTGAATAAAATGTATTTGTATGGAAAAAGAATGTCTTTCCCTATTTCACAAACTAACTAAAAATACTTTTCTTTCTTTTTAAAATATTGGTTTTTTTGCAGCCATATTCTATTGACTGGATAGAGCCACATGGTCACCCTTTACTAGGTATGATTCCACAAAGCATAAAGCATTTATGAAAGAGGATTCCCATATTGCACGTGTAAAAATGAGCAATTGCACATCTAAATGAGCATGTAATCGTAATTGCATGTGATTTTAGTTTTCAAATGGATAGGTTAATGGCAAAGTAATGGCTTTGCACTGAAGTGAAAGGACTCTTGGGTCAGCCTGGGAGGGGCTCTTGCCACTTTAGGCTTGCAGCTACATTTTCAGTGTAACTTGCCATTCAATTAAGCAGCCAAAACAGTCTGTTTCCATATGCCACTTGAATGTATTTAGCACTGTTTTTTGGAAGATTTTTTTTCCCTAAAATCTCTTTTAAAATAATTTGACCACAGTATATGCTTTTGTGTTTTAATGTATGTTTTTAATATATGCTTTATTCTGTTACTGGAACAAAAMCATGTATGCATGACGTGCACACAGAGTAGTTATTTTAGTTATATGTCTGTGAAATGGGCATTTCAGCTGACAATTGACTTTAAGCCTTGCCAGTCTTGTGACAGCAGCAGAGCAAAAAGCTTTTTTTTTGTAAAAGCTTTTTTATTCTCTGCTTGTTTCTGAAGTTAACCTATTTACTGTAGTTTGTTGTTTTTCTCTTTTTCAGAAATGCGAGAGTGCATTATAAAATAGTGATGAATAACATTGTTTTTACTGACTAGAGAAACTATTGAATTAAAAGGGGCAAAGCTGCTGCAATAATCAGTGTTTACAAAACACTCATGTAACTAGGAAGAAGTTTGAATGTTAATGATCAGGAGATCAGCAGATATGCATTAGTTTATGCAAATCTTGTGTCTTCACGTTCAGATCTTTTTGCTTGTTAGTCCCATGCATCTGTTGGCAGCATGATTTTATGTTTTACTTTAAAACTAATTTTCAAGGATCATGTACTTTTCTTGTATTTTTAAGAGAATATTTTTCCCTGAAATGTCTAGTTTGTGTGAAGATGAAGAAAAATCTTGAAAACGTGAACCAAATGCACCATAGAAGTACCAGAAAGCCTCTAAATGGCAAATAGAAAATATAAACAAAAACATCTATGTAGGATATATACAGATTATATCTTTTTTAAAAAAATATTATTTTTAAATCTCATTAGTTTTGGATAACTGCCTAGCTCATTTTTAACACTGAGAGCCGTTTTTACCAAGTTACAGAGGTAAATTGCAGCCCCCAGACTAAGCAGTCTGTCAGTTCAGGATTTGTGCACSTAAGGTTCTCTCCGACTGCAGACACTGAGCACCAACATTTCAACTGACCTTATTCCATATGCTCTGAAATTCCCAAGGGAGAGTCCCAGAAGCTCTGGCAGGACAGGAGGCCTAGGAGCTGGAAATGCCACTGGAACYTGCCAGATCTGTTGGATCTGATGGATCTGTTACCTCACAGAGGTTTCGTCTCAGTGGCAGAGTCTGCAGCACTTCCAGATGTTGCCCTTCTCGTTTTGGCGTGTTCCCCTGTGCCTCTGCCGAGGGAAGGAGCTTGTGAAGGGCACGTCTCACCTGTGGAAAGGTTTATCCTGACATGTTCAGGTGACCTGGAAGAAGGTACCATTGGACCACTGCTCCCTAGAGACGGAAAACCTGCTGCTAACAGGGCTCAACCTTGGTGAACCGTGTACAAAAGAGGGCATCCCCATTCAGACTGGCAGAAAGTTATATAAGAATTAAGGAAATTCATCACCTGCAAAATGAACAGGTGAAGTTACATTATTTCTCAACAATGTAACTAATAATGAGCACAGAATTTCTGTGGTCCGTCAGCTGGCAAAAACTGAAAGATTTTAAAYTTGTCTTGCTGAAAATAAGAATGAAACAAAAAAAAATTGGATCATGTTCTCGTTTATAAGTAGAAAAGAATTTGTTAATCAGTCCCATTTCTTCGAGCTTACATTCAGAAGAATTTGGCAGCACAAGGTAGCTGTTGTTGGTGTTCCTTTATTTTCATTGCAAATCTCCTATACAACAATAATATACCTAGGTCTTGAACAAMTTTCTACCTGGCTATCATCTCTCTCAACTTACCTTCTTCTATTGCAGTTAATATATACTGTGTATTAACAATTTATTTGTAAGAGAAGCTTYAATCCAGATTTATGAGATTAAATAGAACTTTTCTGAGCAGTCTTTTTAACAATTTATAATTCAATCAACAGATAAAACCTATTTTTTTTTATCTTAACCTTTTAATTAAGCACAAAAACCATTTATGGAGGTGAGATTTTGAAGGGAGTTATCTGAGACAACCTTCACAGAAATTTATTGCTATTCCTTGAAATCAGTTTCTGCAATAAATCATCTCCTGCCTTACCACAACTCTCTCTCCATTCTTAACACAAAGGGGTAGATCGATGTATTTTGAAAGTAAAACTAGTGTCACTATCATGTTCTTAAAATTAAATGTATGTTTCTGTGTAGCAGGGATTTGTCCTTCAGTGTCTGATCTCGCTCCTGAAGGTGACTTCCAAGGACTCTAGTGGCCCAGGTCTCCTAGCAGCAGCACCACTTTTTTTTGCACACGTTGTAGGAGAAGTAAATCCTAACTTCTCGTGTCTTGATTCCAAGAAGACTTGGAAATATAATTGTTACAGAAACTCTTTTATAAAATGCTGTATTAAACAGAAAATATTTCATTTGATGAAATCTATCTAAAGAGTATCAAAACTTAAAAACATAATTGTTTTCATTCAAACATAGAGTCCTCATCAATACAGGTTATAAACTTAGAAGAATCACAGAGATTCCATAAATAATAATGAAATAAAGAACTTGCAYGTTCAGGCAGCCTCCCGAACACTGCTACATAGCTCATTAAATGAGCTCACAACAAGATGTTCCTTCACACCAAARTCGGGATCCGCTGCTGCTTGAAAACCGATTCAGGCTTGCGAGTTTGGACAGCAAACCTGTGCAAGTACACGGGTGAATCTAAGCGCAGATAATTTTGCTATTTCTGTAAATTAAATTTCATAAATGTAAACATTTCATTTGTAAAACTCCGYRGGGCCCCAKGGCTGAAAGGGTGGCAAGTAGAGGGCCTTCATTCACAAAGCTCCTTAATTCACAGAACCACAGCATGGGTGAGGTYGGAAGGGACCTCTAGGGATCATCTAGTCCATGCCYGAGTTAGAGGAGACAACTCCATTCTTCTATAGTGCATCACGTCGGAAACCATGAGTTTTTAGGTTTGCTTTAGCTGCTGCACAAAACAAGACTTACCTCAACTTTTCCAATAGGATTTGTTTAAATAAGAGTGTCCTTACTTACTAAGAATGTCCTTACTTAAATTTCATCTAGCCAGCTGCACTAACTGGGGAGAAATTTTAGTTACAGMTTGTTTTTAAACGACCTTGAAACAAAAGGGCTGCGGAGTATTTTTGTTCTGCTGTACTGAAAATGGTTTAAGAAACAGTTATCTTTTCTGCTTGAAATTACAAAATTCTACAGAATTTTCATTCTGTAATTGAGAAAAAAGAGGTTTATTGTCACTAATTTTTACTTTGGTAACTGAGGGAACAATCTTTGGCTTCCTGCTGGTTTTGCTGTTTTWATACTAGTTGTTGATAGTATCTTATAACTACATTATTACATTTGCAAAAATATATGAGAATATGTTTATACTCAGAAGGTTTTACTATGAGTAGGTGCTACATTTTATTTTKCAAAATATGAGAGAAAAGCATGTTCTTGAGGTTGTGTTTTTTCACAAACAGTTGCAAAACGTCCTGATTTGCTGCATGCCAGTCAGCAAAGTCCATTGCATGTCAGTTCCRAAACTCATGACAGGGCATTTTAAACAAAACTGCAAATATTTTGAATAGAAAAAGGAAGATTCTGTGGATTTTTCAGGAAACCTGTGGCGGCTGTTTGGCAGTATATAAATGAGAGCACTTTAGTAATTTTCTAATCAGAATAAAAAGCATGAGTTTGGGGACAGTTCTTGCATTGACACCACACAGGGCAGCATGTACCCAGTGATCCTTTCAGGCCGCTCTCATTGACCTCACTTTGGCAGAGCAAGGAGGGCTGCCTGCACACACACCAAGAACAACATTGACTCCTAACCTTGCTTTGCAATAGCCACATCTCTGAGCCAGACTTAAGTTATTTCATAATGAGCTTTGATGTTTTTCTCCATTTTTTGGCACCATGCACACACTTAAAACAATTTTGCTTAGCTCTGTTATCATCCTAATGTCCAGCTTAGACAATCTAAACGTAAYGTTGCATACAAAAGCTTTGCAGAGTAACATTCGATCACTTGTAAGAAAAGCAAAGTTAAGATTGCCCTTATAATTCTTATTTTCTGCTTGTTTTGGCCCTTTTGCTATGAAGTCAGGTGGTAACGACTGTGAGCGCTAAAAGATTTTGTCAGGGATGATACTGCTCAGTGGATTAGATACTGCGCCAAAAGGCAGCCACCCAAAACATAGCAGCCTCCATAAGCTCTGCTTAAACCAGCCTTGTAGTGCTCAGCGGGAGGGACTGGGCATTTCTTCCTCCTTTTCCCTGGTTTCGTTTCCTCTGTTCCTGTTCTTGGCCCGTCTCTCTTGGCTCTGCTTTCTGTTGCTGGTTTTGTATCACTATCCCCATCTAGGCAACTGCTTCATCCTGAAAATAAAATGTTATTTTTTTTAATTTTTCACACTGCACAACTGCAAAGAGARTACTTGCAATGCAAGAGCATACAGCCCTTTTCTTCCAGGTATGGCAGGGTATGTATCCCCCACCTCTGCAGTGAATCACGTAAAGACTCTCCGACCGGTCCTGAAGACACAGGAAATGCCCAACACAAAAGAGACCGTCTGAGATTTTTCTGACAACCGCTAACAAACATCTGCTGATAACACAGAGGTGACATTTTTCAGAGTCTCTGTCACCTTTCTGCTTGCTTTAACAGGAGAGTTGAAAATGTGCCAGCTGATCCTGCAACTGCTCCAAAGCACATGGTAGGGAGAGCTGGAATTTTCTGACTATGTAGGCTTAARCATGAGCAAATAAACAGCAATTTCTTTCTCAGCTCTTCTTCCTATTTAAGCTGAAACTCCCCAGCAAATCTGCCTGAGACAAACACCTGCAAATGGAAAATTTTAATCTGAAAGGTTAATGTTTGACAGTATTAAAATAGAGATAGGAAACAATTAAAACTCAGAGAATGGAAATGTTGCATCAGTTAAATACAGCTTTTGAAGCATATGCTGGGGAATCTTTTGACCCTTCGCTGAAAATAGCAATAATCCATATTTATGTTAAAGGAAAGGTACAGTGATATTTTCATACTCCTCAGTAACAAGGGTGCACAAACTGTAATTAGCCCTGTAGGTTCTTACAGTCCTCATCAGCACTGATTAGAGCTGGCTGAGTATTTTCTGATGGGATGGATAGATAGATAAATAAATAAATAAATCAGAGAATCCCAGGTTATCTAACTCCCATTAAATTAAATGGCAGACTCTTAAGGTTATTGTGTTTTCAATGAAATGCAGACCCCAACTTTGTGGAAACCTGGGCACTTTCTGTTGGCTTCCCTGCCTGGCAGCCTGCTCAGGACAAGAGCTTCCACACTCAGCACTCTGAGAGACACTATTCTACTCAGTATAGAAAAACATTCCCTAAAAAATTCAAACTATGTTAAAAGAACAACTTAAGAAACTGGCAGATACTGCAACCTGTGGTTAGTTTCAGAAATAAAATCAGTCATATTACAGTATAGAAATAGGGTATTCAATAAGGTATTTCAACATTTAAAAAGGCTGAAAGTGTATGAATTAGGCAAAAGTTTTTGAAGCAACTAATTTTAAAAGMAACTTTTTTAAAATAAATAATTTAAAATATTCAGGGAAAGATGCATTAAACTGGTATATAGTTCATTAAATACTACTAGGTCACATGTCATGAGGCCTGGACCTGTAAGCCTATTTAGCAACCTCTTCTGAACACGGTTCTTGCTCAAATTAGTCTTTAAATGATTTGTTAGCTAGTCAAATTAACAAATAGGTTTACTGTTGTCAAATAAAAGCCCTCTGTAAGTACATCTGTAAGAAACAGCCTGTAAATATATTACTTTGCGGAGTCCAACAACCGCTTCAGCATTTTGCAAACATCTTCAATTGGATTAAGTTCCTCTCTCCTCTCGCCTTCAAGAGGCGCAGTCTTTTGTTCCTTCACCTTCATGCAAACTGCTGCTTGTCCATTCCACCCATAAAAATCAATAAAAACTATCTAGATTAAGGAGGCTTTTTTTTTTTCCCCCCTGCTTTTCTTCCTGAGAGCTATTTTTAACCAGGATTGTTTGCAGTGAGCTCTGTACCGTGCAGTCCCTCGGACTCCGATCTGATTTGTCTACTGAGGCTGCTGTATTTTGTAATTCCATTAGGAAACTTGGGCACTGAGAGGGGATTTATTATAAATAGAGTCCAGCTCTCAAAACTTACCCGTTATACCACACATTGCGGTTACAGTTTTCTATTGCAAGTAGTAAAGGATACTCAAATGCTCAACACTGATCTTTTCCACAATGTGTCCCTTGAAAGGGAAACCTTATTTCATGAGACTGTAAGTCTAAATTAATGAGACTGTAAGTCTAAATTACCGTTTAGCAGCGGGAACGTTAAGACAGTTTAACGGAAGCAAAGCAAAGCAGCAGCTTGCGTTTGTAAGGCAAATGTGCCCCACCAACACGCAGACGTTCGAGGCTGCCTTTCATACAAACTCATGTCCTTCTTCTCCGCAACGCTGCCCTGCCGTAGGCYGCGCTTCCCGCCTGCAGCTTCCATAGGCCGCGCTTCCCGCCTGCAACTCCCTTAGGCCGCGCTTCCCACCTGCAGCTTCCATAGGCCGCGCTTCCCGCCTGCAGCTCCTGTAGGCCGCGCTTCCCGCCTGCAGCTCCCTTAGGCCGCACTTCCCGCCTGCAGCTCCCTTAGGCCGTGCTTCCCGCCTGCAGCTCCCTTAGGCCGCGCTTCCCGCCTGCAGCTTCCATAGGCCACGCTTCCCGCCTGCAGCTTCCATAGGCCGCGCTTCCCGCCTGCAGCTCCCTTAGGCTGTGCTTTCTGCCTGCAGCTCCCTTAGGCCGCGTTTCCCGCCTGCAGCTCCCTTAGGCCGTGCTTCCCGCCTGCAGCTCTGCGTGTGACGGCGGTGCCGCCAGGCCGGGCCTGTGCCCACTCCCTGCCAGGACACAATAGTTTTTGAAAACTATTTTTGAAAAAAGTTTTCAAAATTTGCAGCTGTTGTAAGTTGGACGTGTAAAAGCATCCAGCTTCACAGAAACCAGGTGAAGTCATTAATCATCACTGTCAGAACTGTACATTTTTCACGCAAGAGAAAGAACAATCCTCAGTGACCTTTGAGGCCTCTGACAAACACGGGCTGTGACCATCACACGCAGACTCCACCAGTGAAGCTCGGGCTTTTGTTTTGCTGCTTTTCATTGTGTTGAACTTTTGATGTGATCCAAGGGAAAAATATTGTTTCAATATTACATTATTGACACAGTAATAGGACTGTCACAGAGGGACAGTCTACATATGGCAAGTAATTGCACCTATCCCATTGCCTGGAATTTGACTCAGCAGTTAGATACTCCGTTCTAAAACACTTTAAGGTCAGCTTTGCCTCAGAGGAATGGTGTTTACACCAGAAAATCTTCTGGAAGTCTTTAAGTGCGCCTGGAAATTAACGAAGACAGAAATCCAAGAGAGACTTTCCCAACAGGGGAACAGAAAGATTATTTAATCTTTTCTAGCAGTGCTCCCATCCCAGCACAGTCCTGGCACAGCCAGGGTGAGCATTATACTGCTGGACAGGGCTCATTTGGTGATGCATTAGTTGATTATTCCTTTGTAGCTCTGGAATTTTGCCATTGATTTTACTTAATTGTATTTCCCCCTCAATTTAAGAATTTGACTTTTTATCCTGTCATCCAGCTTGCTCTCAGTATGCATCAGCTTTGTATCAGCTCCATGTAAAAGAGATGCTGTAAAGAGCATACTATGGTTACAAACATATCAGATAATTCCAAATACCTGCCCTGTATCTGCTACATCCTTCCAGTTTAACAATCTGAGTTTTGCCTTCTCTAGAGTAATTTCACTGAGGTATGTTGTTCTAAGCAATCTTGAAAAGCAAATCACAAATGTTTTCAGAAATCTTACTCACATATAGAGGCTATGTTACAGGAGTGCAGTATTTTGTCCTATTTGAAACGGCAGTTAGACTGATCTAACATGACAAGTTGTATTTGCTTCTGCTCATCTATTCTAGTCATCTTGACTCTTGTCAAGTCCATAGGGTTAGTTACAGGTTTTCCTCTCACAACTGATATGAAATCTTGCCTTTCCCTCTATTTGTAAAGAAATACAGACAACAAAAGTTGCCTGGAAGAAAATGAAGACACTCTCAGATGGCTCTAGGGTCATTCCAGTAACTTCTGTAAACTTTTCATTGTGAATTTCTTATCTAGTYGCCTTGAAACCTCTGGCTTTTTCTTCTGTGCTACTTGTAACAAAGCCCTCCTTATAATCAAATGACACACAACACTTCCAGAAGTGCTACCTGCCACTGTTTAAGGTAAAACATACCAACGAGTAATAGGGAAACAACAAAAAATATTACAATACTTAATGGCAACTTTGTAATTAAAAAAATAAACTTTTTAGGGTCTGAAATATTTCCTAGTCAGCAACACTGAATTTTGTATAAACATTTTTGGGTGGGTGGGAGAGAAGGGAAATCAGGAAAGGGAGAAGAGAAAAGCTGAAAACACAAAAGGACTTCCTTATGGATTTTCAAAGCTCCACCTCCTACTGCGCACAAAATAATAGATCAATAATAATTAGGCTATTAACAGTCAATGAATTCAGACATTAATACAGCCAAAGGTTCTAGTTAACAGGCATCAGTGAGGGCTTCTTTAAAAAAGGTATTCCTCACAGAAAACCTACTGGACTGAGCTGTTGTCTATCACAGAGTGTCATGGCAGTCTCCACACAAACCTGCTCCCAAAATTCAGAGCTCCTGAAGTCCTTTATAGAATCTCTGAAAGTTCTCTTGATCGCCTCCTTATACAATTAGATATCATGATTTTTAAGGGTCAAAAAAGTGGTTGGAATGTAATAAAATGCATTTCACATTTTATTTAGAAATAACCAAAGGGGTTCACCTTGCAAAAGCAAAACAGTAGCCAGTACTGTGCAATTATCCTAATGCAGATAAAACCGATTATGTTGTCCATTTATTTACATGAGGTGGGAAATAAGAGTTTCATACAGGCAAAACATTTGAATTTCTTTGCTTCATTAATCTAACATTATTCCCAGTTTTTTTTTCCCCCCCCCCTTCCCTTAAATTACAGGAGCAGTAGATGATTTTCTTGCACAGCAGCAGCCTGCTTTATTTCAAGATGCAGAGGGCAAGCAGCATTTTGAAACACAGGACAGGTACAAGGAGTATCCCGAGGTTTAAGATGCAAATGAGCACAGTGATCCGCTGCAACTGGGGGAAAAGGGAAAGAGAAGGAGAAAGACAGGGATTAACAAATTCTTCCAATGAGCTACTGCTACAGAGAGCACATTCCCAGTACTGGTTTCACCTCATTTACTTTCTCCTCTTTCTTCCTGAAAGCATCAAGAAATCGATTTGCTCTTGCTCTCTTGGGTTCCTGAGGCTGCTGTTCAGCAAGAATTACAGAGCTCACATCTGCTGTGTGGTACCTGTGTTGTTTCTAGACCATATTGACAATTCTTCACCTTGTGTATTTTATACATGTGCATAAATAACAGAATATTAACTTTGAATAATAATCTTTATTTATTAGTTTATTTGTAAAAGGTACATTGTAATCCTGAGCTACTGCTTTTATACATTTATCATCATACAAAGACAGATCATTTACAGGTTGATCATTTACATTTATTGTGCTCAAAAATCCTTATCTGAATATCATTTTGTCCTTGCAGGAACATAGATAATTTAAATTACATGTATCCCTGAAACATCCACATTAAGTTACCCATCTGACCCCATTATCTAAGTTACTACAGTCATCTAAACCACTCAGGACATTCCTTCTGAATTTAGCAAAAACTTGTTTAAAACTATAAAGATGGGCAGTGCAAGAACTGGTCCCTCGATCCTTTGTGAATACATCATTAGAAAAAACCTTTCTGCTTCCGTATTCTCTGGGAAAGTCAGAGCTAAGTCGACTAGGTGGACTTTGATGGAATGATCCAAGTACTTATTTATTTTCTCAGTTAATGTGAAGTGAGAGTGTCTCCCTTTGCCGTGACCAGTGCGCATCTCTCCTGAACAGAGCAAAAATCTGACATGATCAGAGGAAAGTAAGAGGCAACCCATCACCACCCTGTTGTTGGCTACATGGCATTGAAGGCTTACAAACATGTAACATGAAATGCTTCCCTTAGGCCCTGCAGAGGAACTTGTACAAGTAACCAGAGTTCAGGTCTGTGCTCCAAGCATGGCTTTAGGATTTGCCAGTTAAACAGAAAGGAGGAAGGAGAAAGGGTGGGGGGAGGAAAGAAAAATACAAAAGCCAAATCCCAGGATTCTCAAGGAGAAAGCATTATTCCAACCAAAATCCATCCTGGATGGAAATTTAATTAGACTACCAAAATATTGCATCTTTCTACCTGAAAAAAAATCTCAAAGCGTACAGTGTTTACAAATGTCTCTCTAGCAACAGTGTCAGTCTTTTAAAGAACACTCATAAATTTAATTTCCTGAATAAGGTCACTATGATCTTAGGCAAAAAGATACAGTAAGCAGTTCAAGCAAAGTGCTTATTGCTTAGGTTTTAAAGCAAGCCACTTGAATATATTCGTCGTTAAAATGGTAAGTACAAATGTGGTGCTACTGTAGAAACACTTATAAACACTCTTGCTTTTGAATTCTCACTGATAACCTAAAAAAAAAAAAGGCAGACTGATTTTTAACATAACAAAGGAAATGTAAAACTTAATACTGTCCGTTGGAATGAAATTCAACACCTACAAAGACAGAGTTATGAACATGTAAACAAAGCTTTAGTATTCAGAGCTAGGGAATCTAGCAGCAAAACAAACTAGTTGCATATTATGTAGTGCAATGAACATTTGTTCTTAAAGACCCCCAGTCTTAAAACTATTTTGAACAGAATGGAATCCTTACAGGAAAGGTTTTAAAAGTGTCCAGGATGTAATATCCAGAATTACTAGATGTTCATCTGCTATAATCTACCAATTGCTCTATGCAAAACTGTGCTCTGGATAACTGACTTTTATGGCTCCCCAGTAGCAGGCTCGAATGAGGCAGATTAAACCTAGGAGATAAGCAACAGCCCAAGAGACGTATGTTGCATGGAATCGCCTGGCAAAGTCTTGTGTACCAACCTACAGAGGAAACAAAAGAAAAAATAGAAAAACAAGTCAACTATGTAGCAGTACCTGCTCTTCAGAGAAGAGAAAACTTTAAGGACACACATTTCAGTGCCATCTTCACCCCAATAAAGATAAATCAGATATTAGCATCATTCCAAGCAATCCTAGGATCATCGAGCTTAGGAGGGACACCAGGAGGTTTCTGGCCCAACACCCTGGTCAGAACAGGGGCAGGTTTAAGTTCACACCAAACAGTTCAGGTTTTTGCCCAGTCAGGTCCTGCTGTGGTGCCTCATGGAAAAATATTTTCATTCTCTGGAAATGTGAACATTTGAGAGCTCTACCAAAAGCAACATGCTCTGGTATTTCTAAAACAAWTTATGACATTTCTCACAGAACAAAAGTTTGCAAAATAAAGATCAAGACTTAATATGAGAAAATCGAGAATGTCAGAGTGCCAGAACATTCTTTGAAATCAAAATTAATTTTTCTAGTTAACTGTGATAATTAAAACTATTAATAGGAAAGGCAAAACAACATATAGACACACACAAACTTAAGAGGTTTAGTTCAATAGCTGGGGAAAGAAGAGGCTGAGGGTAATCAGGGTAGCTCGGGGTAGCTCCTTCACACATGCACATGGGAGTGCAGCACTCACAGTCAGTCCCACTCCAATGAAGATGCAGATCATTCCAATGGTGATGTAGGCACAGCAGCGTCTCCGGGGCAGCGCGCTTCCCACAGAGGAGCTGCAAGAAAATAACGTTGAAAATAATTAGAAAAACACTATTCAGTCTAAGTGTGTGAGTGTGTGGGGAAACAAAACAAGAATACACGCCTGCCATCTTAATTTTATAAAGGACTAGGCRAAAACCAACATTATAGCAAATACAAAGTAAAAGACAGTGCACATATTTCCTTAAAAGGGAACTATAGATGAAGACTAACAAAAATAYTAGTATCTAAAAATCTATGAGAGGTGTGTCAGACCTACAGTTTGAGTTGCCTTCAACATCACTTCAACATAAAAGAGTGTCTTGCAATATGAAGTTTCTCAGTGTCATGGTAATTGCCTGCAGTTTATCTCCTGGAATAAAGGAGTCAGCCTCCACGGACTGCCTAAACTCTGCCCAATTTCTTGAAGATTCACCCATCTTCTCTCTTCCCCCTCCAAATGTTAACAGTTCCCTTTGTCAGAAGCATGATGAACATGAAAGATTCTCATGATTCTAAAGACTCAAGCTCTTTTAAACACATTTAAGTCGGTTTTAGTAACTTCAAAGACGTTACAAGTTCCTTTTTACTTTCAGTGGTTTTTTTTAGAGTTCTACTCTAAGTTATATTAACTACACAATCTGCTGACAACCAAGCTAAACAAATCCCTCAGATGTCCTGTCACAGGAGTGTAAACTCCTCAAGACAGACAACTATGTCTCTATCTGCCAAATTAAAGAAGCTACTCCAGTGCTTCAGGCAAACCAAMTGCCAAGTTTTAATAAAAGGCTGGGTTCTTCACTACACATTTGAAAATGATTCCAGAAGCTCAGCACTGTTTGGCAAGTACATTTCGGGTCAGGCATTTTTAATCATGTCTTTTAACCACCTACACTGGTGATTAAAATGGGAGCACGATTCAATTCCAGTGCAACACAGTGGACGTGCAGGTCAACCCAGAGAGGCTGGAGAAGCTGAAGTTCTCCCACATTGCCAGTGGTCCTGGAGGCAGCTGTGAAACATCCCCAAGGAGGCCCTCCGCAAYGAAGTGCCTCCTCCCATCACAGGGGATCAACATTCCCTTAGGAAACACTGGCATGGGAAAGCCGTTTACATCTCATGATAGCTCTGTAATTTATCTAAAATACACCCAAGAAAGCAACGCTCAGCTCTTCATCTGTCTCATGACTGACCAGATTTCCAGCTCCAGCTAATTAGCTGCACAGCAAGGCCTCATATGCTTAGCATGTGACTAGATTTTTTTTTTAAACATTCATTTTAGAGAGCCTTCAAATAGACTGAATTAAGCAGCTTTCGTACAGTGCTGTTTCTTTACAAGGAACTTCTAAARTGCTTCAGGGCAAAAAAAGAATCAAGTCCTCAAGCTCGAACGCCCAAGTTGAGCTTCATCTTGCAAGACAAGGACTGGAAGTTTTGACCATTAAGACACTGTCTGCTCTATGTTTTCAGTTTTATGTCTTTTTCCTTTCTTTTATTCTGCTTATAGATTCTCCAGGAGAAGTTACTTGGCACTGAAAGCCTCCCTGTGCACATTTTCAGTGGGCAGAGAAAGGGGAATTGCTGATTTGGTGGCACCTTAACTGCTTAACTGCTGCCTGACCTACTCCCACACAGGTGAAAACTGTTCACTCGGCCCCCAAAGCCACCTTTAATTCTTGTGTGGCCACTCCAGAAAGTGTGAAATTCCTGATGCCAAGAAGCACACAGGATGGAGACAAACAGGGAGCTGTATAAACAAGGGGGAGGCACCTTCCAGAGCTCCAGATGACGAGTACTGAGCTTGCCAAACTGAGCTGAACCTCCCCTTGCAGCATTTCCTAGCTACATACTCAGCACATTCATTTTATTAGAGCCTAATACTTGCAAATATGCATTAATCAAGCAATAAGCTGGTAGAAGTGCCATATCTAATCCATCTAAAACATGCATTACGTTTACTGCACTTCAGGTTGCACATAGAAACATGGCTCATTTGAGGAAAAATCCTCACTTCAGGAGTTGCSCAACTCCTGAGCTCGTTTTTTTGCAACCAAAGCATTGAAACTGCCATGTTTATTTTTCATCCATATTTCCTTAAAGCTCTGTCCCCTCTTACCAAATAAAATGGGCTGCYGAAGATGAAGTTCCCTTCATATACTACCAATATATAAATAAATAAACAAGTCTTTATTTAATTGCAACTGCTTTGCTTCTCACCACAGAAAGAGAAGTGCAAATATGCACAGGAAGCTTCTAAGGCCTGGCAACATTTGACAAACCCAGCACATCAGATGCACTTTTTGCCTCCAAGCAGCAGCACCCACCAGTGCCCACTCTAAGTGGTGAAACTTTCTTCATCCGTTCCAAATTACACGAAAAAGCCAAACTACCTTTGAGTAAAGACAGCTGAAACCCCATCCCTCAAATATCCATGAACAACAAGCCTGACATGCATATTCAGAACTATTAAACCAGGGTAAAGAAGAGCAGTATTTACAAATATTAAAAGCAGCTGTTTYCATCTGTTGACCAGTCAGGGTGAACTGAGCCCACAGGCATTCAGGGACAGCTCTTTTTCTTGGAGCTGCTGCTAGGGAAGGGGAGGCACCTGAGAGGTCCTTGGGCAGATGTGAAAGACACCAAAGCCAAAGCAGTCTGAGGGGATGATGTCAAACCCTTCAAGAGAGGTTTCCTTTTAGGTTCTTACAGGTTTTAGGATGGAAAGATGTTAGAAGTTTATCAGGGGTCTTCATCATTATGACAGACCTTAAACATTGTGAGTACATTAGGGAAAAAACAATCCCCTTCTCCATCATTAAATGAGAAGGATTCTGCCTTCTCTAAACCATCCACATTTTTCGAAATTGGCTCAGTTGGCAAACGTTCAATATTAAAAAATTGCGATTAGTTAAAAAACTGAAAAGGGAAAAGTAAACACTGAATGTAAATAAGAAATCCTGACTGGACCTGAAAAGCAGGATCTTATCGAGTTCCCAAGTTTACCTGATCTAAGCAAACTCAATCATGATCACTACTGCATGCCCATTTACACGCCTGAGGTAGAGTGCATCACCTGACTGATTTCTTTACCAAATGCTTCAGCAACAGATGGCAATCACTGCTGAGGGCCAGGCCACGCTACRCCAGCACCAAAGACACATTTATCACAAGGCTTCTGCTTCCCGAGGGACCAATACAGATGCATGCTTCTCCCATGCCAGTATAGATATATATGCTCCTTTACCTGGAAGCAGCACTTGTCTATCAAGGGAAGGCAAATCTTTAAATAACCAGCAAGACAAGTAAGTCCTATTTCACACCCTGCGGTTGAGATTCCACACAAAATTAAGGTATGTAAAACTCAGGTATGTTTGCAGCACAGTTTTTAATATCATTAATACTAAATAAACGAACAACCCTACTCTTAAGAGCCTTGTGTTCTGCTTTAATGCTTCGTTTTGATGCAAATGACATCTCCTTCTTACTGGTATAACATCAAATGAGCAGAGAAAGTACAGCATAATAATTCACAAACATTCACTGTCCCATAAGATGCTTAATACAAATTAGTTGGGTTTGCAATGAATGAAACCTCTTCCAAATTAACAATAGATTGTTTCCTTTCCTTCTTTAAAACAAGTCAGATTAAACTCTATGTTCAAACACGACAGCCGATTAACTGCATGAAGCGGTAAAATTTCAAGGACATTAAAAAAAAAGTCAAGTTGTTAATTTGAGCAACCCAGTTCTGTCAGTGGTGAGCAGCTTAATGCTCAGACTGAGGTGTTGGAGGCGAAAGTAAGAAACGCAGGTTTGCTCTGTCCAAGTTACTGAGCTGAGGGGACAACTCATGTGCACACAATGTGCTCTTTAGTCTTGAAATTCAGGTGAACGCGGCCAAGCAAGAGGCAGGCGGACATCGCACTCCAGAAACTCCTGCGGAAGAAAATTGTGGAACATATTTAAAGCTTCATTTAYGTAACTTACATTTTTTTGCAGTGTGGACACTTTGCCAGTGTGTTAAACCTCAGTTCCATCCACTGTAAAAAGAAGAAAAAAAAGCTGAAAGCTTGGCCTGAGAAAGTGTTTGTTTGACTTCATGCTAAACGTCACTGTGAAAACATTTTGCTTCTCAGGCTTTCTCTGACTTGTTTCTTGCTTTCTTTCGTAAATAGGATGYCCTTTTGTCAATGGTAATTTAGGATCGGGATTTCCAGGGGAAAGTTTCCCATGACTTGTCTTACTATTGCAGGACTTGCTTGACGTAACGTGACTCCACCCCCGGGTGGGCAACATGAGAGTAATACAATATAGGCAACATGAGAGCAATACAGATTTTTTTCTCTTACTTCCAAGCTTGCTTATGAACATAATTTCACAACTCCAAGTGAATGTGTTTTCTTTGGCACTATTGGACAGATGTGTTTTCCCATCTTCCCCTAACCCCCTCATCACTTGCTAAAGTTTTAACTTTACTTAAACATAACTTCTACATAACTTTAACTTTATATAAAACTTATGTTTTATGTAAGTTAACAACACTATTGGCTACTTAGATGATAAGTTAAAGAGCTGACATATAAAAATATCTGTAGGATGGTCCCAGCCTTCTAAAACAGGACTGAAATATCTGGGATGCAGCCTCAGCAAAAGTAACAGCACGTCGCATTACCTCAAGCRAATGATACACAACCACACATTGGTTTTAAAACAGCAGTATTTGTTGCACTTCATCCTGTGATGATACAAGTGTTGAGTGCCTGTTTTTAAGCACATTTGCCTTGGGCAGGAAGACAAGAAGAAGGATTTCTTCCTTCTGCAGGGAGTTAAGCCCTAAGGGGTTGTGCTGTGAGATTATCTGGAAACAAAGGAGACTCCCAGAGCCCACATCCCTCACTCCATGAGGGGCAAGGACACTGTGTCGAGGGGCGAGGACACCAAGGACACCTCATGGTGCTGGTGCCACTGGCTCCCACCACTAATGACCTTCCTTCCTTCTTGTGACTTGTCTCTTCCCACATAAACAAGGCTGGGGAACTGCCACTGCCAGAATGATACTGGACAGTCCAATGATGGAAGTGTAAAAGCTGGGGARCCTTGGGGTTCTGCTCATCTGTTAACAGATACATCCTGGTCTATGGAGAGGTGCTGAGGGTAGGGGGAAGAGGTCATTGCTATGTGCCCTAACCTGAGGGGTACAAATCTAGTTCTCACTCAGGTTTCCAGRTAATCGTATCATCTCAATAAGATGCCGAACAAGAACATCCGAACAAGAACTAGCAGCTCTGGTCACATATGGGTGTGGATCTTGCTGGTGACCCAGTCTAAACATGGGACTCGCTCTTTTCCCTGCTGCTTTCCCAGCTCGAGGTGGTTGGCACAGGTTCCTGGGTAAGGAAACACGTAATTCCTGCTAAGAAATCAAACTCCTCTGCTAAGTTGTGGAAAAGCCATGCTACCAATTACGAGCACAAGGTCAAGCTCCAGAACACCTGGAGAACACCTCCTCCACTCAGATTCTCCTGATCTCAAGGAGTCAGAAGTCAGGGCACTGCAGCGAGCAGCAGGACGCACGGCCAGCTGCTGCACACAGACCTAGACACATCACAGCACCATTCAAACACTGAGAATTAATTCATGCTTTAATGTACAGACCTAAAGCCACAGTTCTATAAAGCCTGGCCAGTTGCATCCTACTTGCATCACAAGCTTGTGTCCCATGCTATTCAGAGCATGCTGCCCAGCCTTCTGAAGGTCTCCCTCAGTGACACGCACTTCTGAGGGGATTAATTCTCTACTAGAAGGAGCTCCTTTAATGCTTTTCTGATTCCAAACTATCAATTTACCCTACACATTACATGGTTGCCTTCTATTTTTTAATGCACTTGTTCCCAAAGACTCAGCCAAGCTCTTGTCCTGTACCTCTAACTTCTATTTGACCATTAAATGCCTGAAAATTTCTGCAACGCTCCCTGCCCAAGCRTTGCATTTTACGGACGTGGCTTCCTCCTCCCATGTTCCTGCCACAGAACCACGTTAGCTCCTCACACGCACCCACGTGAAGCRCTAATCAGTTCCTCTGGGTTTTACAACAAGGAAAAATGAGCTAACATGTAGTTGGTCAGCACCCGAGATAGAGACAAACCTCTTCAGAAATATCCTCTTAGGTAACAATTCTAGAAAGGTAAAGAAATCTTCTAGAAAGGTAACAAAAATTACCTTTTAATAAAAACTACCTCTAGAAAGGTAACAAAATTCTTAGGTAACAATTCTAGAAAGAGTAAGAAGCCTAATTCCAGGGCTTAAATTTAGTATCTCAGTAACTGAATTTCATTTATGTGCACCAGATTTATCCCAAGGAAGGCAGCTCTACTTCCCACATTAGTCGCCAATGATTACTGCATGGATTTTAAGATTCCCGGTGAATTATTATCTATGTTTTTAATTGATGTAAGAATAGAGTCTCTGAAGCCTCTGAGCTCCAGTTGGTGGGAGCCAGCAGAAGCCCAGATAAGCTGTTCCCATTGCAAGTCACCTGGAAGTCACAGAAGAGCCTTTTGTTCTAAGGACTGCTGCAGGCTTCCTGCTGCAGGAAAGGCTTTCAGGAGAACCAGCAATGAAGTCACCTTGACAAGGGCCTCACACTGCAAGAATTCAGACCCTCCTGCAACACAGAAAAACCCCCAGGGAAATAATCTTACTTCCAAATAAATTCTAATTCTTGGGAGCTTGATAGGTTTAAACCTGAAATTAAACTAGATGTTAAAGTCAGTATTTTCACTAATATTCCAGGATGATTTGAAGTACTCTAATCTTGTTTGAAGTTATTAATAAAACTTGAGGTTACAGTACCAGGACACTTGGCCTCCCAAAACAAGAGAGATTTTTTTCTAACTGAAATAACACAATAGAACAATAATCCAAATCAGTGATTAGAGGCACAGACACACTCACTGCTGGGTTTATGCAGCTATACACAAGCTGTGCCTGTCTGTTCACTCTGCGAGAATCCTCTTGGAAAACAAAACACCTACATAAATTAAAGCATTTCTCGGTTTTCTGAAAACTTTAAAGTATCTCATTTAAGATGATGATAAAAATCCTGRTATATTGGAAATTGGTTAGTTCTGGAGGAGAAAACTGCCAGAGCACAGCTGGGCAGGCAGGGCGCTGGGCCTATGGCCTGCAGCTTCCCAGCTCTCTCCTCGCTCGTCTTCCTTGGGACCATCCTTGGAAACCAGAGTGTCAGGAAGATGAGAGGGGAACTGGGATCACCCTCTCTCATCCTCTCCGAAGGCAGCTCCGGGCCTCAGTCCTCTCCCCACCAGAGCCCCTTGGAGCAGGGAATTGCTGCTGGCTGAAACAYCCATTCATGACCAGGCCAGAGGAGCTTGGAAAGAGCCCAAGCCAGACCAGACTGCAGTTTACCAGGACAGTCCAACCACCACCTTGGCCTCACTTTCTCTTTGACCATTTTTCCCACTTGTCCAAATTCCAAATCTGCCAGAGGCAATGGAAGCCTAAACACAGAAAAGGCTATCCACAAAAGCCCAACAAACAAATATATGCCAGCAATTATTGAGAGCTCACCTATAATATCAAATTAATCCTAAGTTAGTTCCACATTTGCTTACATTTGATTACAGATTTGCTTATTATTTCTAATCAAATAAAACACCATCATAAAATCTGTCCAAAACATCACACATGTAAGTAGTTATTTAAGCAGTACTCAGTGGTGCTCCATAGAGGTGAGGGTGTTTGGCACAACTTATAAAGAACAAGTATCAGGGCGTAACACTAAAGTTGTCTKTCTGAACTACAAGGACATAAAATTAAAACAAACACCTCTCACATCTGTAGGTGCAGAGAAGGCCCAGCCCATAATTCTGCTTTCACATGGCTGGAAGTTGCTTTAGAAGAGGTGGACGAACAGATACTCTTCGGACACAACACTGAATGAGCAACAGACAATTTGAAGTTTTCCACCCCAGCTATTTTAGCTTTTTTTCCCCCCTCTTTTTTAACTGACAAATGAAGAGAGATACCTTAATGAGTTGCTTGGAGATACATTTTTGCATTATATTTTGCTTTATAACACAGAGATACTAAACTGCAGAAACACAGTAAGTTTRTAAGCCTCCCACATGCATCATTCCAGGTCTACCTGGTTAGGTACTTATGGACTTCTGTTCTTCAGAGGGGACTATATTAGGATTAAATACATATATTTATATTTGAACTGAATTCATAGAAATACTGCTTCTCAACAGTATTTTTTTTATTTTTTTTCCTCCTCTCTCTCAAATGCTAAGTGTAAATTCCCAAACCTGGTTGATATTCTTTAAAAGAAGGCCATCTTCTGCTCCCTACRTTTTTCATCTGCTACAGTAATAAACCATCATTTACCTCCCTGATCYACGAAGGCAACGTAAGGGTAAGGAGCACGTCTAGTCCAGCAGAAAGCCCTTCACCAACAAACCCTTTTCTCACTGAGGGCATAAGCCAACATGAAGCACAACCTCGCCCGCCCTTCACGAGATGCCCTTGGCTATCTCGGGCCCCAGAGCATCTCTCAACCACCACCACGACCGACTGTGCAGATCCACCAGCAGTGCTGCTCATGCTGGCTGCTGCTTAGAAACAAGAAACCCAACAAACTCTCTCCAGGGCTGCTGCACGGTGAAGCTACAGCTAATATACTTTCTTATGTACTGCCAAAGTGATCTACGGTAGCTCCTTGTTTATGTAAAAAGGCTGAAAAAACAACTTACAGCACGTTAATATTTTTGTACTTCTTGCTGCAAAAGGGAAAGGAACTTTCAGGTTCAGATTTAASCCAAAATCTCTAGTCCCACAGCACTGACCGACATGCTAATGTGTCAACTGTGCTGAATCTCTCCTGCAGGTCCACACAGCAATGGCAGAACGTTCCTTGGCCACTGCAAAACACGACCATCACTGCAAGTCAAGCAGAAATTTTTTCTGTTTCCAGTACTGTCCATTCTCAAACCTCTGAGAAACAATTGACTTTGAGCTTCAGCCATCAATACACGCCAGGAACACTGTAAGTTTCTTCAAAGATGTGTGTGGAGATAATGAAATACAGGCTATACAGCCATGGCAACATGTACACAGACAGAACTTACATTCCTTGATAATATTTTAGGGTGAGGTGATATACCCTYAGAAGTACTTGCAATAGCTTGAGTGATGGCACATTTAGTTGAGAAGGAGAATCTGGAGCTCTACTTACAAGGAACGTATTTCCACAGTGCCCACATACCACTCTGGTCCCATCTGGTTGGACTGGCAAGGCAGGCTGAGCTGGCTGCTCCTCTGGAATCAGCATTACTGGACCAAGAGTAATGATGCGTCTACTGCGTTAAGAATATTAGATGCACATGTAATTAAGCCAGCAAAGAGGAAGGATGATGCATTTAAGCAATTAGCTCAGTTGGTCACTACCAAGTATGTTACACTCCTAACTTATAATCTAACTTTTAAGTAGATGATGCATCCAGTTGTGGTCTCTCTCATTGCGCTCTCTTTTCCTACTTTGAAAACCTTTTCATTATAAGGTCACCCACACATGCCAGATCCCTGCAGAGATCAAAGACTCTCAATCATATGGCAGAAACCCCTCAGGAAAATCTTAAYATCCAGGCTGAGCAAGGATCTCAATTGGAACACACATCTCTATACAGAACCAAGCAGGAGAGTAAGGATTCTCTTGCTTTCTCCCACATKACAAGCAGTCTCTCTGTATTTTTATAGAAGTTCCATTCAAATACAGCAAATTAAAGAAAAACATCTAGATTTGACTAAACAGAATCAATCAGTTTGCTTTAAGAAAAAATAAGGTAAATATTCTTTATGTTAAATGTGTTTCCAATTTAATTATACAATCTACTAATCAAAAAAGACAATATACAAACTAAACAATTCCAAGCAGAATAAGGATCTGACTTCCTGGTACAAAAGAAGTGAAGGGAAAACTAAAGTATTGTTGAATTTGCACTGCATTCCTCCCCATATACAGCAAATGRTTGTGATATCCCATCAGGCTGAAGCCTTCCCTTTAGGGCATATTCCTTAGGTCTCTATAAGGCACTGTGCTTTTGCTTATCTTCCACTGAACTAATCTATGCAGACAGATGCATAGGTTATCTTAAGGGAGCGGCAAAACTGGGGAGCTTCTGATTCAACCTAGTTGCCAATCATATCATGAATTGCAACTGARGCATCCCCTGAACACTTTTCAAAGAGATATTTGCCATTTTCTGATATTTTCCACAATACTGCATTAGTGAGAAATCCCATCTCCTAACCCTGAATCTCACGCAGTGACCCAAGACTAGCAGAGCCAAAGGCTGTGGCTACAGCCCACRGTGTGCTGGAACTGACACCCCAGCACCCACAGACCCAGCCTTGGCCTGGGTGCTGCGCCACGTCCAACCAAATCACTCCCAGCTCAGGGCAGCCTTAATGCTGTAAGCCCCATATATAAGGTAAGAAAGCTCAGGATGGCAGCTGCACTCGGCTGTCACAGCAAATGTGCCAACTACAGCACAAGAGCTCAGAGGAGAGATGCTAGCTCAGGGTAGCCAAGGGAAGGCAGGAATGCAACAACCTACTGCCTCTTCTCTCATTTCAGTGTGAAATCCTTATGCAGAAAGGGAAAAAGGCAGAGAGAGCAACCAGTGCATCTACAGCAGATCACTCTGTAGGAAACTCTGAGCACTACTCCCCAGAAGTGAGAAGTGGTTTTCTTCACACCGGGTGTTCCTCATGTAGTATCTAATAAATGGGAAATATGTTTGAGAGTATCACTAAGAACACTTAAGTTTCTCCTTTCTGAGTAAGTTGATCTAAAAGTCAAAATGTCATTACCCCTATTTGTGCATGCAGTAATTCCCTAAYGCTCTGCAAGTGCCAGCACACAGTTCTGCCCAGGCCTGGAACTCTTTAGGTCTAAATATTCAATGCATCATGTGCCACTGCCTTAAAGAAAGTGATATAAAGCATTTAGAGTTTGTTTCCTCTTACCAGTTTGGTCGTGGACAGCCTATTTTCCGAGATGTATCCTTACAGATAAGGAGACAGTTACATTGACATCTAACATATTTCTTCCCTGAAGGAGGGTTTTTGATTGGCTGAATGAAAATAAAAACAAATAAATAAAACACATAAAACACACCTGAAGTCAGAGCAATTCACTTTTTTCATACAACCCCTGTAAAAGTATCAACAAAACACAACCACTTACAAGACAAATTTATAACAATAAAGAAATTCAAAGAAATGCAGTTCTTGCAGAAGGGAACCCAGAGTGAGGACAAAACTTTTCGCTCTCACTCTCTCCCCAAAGCAAAACAAGATGCCTACTTTTTCATCAGAACATCACTGGCAACAAACAAGAGATTCTGAAAACTAACTGAATTTCATATTTTAACAATTCAAATCACTGTAAGCTCTTTTTTCAAATGCAAGCTTAAGCAACGGTATATTTTTTTGAAAAACACTCAACATATCAAGGAAGTCTCCTTGCCTGGTACAACGGCTTTGTTCAAAATAAAAGAATCAAAGTCTGGCTCACAGGTGCTAAGAGAACAGGCAGACGTTGCTGAACTGCCAATCTCAGTTTAAGTTGTTCTGAAAGTATCTTCCTCAAAGCTGGCAGGCAAGATTCTGGGTTCCTTTCAAACAGGATCACAGATCTCAAAAGCTGTACTAGCCTTTGTTTGACCCAAACCATCAAATAGTAATGAGGAAAGTTCTCTACTCAGTTTTCTACAGATCTAAAGCATCCTATTATCTGGATAGGATTTAAATATTTCCCCTCACCCCTGCACAAACACACACAAAAAGGAAAAAAAAAAAAAAAGAAAGAAAATGACAATTCACTGTTTTCCATGTAAATGTCCCCATTGTGGACCACTGCAGTATCCAATTCCCAAACTGTTAGGCAGGAAAACCACAAGGATAWCGAGAACTAAAGACTTGAAATAAGAATGTGGGGGAGGGAGAAGTTCAGGGCCAGAAGGGCCAGCRGTAACCGCTGCAGTAGGTGGAACAAAACCTGCAGTTCCTGTGCTTTAAAATTGCCCTGCTGCCATTTGTTAGCCTCCTGACAAGTTAAATGCCTGTATTTCAGGAGCAAAGCCCAGTTCCAGGGCAGCATGTACGGGTCAGGCACTTTTGTTTCTTCTACTCTGAAAATTAAATGCTTTATTTCTTTCAACATTCTTTACATACGAGTAGTTACTTAAAAACCTTTGGTTTTTATCCTCTCCCTCAGAATGAGATTTATTCTCTTTACAAAGATTTATTCTAACTGCTTATGCTCATCCTTGGGTGGCAGCATCCTCGCACACACCAGCACAGTGACAGATCCCCTGACAGGTCCTTTGTAGGGATGTCACGAGTGACTCACCCTTTCCAGGTAAGGACATGAATTCCGACGACTGARCAGTTCCACCCACCCCCTTCCCTCCACGAAAAACGAAATACTAAAGACCCGTTTTTACCGTAGCTTCATTGCAAACGGTGCACTTGACCACGTGCTGGTGCAGCTTGCCATCCAGGTTGATCAGGGACTGGCACACCCGGCAGTTGATCACGGGGACCCCGCTGGCATCCGGACTTGCGATCGCCGTATACGGAGGGGGGAGCTCTGCTGCAAGAGACCACARACGCTCAGCTGGAAACCCAAACAGGCCATCCTAAAACACCAGGAGCAAACACAGCCTCTAAAATGCACAACCTTAAAATAAATAGGTTTTATGTCTATACTAACCATTAGTTAACTTTGCCTTCCCTCACAAGCTAGAGGCAATAGCACATCAGTCCTAACCCTAGTGCTAGCCAAAGCATATCCACAACGCAATACCCTATAGGCTGCCACTCTATAGGCTGTCACCTCTGCAGTGCTCTTTATTTTAAAACCAACTTTAAGGAGTTTACAGAAAAAAGAAGAAGAAGAAAAAAAAAAGACATCACAACTACCAAAATCACCACCACCACACACAGATTATCAGAAACCAGAGCTGGCTTCTGAAGGAAAAATGAAAATTAAACCAGATATACACAATCCAGGTAGGCAGAACCACCATGAGTGGCAGCTACAAACATCTGGGGACAGTGATACAGAAAGRCCTGTGTGTTTGTGCCACACGCTCTAGGTGACCTGCGTGTGGTTGGAGGGCACTTGGAGTCCTGGTGGTTGGACTAGATGACCTCTGGAGCTGCCTTCCACCCTCAAGCGTTCTGGGATTCTGAGAACACGTGTGTGTAACATGGCACCCAGCAGGGCTGTGAGCATACAGAAAAGCCCCATGAAGTTCTGGAGGAAATGCATGAAAACAAATAGTTCCAAAAGAGCAGAGTACTAAACCTCAACTAGCATTTGTGCATATATTGCATAATGAACTTGAGATTCAGGACTCTGAATCTAAAACAGCAGAGATGAGACATGCAGCAGACCCTGCAGCAACCCAGGCTGGGTTTGTGATGGAAAATGACAAAAAATGTTTCTTTGAGATGCAACAGACTTGCATTATCTTGAAGAAAGAGCCTCTGAGCTGAACCTCTAGAGCTGCTGCTTTTACGCCTTTCACATRATTTGTTGACCAAAAGCTTAAGCCTGAATGCACAAGGAGGGCTTCAGTCACCTAAAAACGGGCAGCTCAATGGGCAAATGCAGCGCCCTGATGCCCCTGTGCAACAGCAGATTTCATCGTCACCAGCCTGAGCCCATGCACGGCCAGGAGGGAAACATTCCAAACCTTTCCAAGGTTAGGAATCCCTGGAACGTAAAGAATTCACCGTATCAACTCTCCAAAGCTGATTACCACAATTATTTGTCATGTAGCAGCCTAGGGCTTTATTTTATCCAGAAGTTCCTCGGGGAGCAAGTAAAAAGCGGGTATATGGTACAAAGGGGATTTACCGAAGTTCAAGGTTGCAAAGTATTATGAGTTACCTAAATAAAACAAGGCAAACAAACAAACAAAACACACACACACA
>NW_020455562.1:221762-273519 GCF_003342845.1 Nothoprocta perdicaria
GGAACTACTTAAACTATTTTGTAATTGCATCCAAAACGTCAATAAAGGCTTCAGCCAAGCAATGAAAGATCAGTCTTCCCTCAGTTTACGAACAGCACTGAAAAAAAATGCTAAATCTGATAGGAAAAAATTCACAAGCTGCTATCAAAGCTGACAAATCCATGCATTAAGCTTCTAAGGAAAACCCATCAGTCTGTCATTCTGTCTTAACGAGAATACCGGAGAAGTGCCAGGAACCTTGCGCATCCTTCGGATCCAAAAATCACCGCAGGAGTGGGAAGCAGCAGCGCTGCTCAGAGCCCCCTCTTTGCTGCTGGCCACACAAACTACCCAGGTCACCACTTGGGTTTAGCTCCGCAGGGCAGAAGCGGAAAGGGGGGCACCTTGAGGAAGTTTGGGAGCTGAAAACCACAATTATGGATAACAGTTTTGGAATCAGGACAACTGAAATGTCAGTTCTTAGATGCGGTTTCAAAGTTAAGGTTGCAGCAAGGGAGGTTTCATCTTGGCCATGAACAGGCTGCTTAACTGAGCAAACAGTGAAATCCCAGCGTCAGGAACAGGTAGCCATAAAATAAAGAGCAGGTCCAGCAGATTAAATACCGAATTCCCTGTCAGGAGATTCCTATAGCTCAATCCCAGCTCTGAGGGTTCTTCTCAAGGGCTGCTGTCAAACTGAACTTTGTTCTCTCCACTTAAAGATGAGTTCTCAAACCCCATCAACTGGGCAGAGGGCGATTGTGTTACAAAAATAGGCAGCAAGTATCTTGAAGGGTACTAGAATGAAAAACAAATCAAAAACAAGCAATGGAAAGCCTGCAGACCTATGAGCCTTTCAGCTCTGAATGACATTAGAATACTTTAAGCATTGGTAAATATACACAGATTTCTACACATGCAAAACAGGCTACTTCTGCTTGCAACCAGTCTTCAGAACTGGTCCAAGGTGGCAGACGAGCACACACAAGCACTCGTCCCTTCTCCTGCCTCATCCTGGCGCTGCCTGCCTCCCAGGTGAGCAAAGGCTCTATSCCGATGCTGCCAGCTCAGCAAATTTACAATCCCGAGCAAATCATGGCTGTCTCTCAGAGCGGTGCAGCAGCACTGAGGCTGCCACAGCACACAAAGCCTGCGCTGCCCTGGCCTGCAACCTAGAGACTTAACAAGAGGTCCAAGACCTCCCCCCAAAAGTTGCATACAAATAAATTATCCTGGGGGATGAAAAGAAGAATAAAGATATTCCCTCTCCATTGCCGCTCATTAAATAGAAACACTGACAACTTTCAAGGCATCTTCATATACCAACTTTGGCAAGTCCTGGTCCTGACAGTGTCTATCTCGGGCTAAATGCAGCAACTACAATACAGTTCATGAAGGTCCAAGGTCCACYGATGGATGGTTGGCAGGTCTCACCTTTACACCATAGAACTCAGTGCAAACTTCAACGAGGTAACTGGATGTCCTGCTATGGATGTTCCAGTTTACAGGTATATTATTAGTTTGTTTCTTCCCAAGAAATGCAAGTTACTAGACCAGCAAGATCAGCAAAATGCCCTGGCACATGACACATCTGAGTCAGTCATCCCAAACCCCTCACAAACGCTGTGCGGGAAATCACATATTCGACTGGAGGATTGCACACAGTCAACCTTAGGAACTTTGTTTGGCACTTACACATTTATCCATCTCCTCCCCAATATGTAAAAACCATGGGGAACTATATCCACTTTGCCTTGGTTCAAGAGAAACTAAGTGACATCAGATTTCCATAGAAGTTGGTTTTGTTCTTGTTCAAGAAGAAAATATTTGTCCTTTTGAGGGGAGGAGAGCAAACAGTGGCAGGGAAGGTAGTGATCTATTTCAGCACCTCTCTTAGTCCACATTAATACTGGTGTCCACGGGTAGGCTGTGAGAACCTGGTAGTTAAGGACTGAGAGTAAGTAGATGAAAAAGCAGAACAAGACRCTGTGCGAGTGGGGGAAATTTGCCTGGAAGCAGAGCTGATGGTGCCACCCTGTTTGCACAAAAAGTTCCTTAAGCTTTGTGCCCCGGGACAACATCCAAGGCCTCCTTTCCTTCTTGGCTCCGCTATTAGGAACATGGGGCCCCTACCGGGTTTCAAGGGCACCCAAGTGTCCACCAGCTCACACTGCAAGGCTCAGCTGCACCTCGAGAGCACTGCAAGGAGACGACCTCTTCCAAACCCCAGTTCAAAGCTCAGGATTATGTACTGGGCAAGGCAGACAACTGCAAGCAAGGAGATAAATCTGTTGACATACGTTCGGGTGGTAGTTTTGCATGGAGTGGCCCTTCCTCTGCCCCTCCAGCTCCACCATATTAGCTAATGATAAACAGGGAAGTGCTGTGGAAAGGGGTTTTTAAAGCAAACTTCATTTCCCCTTGAGACGGCTGCTTCTGCCTGGCCTGGGGGCTGGGGACCGAGATAAGGACAGTCTGTCAGCTCAAGCGCTGCCTGGCTGCAGACAGCGAGCTGCTAAGGAGAGCCGACAGATATGGAGCAAGGAGACCAGAGCTATGGAGCCTCCGTAAGGCACCCGGGAAACAGGACTGGAGAAAGTTTGGAGGAGGAGGAAGTGCTTAAGGGCTGATGAAGCACGGGAACCTCAACTTCCAAAAGTGAGCCTGACGTCTGAGAAAGATTGGTGGCTCCTCCTCCCTTTTGAGGGCAAGGCCACTTCTCACCGCCAGCACTTCCCTCATTCACTTCTCCAAGGGAGAAGGTGCCACCTGTGCCACGTTGGTTAACGAGGGCTACAGCCGGCAGCACACAGGATACAACAGGATGCAGCTATTAACTGAAGGAAGCATTCAGGCCAAGTAATACTCCCTGATCCAATGCATTTTCATTATTGTACATATATAATGACCTGAATATAGACTGAAATGTATACAATAACAACAGTTACAGAGTAGCAACTCCTAAGAATAAAAATACTGAGTAGGTGAATAGGTAGATGACTGAATCTAGAATTCAGCAATAGAAGCAATCTTAGACAATTTGACGTGAATTAAAATAGACCCTTGCTGCTTTTCACTCTGATATTGGTTTGGGCAACTCGAACGTAGGTTAATAGTCATCATCTGCAGCACTAAAATTGCATTTTGATATCAAAGCATGGGAAGACAACCTCCATTAGTTTAAATCTTATTCAAAACACACAGAACTTCACTGGTAGCTCTTCCTTTGCCAGTCACATTTGCAGTGTTTTCATATATGCATAACTTATCTTGAAATTGTTATTATGCAGAAACAACACACACATAACTGTTTATATTGAGATGCAATACATCTCTACAACTACATAAAAATCTTTAAGTACCACCCCAATGCAGTAGAGCCAGCAAGGGCAGGGCTGTAATCTTACATTTACAAGGCTGCTGCTTGCAAAGCTACGATAATCTTATTTAATCTTAACTCCCAACCTCCCCTTTTCTTCCCACTCTCCATTCTGCTTTGTTTAAAGAGTTTAAATTGATCAAAAAAAAACGTTATTGGTGTATCTGGTAAAATACAGCTTCATAATCCTGGTTATTTTCACACAGCTACCTCCTAACTTGCATTTCTAAAGTAAAATTCTCCCTCTACTCCTAGACGCTCAGAATTCATCAAAACGGTTATTTCTGCAAGCCCAGAGGCTTAAGCACCACCAAATGAAGCCGTTTGCCAGGTTTTCAACTACTGGATGCTTTAAAACCAAAGCTGGAGGCAGCCACGGCCTTCAAACCTGCGTGCAAGGGCACCCGGGCACTGGGAGCCCCACGGATTTTCAGGAGCCCCACGGATGCTCGGGAGCCCCCAGGGAGCCGCCGAGGACCCTGCACATGCTGCCCCGGCCCCTCACGCCACCTCCCAGCGCCCAACCTGCCTGTTCACAGCCGGGAATGTTTCACCTGAACGCTGCTCCTGTTTCACCTAAACCCTGCTCCTAATTAACAGCAGGGCCAACCATTACCTGGCAGGCTCCGACACGCAGGTTAGTTATAATAACCAGGCCGGTTCAAACTTGTCCTGCAACTGCAAGGGTTTTTTATTTAAAATAAAAAGATTTGACGTCGTGCGCAGCAACGGTGCCCGGCTCCTTCCCGGCCCCTCTTACCTGTTGTGCCCGGCGGCCTCCCCACACACCCCCCGGGCACCCACAGCGCCCCCGACCTGCGCCGCCAAAAATGAATACGAAAGGAAGAGCTAAACGTCAAATGACACATAAATAAATAAAAAAATAAATGAAATGTCAATGGCACAGCCAGCCCCGCAGGTGGCGACCACCGCCGGTTCCGCAGCGCCGCAGGACGGGGCAGACCAGCCCCCCCCTCCCTCCCCGCAGCGGGACCGGGCCGGACCGGGCCCCCCCATCCCGGCGGGACCGGGCCCCCCCGGGCGGGACGGGGCCGATGGGGCCCCCGCGGGCGCCGCAGCGGCCGGGGACGCGGTGCGATGGCGCCCGGCCGCCTCCCGCCCGGGCTCCGCAGGGCGCCGGGCTGCGCGGCGGCCTCCCCAGGGCCCCCCCTTCCCGCCGCGGCGGCGGCCGCCTCACCTCGGGGGCTGCTGTCGGGCAAATAGGGCGGCGCCGTGGGGGTGACATTGCCGGAGCTGGGCGCCGAGAGCAGCGGCGAGCGCTCGTCCACCCCCTCGGCAGCCATGGCTACTGCGGCGGCGGGAGGGAGGGCGGGACGCAGGGCGGGAGCGCAGGGCCGGCGCGGAGCGGGGCGGAGGCGGTGGCACCGGCAGCGCAGCCGCGGGAAGGGGCTGGGAGCGAACCGGGGAGGGAGGAGGAGGCRGCAGAGGAGGCGGGACCGGCCGGGACGGGCCCTCCGCGGCGCCGCCTAATGAGCGCGGGAGGCCGGGCCGGGCCCGGAACCGGCGCTCGAACCGGGCCCGGAACCGGCGCGCCGGCCTCGTGGGGACAGCGGCGCCCCGGCGCGGCAGCCCCCGTGCCCTCCCGCGGGCCGGTGTCGCCGCCGAGGCAGCGCCGCAACACGGCCGGTCGTGCACGTTATTCCACGAGGCAACGCGGGCGGTTATTCGYGTTATTAGGTTAAAGCAAAGCCGGGTCTTGGCGGGCAGCGCTGCGCAACGTCCCCCGAGCGCGGTCGCGCCCGCCGCTCAAAGCGCCGCCCGCGGAAAACGCAACGCGGGYGCCTTCCCAAGGAAAGGGCAGCGAGTCCCAGCTGGAAAAGGGCCGCCCAGGCCCGGGCCGAGGCGGCGCCAGCTGGTCCTGCTCCTGCCCAAAGACTGTCTTGAGCGATAAAATACTCTAGGTTGTCACATTGCGACGTTTTCTGTGGGAGCAATTAYTTCTGCGTCAAAAGAAAGACGCTAAGAGTGTAGGAAATCAGCTCCTTTACAAAAATAGACTGATGTGTTTGAAAGGTTGTGTGGGAAATAATTATATAAATTACATGAACAAGAAGCTGATGCATTCTCCCTGCAGGGCTGAAATGATTCATTTTTACCTTAATATAACATGGAATGAATATGCCATGTAAAATTGTGATGACAAAATGCAACATTTTTTGTAGGTTATTTTAATGACTTAGAAAAGTATTTTTAATTTCATAGTAAATTTTGAAATGTTGTCTAGTCTTTCTCACTCGGGTCAGAATTACATTTTTAAATGGTCTTTCCTGCACAAATAAACTGACTTTCATCTAGCCTTGAAATTACCACATAAGGAATAACTCATTCCAGGGCAGGTGGTTGTTAGGCCAAGCATCTTCATCATGCAGAAAACGCAGTCATGCCACATCAAACTGGCTCTTCCCTTGGAAAATGATGTTAATAACGAGCAAGATGCCAATTTGATCTAAATTAAACTTTTCAGTTTTCAGTTATCTTTTAAAAAAAACCCCTCTGAATGAAAGGGACACTTAAAGAATGTTTTTCTGTGAGGATWTTTAGGGTGCAAACTGTTGTGCATCACCAAATCTTTCATGCCTCTGAGCCGCAGTTAGGCTGATACTGGCAAGTCGAGAGCAGCTCTTTACTAGTACTAGTCAAGATGTATGCAGAGATATTCTCTGTGTTCTTACTATCACATAGCTGGTTGTCAGCTGATAGACACAGGGTGATTTTTCGGAACTTCACTATAGGAACTAGAGTTGGCAGCTCATTTTCCTTATCATTTTCCCAATATTGGGAAAAAAAAAACCCAAAAACCTAAGACTTTTAAAAAAGCCACACATTAGACAACCCTGAGTTCCACCAAAACCCATTCCCCCCCTGCAATTCCGATCAGCAATTATGGAAAATCGATTGCGTGGGACCTGTGCACAGAACTGAGGTGCCAGGCCCCTGGAGGAAGGCTAAACCCCCAGATCAGTGTCAGCTGCCCAAAGGGAAAGCGGCGGCACAACTCACCTCTGCCAAGCAACTGAAGCCTGCACTTACAGGCGAGAATTATTGTTATTAAGCACCCCAGCTTGATGACCTATTATTGGAAATATGACTGTCATCTGAATAAGTAGCCACTCAAGATAAAAATAAATGCATTTTATTTATTTTCTAGCTCCTGTGATTTGACTTGTTAGAGCTCTTCAAGTCTTTTTGTCTCTGCTACACACTCTAAAACAGCAGAAATCAGTTAAGAGTTCAATTGTTCAGCTCTGTTTTTCAGTATTTAGGATCCATGCATTTTAGCTAGCTGAAACGTGGCTGCACAGGGAAGCGCTCACAGGCTGGGTAACGCCAAGTGTAAGACAACGAAGGAGCMAGAACTTGCTGCTTTCTTCCTACCCTTCTCTCTCTGGACACAAATGCCTTATGCTAAATATTCGTTACCCCTTTTCTTCTATTAAAGTCCTGCCTCGTTGGGTGGTCGGGATGCTACCCCCTGAGCAGCCCTGCTCCTGACTGCACTCGCCWGAGGATAAATCCTGCCGGGATTCAGGGCCACAGCATTCCTAGGACAGGCCCTGGTGCACGGAGCATTGCTTCATTTTGTACATGCAGCCTCATTGCCCTTGGACTCCAAAACCTGGTAACGCTCAAGTTTTCTTTCATTTTGAAAACATTACCATCCTTGGTGGCTATTTATTTTTATTATTATTATTCTTAGATAAAATAAAGAAGCAAATTAGTTTAACATGAGCAAAAATGCACATTTTTGAAGCTAGTTTTAGGTGCAAAAAATAGCATAGAAAGTGTAGCTACAAATCTTTGTTAAATGAAGGCTGTTTAACTAGTAATGCAAAAATTATTGTATGGAGTCCATATATGTTCTACTGATTCTTCTCAGGTAACTTTGTGAATTTATAGGTTAAAGTTAAGAACAAATAACCTCCAATAATGACCCTTCTATCTATCTACTCATTATTTTTATTACAAAAGTACCTCTTAGAGAGGCCAAGGCCAAATCCATAGGCAGCAGTTGCTCAAACACACAAGAGGACTATCCTAATCATTTGTAGGATAAAAATCCCAATCAATAAGTTTCTAGAAATGGGTAATGCAAGTTTATATAACATCCCACTGATTGATTGTGTAAGAAATGGAATAGAGTTTTTCCCATGTCTAATCAAAGGGCATGTTTGCTTCCTCCTAATGGTTAGAGCAAGAAGAAAAAAACTGGGATCACTTCTATCTGTAATGAAACACACAGTTTTCAGATACTACTCAAGCATTACCATCTAAGTAGACAAAAATTAAAGTCATATTCTACATTTAATAGATACTATACTTCTATACATAGCTAAAATCAATGAAAAGCCTATCGCCTTTTTGGGGCTCAAAAGAATAGTAAAACAGAACAATAAAAATCTGCTACATATGTCTGCAGAACTTCAGTCAGTTGAAATTATTTTTGAAAGATCTAGTTATATGGGATGGTTGATTATTAGAATACCTGAATTCCTAGGGATATAAAAAAATTAATATGGCATTACGGGAAAAGGAAAGGTAAACTGAGCAACTAAGACTATTATGAGGCACCTTGTTTTATATTCTGTGATTGTTTTCCATATCTTTCTCTTAATACCTCTTTTCCTGTGTAACCAAAGTAAATTAMTTTCTCTTCTACTACTTGATTAGTATATGAAAAAAAAAWAAAAGGAAAAGTGCTTATTTTTTGTGTTCCCAGATGTTCTACATTAAAACAAGGCACAGCAAGATATAACAAGATCTGGCTCATTTTTAAATATGGTAACACAGAAGGGATTACAAACAGCATATAGACCATTTGCAAAACCTTATCCTGATTTTAATTAATAAATGTATCCTGAGCTGCAAAGTTAGGTCTATAACAAGCTGAAATTTTATTCTATACATAGTCTAAGAAATGCAATAAAATATTTTGTATAATATGAAATATAGGATATAACATAATTAGTAGCACTAGTTATAAAAATAACTAACTGTAGTTTTCCATGTGTGGTTTCATTGAAGATAATACAGTATAATACAATATCTATGATACAATATCCAGGATATGAGGGATAGCTTGAAGACATATTTTGTCATATTGGCAGGTCTTTCACGCTTCTCAATTCCCGATCTTTGTGCTGTGTTACAACCTAGTTTAGACTTTAGATACAAGATGGCTTTGTACACTGGTATTGATGTCAACAACTTGAATGATAAACTCTGGGACTGGTAGTATGGTATTTTAATTTATGACTCAGTCTATTCTTACTCATTCACATGCAGAAGTATACAAAAACCTTGTAAATGGGAACATCACGTAAATCCCATTTTTTTTGTACCAGGGGTGGTTTGTTCCTCTCCATACAACAAAATCAGGGTAATAAGTCTACAGAACACAGGAATACACCAAATATGAACCTGTTCTGCACAAAAGCAGTTTAGACTCATCCATGCAGTTCAGCTCTTCATAGTTCTGAGTCACTCTTCCATTAGCAAAACACAGCCACAAAAAGTTATCTATTCTCTAGAGACTCAGGATATTGGTAGCTGCCAATGTTGCAGAACGGGAGTTGTTCTTCCAACCTCCTCTTTCCCATTTTTGGAGCTGCAGAGCTCYAAAAACGGGAACAACACCACGCAAGTGCAGCAAGAAGTCCAGCCAGCTGCCCTCACAGCATGCACTTTTTCCAAAGAGCAATGGGCAGCATTTGGCCAGCAACTTTGCAKAGCTATTTTTGATATTTTTTCTTCTATTCCTGTTGCTGTAGAGCATCTGTGCARGAGTGCATATGGAGGCTGCTCTTCTAAAGCTGCTTTAATTCTACTGCTGATTCTGCTGACAGAAGTGATCATGGTAAAGATATCTGCATTTACACAAAGGGGTATCTCTCCTATTTCTCCTAACTGGAATTGCAGTTGTGGTAATGCTCATTCTTGTTATCTTTTCCTGATGGCATAGCTGTCATTTCTGCTATAGTCTTGGTGCTATTCTAGTTAACTTTATTTTTAGAATAATGGAGGAATTTTCAGCCTCARTTCTGAAATAATTCACACTGGGAAATGTAAGCCTGATTGGCAGGAAAATTGTTTATGTGATTTAAATTTTATTTAAGCCTGGCTCCATATTAGTGTATTACCGTATCTGCAAAGCCTTTCCCTGGCTATCCTGAAAACACCATCTACTTTCAAAAATTGTAATTTAATTTATTCATCTCTTCCTAATCACATTACACATATTCAAGATTCCTTGCCTTATGTGTGAGAGCTTGCAGCTCAGTAAATGCCTATACCTAGATCCCTTCCTTCTGTAGATATATGCCATTCATTTACTAATTTCTGTCAAATGTTATCGTACCAGTGGCTTTTGAATAACCTTTTAATACTTTTTTTTTTTAACCTTCTTTTCCATTCTTGAATGAATTCTATCATTTGATCTCTAATTTTTAGTTATTTTTTATTTCTGAGGATGGGGGGTTTGGGGAGAGTGAGAGGGAAGCAGTGTCATTACAAATTTATTTAGGAATTTTTACATTTATGATTAGAGTTACTTGTCAGCTATAAAGATTTCTGAGGCTTTGGTCATAAAACCTAAGTAGTATCAGTCTTATTAAATTACTAGATGAAAGACATCCAAGAAAAATAGGCAAATATCTCAAGTTCCTTCTGATACTTCAGTAGATGGCACTCTGCTCTAAGGCTGAACTGACCCGCTCTACCCTTGTGGTGCTAGATGGGGTATCTTGGAATTTTTCCATGTTCCTTTCTTCCATGTTTCCATGGCAAAATATGATATACTGCCACTTATWATTATACTTAGATCACTGTTATTAGAAACTGTCATGAAGGAGTCAGTGCTGAGTACAGCCAACTGATTGGAGGATGGTAACGAGAGCATCAAATACCCTGGTGGGGAGATTGTTGTAGCTTAGGAAAATCACTGCTGGAAGGTACAAAAAACAAGGCTTRCACTCAAGGCTTATATTAACATGCTAATACCTTTGCTCTTATTATATCGAGTTGCAGACAAAGCAGCAAAAGATGAACAAGGCAGAATGCAACAGCCTGTAAAACATTAAATACTCCCATGGCTGAACAGTTTTCAAGAAGCAGATGCACTCACCAGTGATGAGTGATGTAGGTAAGGAGGGATTTTATTTAAAGGGTAAATTGGTCTGTCYGGCAAATCTAAGAGCTGACATCAGCTGCCATGGATAAAGTTGGGAATAACTGCACATCTGAGAAGAGGCAAAGGCCTCTACTGAACAGTGCAAAGCACAACAATAACACTGTGATCTCCCACAGAATTTACAGTTTTTTTAATGCAAAACCCAGTATGATCTTGGGGAAGGTCGAAGCAGAGCAAGGCGCTACTTGTTCTTGTCAATTGACCTGTTGTCAGGAATAACATCCAGGATGTAGGGATGTATAAAAAGGACACAGAATGCAAAATGGTAGAGTTAAGGAGACAGCTGAATAGCTGTTCTYCCCCAAAGAAAATGGAAGGAATAAAGTTATGTTGTTTGTTTTCCTAAGTGTCACTTTCTTGTAAGTAGGGAAAATCATTTTCCATTTATGTATCATCAGATGAAGGGAAATACAGCCCAGCTTTCTTTAATGCTTGCTTTGGGGAATCTGCTGGAATTCTTTTTTTTTTCTCCTGCATTTCACTGTTAAGATACAGCAAAGGTAGAGAGCTTTGGCAGGAGCTTATTCATGGGCTCTATAAATATACAGGAAAAACTTCATGAGACATTTTGAAAGAAATATGGAAGATGATTRGTATTAATTAATGACACTGTTTTGAAATGTTTGAACTAAAGCTTTCTTACTGCAGCATCAGTTGTAATTTACAGCTTCTTTGCTTCTTTTGACCTGTTCTCCTCACTTGCGAAGCACTGTATCCTTCATATGCTCTGCGCCTTTTCAAAGAATTAGATTGTGCCCATTATTTAGTCACTTGTTGTCTTATTCCATCTCCTGAGTCTCCACAATGCAGTCATAAATCATTCCATTTAGAGACCATTCATCCTAACACACTGGAAGGGAGCAAACATGCCTGTTGCCAAACTCATCCACTACTTTACTCAGCCTATTGTTCCTAAGTGTTGCACAGACTGTGACAGGTTTGTCTGAATGTGTAACACATTGACAGGCCAATCCATATTTGTGTGGCCCACTCACAGTCTCTCTCTTCTCTTTCATTAAGAAGAAATCTGGGAAGATTATCAGATTACTGGGGGAAAAATGAGTGCTTACAATGTGTCACTTACTGTTTTAYAGCAATAGCACAGGCTGTACTTGGCAATTTCACAGGCTAGAGAGGAAATAACAGTGTACAGGGAAAATCACAGTGCCTTCAAGTGGTTGAGCAGAGCACGGGTCAGAATTCTTGCTAAGATTAGAGCAAACTGTACTACTGCATGTAATACAGTATTATTACAGTAAAACTGTAATACATGCATGTATTTCTCACTAGYGATCTTCCCAGAAAACAAGACTATCTCCAGGTTATGGAGATATCTCCAGGTTATGGCTGCTCTGGCACCTAGTGTTTGTAATATACCTGAGTAACCAGTGACTCTGAATCTATGGAGCCTATAGAATCTAGATGGCTTTAGGGATGTGCATGCCCTGTGTAGGCTTCAATACAATGCAATATTCAGTCCTTAGCTCATGTAAAACAATTGCAAATATTAAAYTTACTACCCACTGGTATTAGGACACTGAGTAAAGGCAAGTGCAGCTGCTTCCAATTCAGTTTTGGGGATCAAGGTGCCTTCACTTGTTAAACAGTATGTAAATCAGAAAACTCCCAAGAAAATCTTGATCAACCAAAACAATAAAGTCATTTTAGAAAATCTTTACATAGAGCTACAACAAGTCTATCGGTCATTTTAGTACTCATCAAGATACATCGTGGACAGAGCACAGGAAAACAAGATGCATTCTTATTAAAAACAGTAAGTCAGATTCTTTGCTTGACCACTTAGCTGGAGTCATTTTTGGACGATCTTTACTGCTGTTGTGAAAACTATCTTCTAGACAGCTTTAGCCCACTCATTTTGCAAATAAAGAAACAAAAGCAAGACTTTAGCAGAGTGGGTCCCACACCTAATTTACTCATAAAATACCAATGTAAAAAGCAAATCCTTTTTTTCAACATGCTTAATAAGCATTGCAAAACTAAAGTGGGGAAAAAAAGATGATAGAAAGGATAGCAAAGCTTAGTAGTGTAAATAGCTGAGCATGATTTCTTCCTCACAAAGTATGAAACAAAGAGAACACAACACCTGATTTAATTCACTGTCTGCTGTTACTGAAAGGTAACTATCACTCATTGACTTCATGGACTAGCATGACAATACTAAGAGTCACCTTTCAAAAGTGCCCATTACTCTTGAAAATTTCTATTCTGACAGTATGTAAAACGTCCTCGTAATATAACTTACGGCTATCATTCATCTCGATAGGAAGTTTGAGTTTTCTGAATAAAACAGATTTGGTAAGTCATAAATTTCAATACCAGAAAGGACCACTATGATAATCTAGTCTGCCTTGCTTGCATTTTCCAGGAGAACTTTGGTAAACATTTCTTGCATGGAGCCTATAACTTACAGCTCAGGTACACTACAATCACAGTAACACATCAGTCTTGATTTAACATTTGGGTAACTGTAAATGTAGCACATTACAGAAAAAAGCGATTCACAGGTATCTCTAGTTTCAGTCTTGATTTGTATTTGTTTCACTTCTGCCTCTTACAATTAGACTTTGTTATGAACTTGTAACTCCGTTGGCCACGGACAGGCCCTGGAGGAGCCAGGATTCCTGGGCGRGCAGGCAGAGAGAGGCAGGGCCCACGCGGCAGAAGGGAGCGTCAGGGCTTTTGAAAGATGGGGGCCTTGGGGGCCACTGGCAGCCCTGGCAGCCCCACAGCACCCGCYGCCTGTACGTCCCCATGAAGGCACTTCCTCTCCCATCAAGTACAGGATTTTGTCTTTATGTTTTCGCTTCTCTATAGCAGCCCTGGGTTGCACGCTTGGTCACGCTGGTGAGCGTTACTGTTGCAGGCCATAGCAGACACATCCTCCTCCTCCTCCACTGCCTCGCTGTTTTCATCCTGCACAGCTATTGCTGCTTCTCTGGAGTCCGCTCAAAACAGCTTCCTTTTCTTCCTGTCTTTCAGCGAGTTGTTTATTTTGTGGCCTCTGYTTTCATCCTAGTCCCATGTTGTTAGTGCCCTTGCTGTTGTCCCACAGTTAAACTCCATTTCTTAACCAGAGAACCCTGTCACCAGGCTGCACTTCCCRGAGCAGCTGCTCACAACAGGCTTGGAACAAGCCCCGCAGGCCAGGACGGAGGCCTTGCAAGGCCAGCGTGAGCATTTGGATAAACTAAGCACTTAATAGGATTTAAACAGCCCTATGTAAAGGTATTCTAAGTCTTTGATCATTTCTTTAAGTCTTCTTGGAGTTTTCTCCAATTTTTCAACATTTTTCTAATGTAGGGGTGTTGGAATTGAGAACATTCTGGCAACTAYCCCATTAATGCTGGCATAGTAGTACAATATCTGAAGACTTTGCTTGGTAGTTTTTGTTTATTCTGTATTTCATGGCAGAAAATGAAGCTCATTTCGCTGGCTGTGTTGCATGTCCTTCTATTCATTTACTTTATCACTCATTTCTAAAATGCAGTCCCATACTCACTGTGTCCTAAGGTGTCCCTTCCTGTGTCACCCTCAACTGCATTAATATACGTGTTGTACAATGGAGGCTACCATATCATAAGATCACGTTAACCACCCTWCCAGGCTTTATCATCACTCACCAATTCATTTACATTTTGTCACTTTAAGACTTTACTGGAATTTATTTTATATCCTGTTTCGGATTATTGCTAAAGATATGGAGGAACTCTGGACCAAGAACTGCACAGGCTCCTTCATTCATGTCCCTTTTGATGGGATAGTTGTGCTGAAAGTTGTGCTGAAAGATTTACACTTCAGTCCTACAAAACACGGGAGAACTGCACTAAAGGATGGGATTGGGTCATATACCTGAACATTTAAATGCTTTCTTATGGTAAAAAAATACATTTTTTTTTCTCTTGGCTATAACTTCATGAAGCAAAAGATGTAAGAAGTAACATACAGTATTTATTATTTCTGAATGTATTTTAAAGAACACATTAAATCTGTGTTTACATACATGTGCATGTGTAGGTAAATTGACAAAGTATATAAAGCCTATATGTAGGTCAAGAAATATCTGATACTTGGGTTTGCCCTCACTCTAGAGCTGCTGGCAATATGCAGATATATGTGGAGACCACCAGGTATTTCTCAATACCTGCCTACTTTTCTAGCTAAAAGCTAATTTTAAAAAGAAGTTTTTATTTTTTTTCCTAGCTGACAGCTGTCAACTCTGTGATTTGGTTTTAGCCCGGCTGCTGCCCCCCGGGAACGGCGCTTCCCGCCCCGCGAACGGGGATTCCCCTCCCGCTGTGCCATCTTCCCGGCGCTTCCCGCCCCGCGAACGGGGATTCCTCTCCCGCCGTGCCGTCTTCCCGGCGCTCCCGCTGCCGTCCCGCCCTTGCCGGCCATGGCGCAGGGCGGAGCTGGCGGGGGCGGCCCCGGAAGCGCCGCGAGCTGCCGCCATGGAGGGCTCCGGCGACGAGGAGGCGGCGGCCGAGGAGCCGCTGCAGCTGCTGGCGAGGCGGCAGCGCAGGGAGCGGCGGGCGCTGCAGGGTGAGGCGATGGCGGCGGCGCCGCTTCCCGGCCCCGCCGTGGGCGCTGGAGGCGGCAGGCGCCGTCCCTGCCCGCGCCGTGCGCGGCCGCGCTCCTTGCGCCGCGTGCCCCGCGCCGTTACCGCCTCCTCTTTAACCCTCTGCGCCTCGCAGCGCCGAGACCCGTGTCGGGCTGSGCGGCTAGCCGGTGAAAGAGGCCGCCTGTCGCCGGTGGAGGGTTAAAGAAGGGGGGAAGGTGCCCGCGCGCCGCCCCAGAGCTGTGGGTGCCGCTAGCGAGGYGCGCTCCCCTCCCGCCATTGAAGTGAGGGCCGGGAGCCAAGGCTTGAGGGCGGGAGCACCCGCTGTGCCCATGAGGAAAGGCCTAGGGGGAGGTGGGATTCGCCTGGAAGGGGAAAAGGGAGCCCCTGGGTTTGTGTTGTGGCGCTAAGGAAGGGGAGATGCGGGAGACGCGACCAGGTAGGGCCTGGTTGGGAGAGGGAAGCACCCTGCAGGAATTGCCACCCAAAAAGGAGCTCCCAAGAAGCACTCCCACTGGGAACAAAACCCTTTTTTGTCATAATAATTAAATAACATGGGTCTCAGCCCCTGAACACCCAKCATGTTCTGCACCTGAGGATCCTGTCCATCCTCTGCACTGTCGGTGCTCTCCCAGTGTGTTTAAGTGTGTGTGCATTAGGACCTTGCATAGATTTTGTTCTCACTTTCAGTTTTTGATGAGCAAAATTGCTTCAATCTCCTTCACAGTACAAAATTTTTCCTCTTATATTCAGAGAAATAGTTCTGTGCTTCAGTTTGTGCTCGTGTCCTGTCACGATATGATGTCCTGTCATCATATTTCTCTGGGAAGAGAGGGTGGAAGGATGGAAGAGAGAGCCTTTCATATATTGGTGCATGCTAAGAAGATCCTTCCCAAGCTTGGTTTCCTCCAGGCTGAACAGACTCTGTTCTCTGCCTTTCTTCATATGAGAGATGATCCAGTCCCTTCGTCATCCAAGAAGCCCTATGGATTTCCTTCATACCCTAAATCCATGTCTCTCTCTGATATGAGGAGGCAGCCTCACACCTTAACTGTTGCACTATATTAATGTCGAGCTTTTTGAGTGTTCTGTGACTTGCAATCCTTGTTCCCGAAATGATTATGGAATATCTAATCTTCAGAGCTAATGTCTTACTGCGCTACTTCTTTAACAGCTAAAATTCAAGGCATGAAAAATGCAGTTCCCAAGAATGACAAAAAGAGACGAAAACAGCTGGCTGATGAAGTTGCCAAACTGGAGGCAGAGCTTGAGCAGAAGCACAAGGAGGAACTGAAGCAGCTGAAGGAAGCTTCACCTGAGCAGAATAAGGTGCGTGCTTTAACTTGAGCTGCAGTTGTACAGGTACAACTTGTAGTAGGGATTCTTTAACTTACCTTTAAAATCTGAAATTATTTGTATCATATGCTTGAATGCAAGTCCTATTTGTGCAAGTGAGCCCGTTCAGATGCTTCCTCTGCCTAAATTAATTAATGGCAGTACAATTGCCTGTGAATCATGGTGCTGCTGCACGCTTGGACATCTGCTTCAGTGTTTCCCTAGCAGTGTGTGTCCTTCAGCTTTAAATATTTTAAAGAAACAAATGAATTCTTCTTGATTGAGAAGTGCCTGTAACGTATCCTTGTGGCAAGCTTTGGGTCGCAAGGGCAATGTCCCTGTAAAAGTCTAAACTTTTAAAATTTTTAGGCAAATGCTTAAGCAGATAATCAAGACCTAAGTAATTAGCACATAAGTATTAAGCATAATGCTTATTTGTAAAAGCATAGATTAGTTTCAAGTGTTATTTCATTTAAATAAGTTTTTTTTTTCTTTCCATTAAAGGTGTGGTTTTTTCCCCGTTATATCAGATGACTTTTACTGAGGCCCTTTCAAGCTAGAATCCCTGCTTAGGGCATAGGTTTCCCTGAGAGGATTTAGGTTTGAGATGTCTGTGTTTTTTATTTCTTATTTTTAATTTTGTACTGAAATTATATCCATATCTCTTTGGAAGACATCTGATTAATACCATGATAAGGAGGCTAGATTTGACATTCTCCCTGAACTGCCAGCYGTCCCTTACAACTGCTTGTGATTCTTTGGTGTGGCAGGTCGAGCCTTCTGCTCTCGTTGATAATAAGTGATTGATTGAGAACTTGATAACAGCTATTTAGGGGCTTTGGCTTAACAGGTCAACTAAGCTGTGTTCAAATGTCAATGTGAAACCTCTAAGGCAACATGAATTAAGTTTGCGGTGTGTATRTTATCTAGTCTCAACAATGACAGAATTGTTATAAAAAGTAACCAAGTGTGGTGCTGGAGTGGGATGCGAGGTGCTTTATTTTGACTTTTAGAGTACTGTGCCACACAGGTTATTGTAGATAATGTTATATGGTGAAATTACCTGGAAATTACCTGGAAATATAGCTTAAAACTGCTTAGGAGGTGCACATATTGGGTGCTATTACTTAAAATATTAACTTTTTCTTTTTTTTTTTTTTTTAGCTAGATTCTGTGGCTGATGGGGTTGCAAACTTAGACCTTGAAGGACAAGAGCAACATGTTCAGCAGCCTCGCATATCAAAAGCGCAGAAGAGACGGGTATGACTTAACCTTTAAACATTTTACTTAAAGTGAGTTCTCCAAAGAAGGGTTGGTAATTCTGTGCCAAGAAYATACTTTCTAAAATTTAATTGGAGTTGCGTTCATCTGATGTTAATTGTAAGAGCTGAATTAAGACTCTTTCAGGAGATACTACCCGGCTATTGATGTCTTGTCTACCAGGTTTTTTGAAAATCTATAGGACTACTCCCTACAGATGTGTAGGCATCTTTAAATATCTGCACTTGTTTACATCCAGTCTTTAGCTGGGAAGCAGAATTGTTCAGGAGATGGGAAGCAGGAAAACAAAATCTCCAAATCATTCTGAAGGAATTTTACTCTGATGTCATTGAAGCTATTAATAAAAGAATTAATTGAAATAAAATTGCTTAAAATAGTGCATGGCAAGTAAGTAATAAAACTTTACAAGTCCATGAGCTCATCAATGCAGTTCTTCATGGCAGATCTCATACTCGTTTTGAAAGAGTAATATTTTATCTCTTGTTTAATTAGAATTCCCTTTCTTGTGACTTAACTATTTATGTGGTTTGCCAAAGTGTTGAAATTCCTAGGTTATTCTGAACAAATTAGTACAGTTAATAGCCTCTTTATGAGTATTGTAAAGTGTTACTTCTGCGTGTTGAAATAATTAAGAGTTCTTCTATCACGTGATTTTGGGTGTGGAGTCTGAGACACCTGGGATTCATTGATCGTTTCCATTTCCTAAGACTTGAGTGAAGGAGTTTGGATTTGCAGTTAGGTGGTCCTGATTGGGAAGAGCATTCACAAACATGAATGAATTTTCATGAACGTGAAACCGAAGAATCAGAAGCAAGCACTAAGCTAAGACATCTTCTAATTTTAGCATTGAATGTGGCGCTTAGTTTAACAGCGGACATGAGTCTGGCCAGTAATTGAGTGTGTTTTTTAAATCTAAGGAAAAAAAAGCAGCCTTGGAGAAGGAAAGAGAAGAAAGGATAGCTGAAGCTGAGATAGCAAATTTAACTGGTGCGAGGCATCTGGAAAGTCAGAAACTTGCCTCCCTGTTGGCAACAAGACACCTGGAGATTAAGCAGATCCCATCAGATGGTCACTGCATGTACAGAGCTATTGAAGACCAGCTCAAGGATCATCAGCGTTCCTGGACTGTTGCAACTCTCAGGAACCAAACAGCAAAGTATATGCAAAGTCACTTGGAGGATTTCCTGCCATTTTTAACAAACCCCAGCACAGGAGAAATGTATAGCAAAGGTAAAGGTTGTAGCATAAGAGATTTTTAAAAACTCTTTTTAACTGATTGTGATCATGGTTAGGTTTCTCAGTTACAACTGAGATGAGGTTAGTCCATTCCAGTATGTTTATTACTCAGCTTTTTTACAGTTTGGTTCTACTGTTTTCTATGGAAGACAGAAATGTGATTTGATGTGTAATTTGGTATTTCCTTTAAGAAGGGAGAATATTTTTGTACCTGGATTGCTTGGTTACTATATGGAARTTGTCTTCTGGGATGGGATTTAAATTTTAAACAGTTTATCTACTAGGTTAAGGATGATTTTATTAACTTTAGTATCAATGTTTTTTTTCTTTGACATAGGAATGTTATTGAAAAGTAGTATAAGAATTAAATTCAAGCAAATCTATTCTATAGTAGCTTTCACAGATGCTTGTTCCTATTCTCCACTTTTTCAGTGTTTACCTTAGGCATTTTGCAGCCTTTCTTTAGAAAGAGATTAAACTGGAAAACAAAGTTTAGTGTAGARCAGTGCTGTAGGCTGAGCAAACGCRGCTAAATGGAACTTAGGCACTACTTGAGCAGTGAACTGTTCGTTCCTTTCTTTCTGTGTATCAGGAGCACCATGCAAGTTGYTTTATCTCCTTAACTTATTGCTGGCCTCATTTAATATTAATTGCTGTAGATTTCATTGGGTGACTGGGTGCTGTCACGCAGTCTTTTCCATGTTGACAGGGATAATTGCCACGAGATGAATATGCTCCAGGTGAAGACTGGCTGAAGTTCTGCAGAGCAGGAGGGAGTCATAGGCGTTTTATGTCTCRGGCTGCTTTAGGGAGAATGTGAAGAGCAGTTCTAAGCAGAATCTACTCRTAGGGTTCTGTAGCCTGAAGTGCTGTGACTCATCAGTGAATTTGTTTGAAAGTCTTCTATATAATATCTTCTGTAAAAGATGTCTTTCAATAGTTGCTCTGTTAATAGCTAGAGTTTTTCATGCTTTCCATATTTTTCTCCTGTTAAAACCATRGAGAACTGGATGTGCTGGACATTGGCAAGTTTGAGGAAAGTTTTTATTTTTTTCCCTATATTTCCCCAAACTCAAACTTCTTGGTATGAAAGGAATGTCTTCTGCATTCTAAGTATTTCAAAGGTTAAAAGCAAGGCAGCCAATTTATAATTAAAAGATTGAACTACACATAGTTACAGGATTTTTAAAACATACTTTGCATCTAGCTAACATCAGAGCCAAATGTCATAATTGCTTTTTATTCTTGTTTTCAGTTTCTTTCTTTTTTTCTTATGTATTTTTTTTTTCTCTTGCCTCTACTGTTTTGTTTGCGCTTCCAGTCTCTTCAGGAAATATTTTCCTACATAATATATTTTGTTATATCTACCATTCCCTTATATTCTTCATTATGCAACCACGTGCCTGTCCCTAAATGAAAATTACTGAAAGCTGAATGTTTTTTTTTTCTTCCTTACAGAGGAATTTGAAAAATATTGTGATGACATAGCAAATACTGCTGCATGGGGTGGGCAGCTGGAAGTAAGTACTGTATTGTCAGCTTCTAATTGTGAAATTCGGAAGTGAGTGGTTATATCTTCAAAAATGACTTAAAAAATAAAAAGAGACTGTATGGAAGATATTCAGAGCTTATGAAGAATTTTCTCCAGTAGTTATAAATTGCATCTCAGTAACCTCTGTTGATGGTTCCCTGCTGTTTTGGTGTTTTAAAAACTACTGAAGTCTTTAACTTGCCTCTTGCCAGTGTCACTAGAAATGCTGACAGGAGGAAGAACTAAGGAGAAAGGAACCCAAGGAGGAACTAAGGGGAAAGTATTTTATCGGGGCTTAGTTGCTATTTTATGCTGACTTAGATGGCAGCAAAGCTGGCTGGAGTGGAATAAAGATCGATTTTTGTGGTACAGAATGATATTTGAGCTTTAGAAAATACATAGTTCTGTATAGCTTAGTTTAATTTTGCTTCATATTCTTATGTAAGAGTACTGACACTAGCATGATGTTACTTTTTTCAATAAGAATGATTAATGCAGCCCATTTTTAATTGAAGTTAAAATATAAACCATTTTGATTAGTTTTAAGTCTTTTTTTTTTATGCTACTACTTCAAACTTTGTGCACAATCTCATATGTTCATTTAAAGGAAATGTCATGCTTTCTTCCCCCCACCACATGCTCTCCCACCTTGGATTTGATCTTATTTATCCAATTGCTTTTAATCTTTGAAGCTAAGGGCTTTGTCGCACATCTTGCAAACGCCTATTGAAGTAGTGCAGATGGATTCTCCTCCCATTATTGTCGGTGAAGAATATTCAGGCAAACCAATAACACTTGTGTAAGTATATAATGTTATTCCCCCCTGAAACTAATTTATTCATATAGAAGAGGACTGATCTGCCTTTTTGTTTTATGTTGCATACCAGACRTTGAAAAGCTGCTTCAGTAATGACCTTGCAGATCAGAAGTGGTGTTTRTGATTTCACACTGAAAAATGCTGTAATTAACCTTCTTAAAATGTTAATATTTAGTTTGACTGATACAAAGTTCAGTCACCACTTTATTAGTTTTATTTGTATACTATATGCTTACATGCATATGCATATGTGTATATGTGATGTATATTACAATGCTATTGGACCTGTTAGATTATTACTATGCTAGATAATTAATTAATAGGTGTGCAAAGCAGCAGAAAATGTTTCTATTCAAAACCTATCTTCCTGGCATAGAATAATATACCAGAATTTAAAAACCTATATCTTTCTTTGCTAAAGTTTGAATTTATTTAAGCTAAGAAATGTTAATGTTTGTGCAGTATAATTTTTGTTAAACATTTTTTTTTTTTGTTAAACATTAAATTTTTCTTTTTAGGTATATGAGACATGCCTATGGATTAGGAGAGCATTACAATTCTGTAAAACTTCTAACAGAAAATGCTACAGAAAATGGCAGCTAGCATAAAAAGTCCGAAGTCCACATGGACAACAGTTGCGTCTTCATCTGACTCTGGACAACTCTCAAACAGACTGGAAAGTAAAGCTACCTGGAATGTGTTAAAAATGAAAAAGAGTTGACTATAAGTTAGAAATAAGCCTAGATTTTAAAAGCAACAAAACAAGAGTGTTGAACTTGTTGGTATTAATCATGTTTAGAAAATGTTCTCTAAAATGCTGGCTGTGTTGATAAGAACATTTTGGTAAACTTCATCCCGTGACAGAGTGAAAATACTCAGCAGTAAATGTTTTGGTTAATATGCATTTTTACTAAAGAATTAAGGTTTGAAGAGTCCTGCTACATTGCTTTTGATAGATTTTGATGACTATGGGAGACTTGAGGCCTTCAAAATAACTGATGCTTCTCTCTGCACTGGTGGAATGTCCCYTACAGTGTTTCTTTAGTCCCATAGGCTCTGGCTTTCATACTGTAGCAAGGATCCCCTTTGGGCAGGGAARAGCTGAAGACCAATTCAGCTGACCAGTTCAGTACTGAATATAGTACTTGGCTGAGTAATCACAAACRTAATGTTACTTTATGGCCTTTCCTCCAAGCTTTTAATGAGATTTGGGGACTTGTTTTGCAGCTCTCAGTAGGAGCTGAACTCTTGATGCTCTTTCTACAGAGTTAGAGRAAGAGCAGTGCTGTTTAATGCCGTGACATACAGTCATCATGTGAGTTAACTGTACTGTTCATCCTTCATAATCTTTCATCTGTGGGCCATCTGTACCCTTTCTGTGCTTGGATKGCACAGAGAGCTTACCCAACAAAGCACTCCAGCTTGCTCAGCTCGGGTAGTGAACTCGACTCAATGTTCTGTTACAGACCGGCTGGTCTGTGCATCAAGGTGCTCTGTTTCATAATGCTTAAAACAACTGGTTGCGTACAGATGGAAAAACAAAACAAACAAAAAAAGAAAAACACTTTTTTTTTGTCTGCAACTTTAAAAGCAATCTGCAGGAAAATTAAGTTGATTTCCATTGCTCCTTTTGGTGTCCAAAGAAGATTTGAAGGATTTTTAACTCTGTATGACTTCTCTCTGCATTAGAAATTGAGATTTTGTTTTGTCTTGGAAATAATTATAAATATTATTCTAAAAGTGGCAGTATACTGAAGCCAAAGTTGTCATGCAATCAGTTATTTATTAATGACCGTGACTTTTAAGAAAGCCTTAGTGAAAAACTGCATGGTTTTGTTTTTCTGCTGATGAAGAGATTTGGGGAAAAGTAGTTCCTTCAAACTTCGACGCCTCTGACCTGAGTCTTCATCTTGTTATTTTTCAGTAAAGCTAGGCAGCAGTTGGGCATTCCTGGGACTTCTGAATTAAAATATGATATTACCTCAAAATTGTTTTTAAAATAAGTATTCACTGCATAGATCAGACAGATTGTCTAATTTAAAGCACTTTGAAAAAGAGGAAAAATCACAGAAAGTGTGATTATGAATTGAAGTGATGCCCATCAAAAAAAATCAAGTATTAACTAGAGCTAGAGTTTGATGTGTTCTCATATGACATCAGATATGACATATTTGATGCAGTATAGCAAACGGCTGTATTTATAGCAATTTGATGAATCAGGTTTATTATCTTGATTGTGTGAAACACTGTTTTTGAGTGCAAACTCAAAAGTTGATACCTTTACTCTGTTACGAATTGCCTATAAAGAATCAATAAAAATATTTTTCTCAGTGTTGCTTAAAACTGTATGATAGGAAATGCAAATTCTGCTTTCTGTAGATTCCTCAAGGAAAGAAAAATCACTTTGCAGAGTTTTCTTTCTTGTTTGATTAACTGAGGGAAAAGAGGCTGGAACTTTGGCATGTCTGCACCAACGGTTTGTCCTATTGAAGATGTTTACAGTTTGTGTAAAACAAGAGAATGTTTTGATATGATGAGCAGAACATCCTTGCTCATGTATGCAATTTGCCAAAAATAATAAATTGTTTTTAGTGGCAAATTTTCTTGCTGTTGCATTTAATTTTGTACTTAGATTTTAACCTTATTCAATTATATCTATGTCCACACACAAAGGGGAAGTGTATGCACTGAAATAATGAAATAGAAAACAGAAGGAGACTTTACAGTCTCCTCGGACAATCTGTTCCAGTGCTGTCACCCTTGCAGTCAAGACGTTTTTGCTCAGATTCAGGCAGAGTATCCTGTTGGTGGCTGTTGCCCCTTTTCCAGTCTCTGGACACCACTGAAGAGAGTCCCACCCTATGCTCCTGACACCTTCTCTCAAGGTATTTATACCCTTTGGTAAGATCCCCTCTCAACCTTCTCTTCTTTAGACTAAGCAGGCTCAGCCTCTCCTCCTAGGAGAGGTGCTCCAATCCCCTGATCCTCTTTGTAGCCCTATGCTGGACTCTCTCCAGTAGCTCCACCTGCCTCTTGTATGGGGGAATGTGGAACTGGGCATGGTCTTGCAGATGTGGCCTCCCCAGGGCTCAGTAGAAGGGAAGGATCACCCTTCCCTTCTGGCAATGCTGTTCCTCATGCACCTCAGGATCGCCTTGGCCTTGGCCACAAGGGCACATTGCTGGCTCATGGTCACCTTGGTCACCAGGAGTCCCAGGTCCTGTGTAGCGCTGCTCTCCTGAAGATGAAGCTGGGATTATTCCTCCCTAGGTGYAGGAGTCTCTACTTCCTTTTGCTTGTTGAACTTCACAGGACTCCTCTCCGCCCATCTCTCCAGCCTGTCCAGGCCTCTGCATGGCAGCAGAGCCCTCTGGGGTGTCAACCACTCCTCCCAGTTTTGTACCATGAGCAACCTTGCTGAGGGTGTCCTCTTCCTCCGTGCAGGGCGCTGAGGAGCAAGTTGAACAGAGTTGGACCAAGTTTTAACCCCCTGAGACACGACGGTAGCTACAGGCCTCCAAAGGAACCGATCCTCACAGCTCTGCCCTTCAGCCACCGCTCCCTGCCCCTTGCTCTGTGCTCACCCGGTCTGTGCTGTTGGTCCTTCTCACGTTTCCATGAGTGTCACCTCTGTGTGTTACCTGCTGGGGGTGACACATGCAGGCACCAACTGTCCCATCCCTGTGGCTCCCCATCAGTGTCTTAAATGTGGAACGTCAGCAATATTCGATGGCAGTGATGATCCACATTTTTTTGATGCCATGCTTTCAATAATTACCCTACTTTGTATCGCATAGGAAAACAAATATTTTCAAAATGTGCTTACCGAATTGCATAATTCTCAACACAGGTATCTTTTCTTGAGAAATGMTTGCTTTATTGACAAGAACTATAGAAACTTTTAGTTTTCAAGCTGTTATTTTTACAATCAATTCAWGTCATGATTTTCTGTTTAGCTATACCTGAACAAAATAGTGTCAAAAATATTATTTAGTGTCTTTATTCTGGCACTGTATTAACACAGCATTCAAACTTTATATTGTATTTCTCTGGTTATGACATCAGTTTGATAAAACATGCTTTTATAGAGAAAATATGTTTAAGCAAAGCAAGGATATGCTTCCACTTAATCCTTTTTGTCAAGCTAGTTCCAGTCACTCCTCTTCTATCATTGCAAACCTAACCAGAGTCTTGTCTGTTTTGCCTGYATAAAAGCAGGCAAGACACAGGACACATCTCCATGTGCTGTGTATGGCACTTCTGGAGTTTCATGGACTTTGAGGCTTTATTCCTCTTGCATACACCTGTATATCCTGAAAGTAAAGAGAAAACAGCTCTTAAAATAAAAGTCTTGGTAAAAAAACATTTTTGACTTCTTTTTTTTTCCCCCACCTTTAAGTGTTTGGACTTTTATGCAGCCTTCTGTAAAAAAAACAGATCTGCAGAAAAGTGTTTTAATAATTCATGTCTACTTTGCATCATAAATAGTTTCAATCTTTCATTAGCTGCAGGAAATCTTCTAAAGAAATAAAGAAATGATTTCTTTCTCCCAAAGAAATAGTATAAAATGTAATAAAATAGATTCTTTACACATATTTGTACAAAGCTCCTCTGTTCTATATTATAATSTGTCAGTATAGTTCACAGTTCATAACACAACCTCAGCGCTCAAAATTCTGAGTATGAATTTTGCTTATGTAAAAACGTGAGCCCTAGCATAGAGAAGCTGAATTTGAATACTGGGTATAATGAGCTAGTGAATTAAGAAGAAAGTTAGATGTTCAAAATGCTATGTTTTCTATTAAAAATAAAGGAAGTAAAATGTTTGAGAGCTATATGTGTTTGGGGAAAGATCAAGAGTTAAAAAAAAGGTAAGTATAAATATAGTAATATATATTAATGACTAGGAATGCATTTCTCAATAAGTCTATTAGAAAAAATTAATACTTCTCAGTCTGGACAACAGCAGGCTTAAATGTCTTCCACCCAAAATAAACAAATAAATTTAATTATGATGCAGTTAAGTCTACATCTCTGCAATTTCTAATAATGTGCGTATTACATCAAAATACAGTCTTTACAAGTATTGCATGTATCATTTACCCACACACAACAGGTGGTAAAAAACTGCTGCTTTGRAAGGTTGGGAAAATTCATGCCACTTTTCAGCATACAGCTAAGCGTGAAGAAATAAAATCTAAGCACTTCAGTGGAGCAGACAATCATTGAAAAATAATTGCATTTTCACATTTTCATCTGATTTTCCTTTTGCCCTCATGTCCTACTTTGAATTTTTTTGAATTTAAACTGGTTAATTACTAATCAGGGTTTCAGTATGTGTCAAAATGGAAAAAATTAAGTGTTGAAGCCTTTATACTAATAATTTTATAATAAATAGGAAAAACTATATTGCTGAGAGTGGTGCTGTCTTAGAGAAAAGTTTTTGAGAGCACCTTTGAGACTAAATATTTCATGTGTCCATAAATCAAGTAGATTAAGCCACAGTTGAAATACAAGGAAGAGACGAATTTGCTTCACAGCAGCTTGTGGTAAAATATGTTGGTAGGGGCACTTTTTTTTGCCTCCTGTCAATGCTATGTCATCCTGCTTTTTAGCTATTGATTTTTAGGGCTGTTTTAGGACGACTTGCAGAGTTTACGGTTTATGAAGCTTTATCTATGCTGGTGGAGCAGCAGGTCCCAGGAAACAAAATAGTCACATTTCAGATATAAGCAGACCATATCTGYTGCCACTGTCTCAAAGAGAAAGGGATGCCAGCAGGAATGCGCTTGGACAGGTTAATAATGTGGGATGGATCCTGTCTGCTACGGGATGTTGGTGTGTAATCCCATTTTGCTGGTGAAGCCTTCCTAACTAAACGTGCTGCCAGCAGATGGGGCAGTGGCTCTGCCTCTTGGGGATGGTTTGGGGCCCTGGATTTGACCAGCTCTCCATGCTGGCCCCTTCCCCAGCTCTATTGACTAGTTGTCTTAAACTTCAGGGATTCCCTGAGGTGAAGTTGAGTGAGGGGCGATAGGCAGCTCTTATACAGATGGTGTGGGAGGTTTTAGGGCACATGACATGTGCATGTTGCAAATGTCCTGCTCAGACGTCTGCACACCAGGAGTGTCCTCAGGGAGTAACATCCCTGAAGGAAGGAGGATGTCACTCCTTCCCTTGCAAAAGGAGCAGATGTTGAGCACTGCAGGGACACCCTGGAGGCTGTGGTGAGATGACATGTCAGAACGTCCTACCTGCGCTCTCTGAGCAGGCTAGAAGACAAACRTCCAGGCTATCATCATCTTCTGGTCCATGAAGTTGTAAGCACTTTTTATTCTCAGCTGTTAAAGACATGCTACCCTGCTCTATTCCCAGCCAATCTCCTTTGATATATTTGTTAATGACAAGCAGACCATGTTCACTATTTAATCTGTTTAAGTAGCAGAGCAGACTTGGAAAGAACATGTGAAATATAGAAGGCATCTTCTCTGCTTTCTTTGGCTCCAGTGAGAACACTAATCCACAAATTCCTTTGTTTTGAGAGTCTTCAATGAAATCAACCAGACAGGTTATGATTAATCACTATGCACATATGGCCTGAGTACTTTTAAATACAATTAACATCCTTAGCAACCGCCTCCATATGTTGTAAGCATGTATATCACAAAAAAAGTATTGTTTACTTACAAAAATATCTTGAGGAAAATTCCAAATAAACTGACACAAGCTGTATGTTCCTGATTAAATAGTCAGAGGTGTTGACTGAAAAGCATTATCCTCCTTCCAGACTAGAAAAATCGGAGTGTGTAAGCTTAAATAGTAACCAGGTGTAAAATACTTATTGGGAGCTACATTTCCTGTAAAGTCTCTCTGAATTTCCTGGGACCTACAAGGGTCTTGTCATGATAGCTGAAGTAACGTTATGTGTGAGGAAACTGAGGACACCCTTCTAGAAAAAATGTTAAGGGATCTTCTAGATATGAGTTGTGCTGGCTTATTTTTTAAAGCTTTTTTTTGTCTTAGGGAAATATTTGAGCAATATATATATGTGATGATTGCATAAGTCATGCAAACACACTTTAAAAGTTGCATTCTGGAATGAATTTAAGGACTTTTAAGGAAGGTGAGGACCTGGAGTTTTTAAATCAATCTAGTAATTCTTCTTTATACATATTACATAATACTCAAAATAGAATAAAATTTCAACAGTACAAATAGACAAGTAGACAACAGTACAAATAGACAATTTTCAGAAGACTACAGTTACGTCTCATTTATATCTTATTCCATATAGTTAGATTTACTTTTGGAGGTGTTTGCTTACATGCAGAAAAATTGTCTGCTGCCACCAGAGCTGTTTAAGGAATCATCAGATATTGGGTTTGCCACTAAAAGTAGTTGTGAAGTCAACCTTTGGGTACTAGCACTGTACCTTGTCTGAAATCAGTCTGTTACCAATACATTTTCATTAACTGGAGCTGTGAGCCCTTTCTTCAATCAATAGTATATAAATCAATAAGAAGAAAATAAAGTTTTGAACACATTAGCCTTGCGTGTTGTAAGATTTGCTTTTTCTTGTTTCAGAATGATAGTATTGAATCAATATTTGACATATTATGTCAAATGACATAATATTATGACACTGAATTTAGTTCTGTCTGTTACTGTCTGATTGTTCTGCTGCTTAACTGTGTTATTCACCTGCTTGTGAACGTCTTTTCACAATTTTTGCAGATAATTTCAGCTTGAGAGTTGACATGGAGCTCTCTAAGTAAACCTGTATGAGAAAAAATGTTGGAGAAGGTAACAAGAAAGTATTTTAAATCTGTCTTGAAAACCTATACTGTTCAGCAAAACAGTAATTAAAATACTCTTAAGGAAAACTCTATTTCTGTTTGCTTGCTTTATATGTGGCAAGTAAGTAAAAGTTTTATTTAAGAAGAAACTAGATGTCACAGTTCGGTTTACGCAGTTTTTGCTGCTTCTTTCTGAAAGTCTTTTTGCAGATATTTTTCTAAAAGAATCTTAGTTTACTCAGACATAACAAGTAATATTTGCCCCTCCGATGCAAGGACACATTATAAAACTTCTGATAAGTCTATTTAGAGAAATGCAGATTCTAGCATGTTTAGTGAAGTATCCTTGATGCTGTGATTAAAAGTAGAGCTGCGTTTTTTAAAGTTTAGAAGATGTTCCCTTAAAGGGTTTAGAGTTTGGAGAAGCTGAGTGGCTCATACAAAGCCTTTAAAAAGGGGATGTCATTAAGACAGCTCAGAAAGCTCTAAGAGCAGCAGTTTGCTGGCTACAGACCCTAAACCCACAGCCTTCCTCTGATCAGTAAGTTGCATGCATGGCTTCTCAGGTATCGTATTCATACAAAATAACAGAGGAATGTTTCCATCTATCAACAAAAGGTGCAAATTCAAGWTATCAGAATTATAATAGCTGGCAAGCCATTTGAACACTCCCTTCTTAACCTTCTCCCAAACTATACAGGCTTTCTTCCCTATATTACGGACTTAATATTTCAGATTTTTTTCTGATTATACTTACTACAGACTCAACTTYAAAATAAGTTGATAGATCAATTCTTCCCTAGATAAGAATACCTGAGAATAGAGAGAAAACAGCAGATTGAAATCGAGTTATGAAGGGCACATCAAGGAAGTAAGGAAGTAGAGATCAAGAAAGAACAACTGTAATCTTACAAAAAAAAAAAAATTAAAGTTTTCCTGACAAGTACCTTAATAACTCTATTATTTATTCAAGCTTATTTTTTTTCCAGAGTCATTTTTTTTCCCTTTAAACAATTCACAGTTGTTTTACTAGATTTTCCATATATCTTCATTTTCCTTTTACTTCATTTGACTTCAATCTAAAGAGAAAAAAACACAGTCTAAGCTATGATTCATCTACAGAGATTTCCCTGTTAACTTCATGGTGATCTCTACAAATCAGAAGGCAAAATTGCATTGACATATTTCTGAATCTCTGCCAATATTTAATAATTACTACTGTAATTCAAGAACATAAGAACCGCTTAATAAAGCAGCAAAAACTGAAAATTTGTGGCTAAGTTTTACATAATATTCAATCAAGTTAAAGCCTGTAATGATTAGTSTATATTGAATCATGAAAAAGATTTTATCCCATTTCTTTTCAATCTYACTTGTTCTTCTACTTTAGTTTATCCAAATAGTAATATCTGCAAGCAATTTGGGGTGTTTTGAAACGTATTTTGTTTGCTTTCTTAAGAGATCCTTGGATATAATTTTAAGATGAGGATTTTTTTTCTGTTTTTCAAAGACAATCTCATTATAGCTATCGTACAATGCTGGATACTGTGATATCAGTGACCAAGCAGTTTTGCCATGTCTGTTTGCATAACCTATTACATATTAAAAGGCAAAGTAAAGGAAAGTGCAGTCAGTCTTCATTACCATGCGGGTGCACTAATTCTGGCTGCAGGTCTCCCTCTGCATCTTCTTTGCATCCATTTGGTCCCTAGTACTGTCTGTGCATGGGACTATTCCATTCCTGGAGCTAGATGTTGYACTTGTTTCTGTTAAATTTAGAACRTTCCCTTCTGCCAACCTCTTCCCTCCCTCCCCGATCCCTCTTGACAGCAACCCTTCCCCTCATATAATTAGTGCCTCTCCCTGCTTTTCTCCTYGGATTTGCAGGTACCCCTGGTTGAGGAGGCTCTCCGTCACATTGTCCAGGTCACTGATGAAGATGTTAAGCAACATTGGTCCCAAGAACACCGGCAGCACCACTTGAAACGGGTTGCCAGCTGGAGATCAAACAACTGACCACTACCTCTTCCAGCTAATGGGCCAGGTAGTTTTACAGATAACTTTTAATTCACCCATCTTGTTCCTACTATCTCTGACTGACCTCAGAAATGTTCTGAGAGATCAAGCTGAGAGCTCTGCTACATTCAAGGTAACCAGTATCCGTGTTCTCCCCAACCATAAACCCAGTCATTTTACCCTAGAATGCAGTCAGATTAGTTGGGGATGGTTTACCCTTGGTACATAAGTACTGGTGGTTTCTAATCAGCTTCTTGTCCTCCATGTGCCTTGAAGCACCCTCCGTGAGGACTTGCTCATGGTCACTGCAATCAAGGCTGCCATTATCGTATCCCAGGCCAATTATCTGCTATTCCTGGATTAGCAAATGTTGGCTTGGACCATCAGCAAGTATCTAGAAAGCTGCCCCTGCTGCACTCCAGAAATCTCTTGACTCCTTGCAAGACAGCGTGTTACCATTCCAGCAGATATCAGAGAGATTAAATTTGCTTGTGACTACGAGGGCCAGCAACTCTGGAAAGATCACAGTAGAACGGCAAAAATTGTAYGAAACTCTCATACAGCTCTATTTCCATGCAGAACCTGCTGGATTTTTTTTTTTTTTTCTTTCCTGATTGGGAATTTCTCTCAGTTCACAACAATTTTTAAATTGTCTTTTAAATCTTATGGAATGGAAAACAGTTTACTACTTAACTCTGACATGCAGTGGCAATGACAACACTGTACTGAAAATACATAGTGATGAGAGTGGATACTGGCCTTTGTTTCTGAAGTAATAATTAGTGAAGTAGTTTCTCATATTTGAATAAATTATTTTAAATCTTAAAYGGTAAGATATGTTTGCTTGAACTAAAAACAAATATTGCTGAAAAGTTTAAAAATTGTATCTGCTCATAGACACATGAAATAGATGCAAGATTTATTCTTAGTCAGACAGATAAGAAGATCTTCACAGAGGATAGTGACACAAAACTCAGAGGCATACTGTATTCCTTCTAAAATGAGATTGTGCAAAAGGTGGACAAGAATTYCAGGATATGCCTGGAATGTGTGCTCCCTGTGCATGCAAAGCAAGTGAAGCAACCTATGTGACTTGAGCGATTTTAAACCTGCTGACACTTATTCCTTTATACATATCTTATGTTAAGTTCTAATGCTTAGCCATTCATTTCTCATCTGAGCTATCATATTTAGGTTTTTTTTGAAGATAAATCATTTATTTTTTTACAGTGTTGAATTATATTCTCTTTTTTTCTGGGGCCGGACTGCAGAATTTCACTTGTTTGTCCCTGCTTGAGACTCAGAGCTGTCAACTGTATAACATGGAAGCTGTGAATGCATCCCATGCAGAAAGGCAGTGTGCAGCACATCCTACATTYTTTTCCATCTGAATTTGGTTTGTGGTTTTTGATTTGTATTTCCAAAGATATTTTTATTCTTTCTTTCTCAGCATCAATRTTTGAACCTCCCTCCAATTTAGCAGCAGCTGCAAGTCTTATTTAAGCATCYCCTACTTCTTGCACATTATTAAAGGAATGTTATGTAAGATCAAACTGGACATCAATAAGGCACTTTGTCACACGGTATTAACTATTTCCCTTAGCAATTGTATTGTCCTTTTGTAATTCATCTTCACTCTGTCTTCAGTCTACGTCATAGATCACCAGTCCACACAAATACGGAGTATTTCTGAAAGATGATTTTATGTGATATCAAAGACTTCACTATACGGAGCTAAACTATAAAATCATTTGTTTAATATGCCTTAATGCCTCCTTTTAAAATACTTCTCTGGGAGGAGGTAATGATTTCCCTGCCCATTCAGTCCTTAATGTCTCCTCTGCGGCTGCCGATAAGAGCCCCAAATATATAATGACTTTTGTTTTTATTTTTTTAGTCTGGACTTCATCCATGATTATCTGGATTCAGGCCAGGCAGCTAATATCAAATAGTCTGTAGTAACAACTGTTGATTATTGCTCATATTGTATGTAATGAAAATAGTGACTTGCAAATGAAAGGTCCTAAATTCCATTACCATTTCCCTCAACCATCCAGGACTCAAGATGCATTTTTACATATATTCAGTTTCTGCATTTCTAACAGTCCTAACTTTTCTCTAGATCCTCTTAAAGTTATGAGGTTTCAGGAGTAAATGATTGGTGTATTGAATAATGAACTACTAATCCCATAATAAAAGATGTAATGTAGCTAAAAACTCTTCTTGAAAGAGATTGAAGTGGATATACCTCTTCCATAATGTGTGTGACTTGAAGGACCACATTATGGAAGAATAAATGCAGTTTCATAACTATAATTACTCTAGCTGACATGTTTAGCTGAGCAACCATAAAACATACATCATCATAATATGTACTGTCGTTAATCCTTCCCATGATTTAGATGATGTAAGCTAAAATTACCTCACCAGGTTAGATAGAATGTAGTCAGGAAAAGCAGCTAGGCTTGATTAGACTAAATGGCAACTATATTTTTTACTGCTTAATATATTATACCGTAGTGTATTTTAGCACTAGACAAAAAGAATTCCTACTTTTAGTAATGATTGTTCWTGCTATGAATGGATAAAAACAAAACAGGTATTTCATATCACTGAACATTTTATTTAATATGCTGAACAGCATAAGAATGTGCTAAGATTTTAGGTTAAGAATGCATCCAGCTTTGAGCCTCTGGTGACTCTTGACAGCAAAACAACCGACAAGTGGACTTCATGGTCTAGATTCTTTTTGTATTTCTTATTGTAGGGCTTGTGAGAAGGTCTTCTTGGTGTCTTTTGGTTTGGTTTGTTGTTTTTTTTTCTTTTTTGAGGTAATACAAGTCTGCATGGAAGTGATGGGAGCTGGGATTCTTCTGCCATATTAAAAATCAAATTGGGTATTCTTCTACATTATTCTTTTGGAAGGTAATMGTTGTTTCAATCAAATGTACAGCATTTACGCTCAGCAGGATGTTTTCAAGTACTTTCAAGTAAAATAAGGTATCTATATTAAGTATATTTCATCTGTCAACTGCATCTTTTTTTTAGAGACTGTTTTCCTAGCATTACTGCACATGATGGTGTCACTGACATGATAGTGTCACTTCACTAATTTTTTTTAAGTACATCACAAGGGACGGTCATATGATAAAGATAAAATAGAAATAATAATGAATTAATAAAAGGCAGCAGCAGCAGTAACTCAAATCAAAAATCTGGAAGAAAAAAAATCCATCCGATTTTTAAAATTTTTCCTGTTTGACATGCTATCAACAACTTGGATAATATCCTAGTCCAAGATTACAAACAGACCTCAACTGTCCTTTTATTTATGGATATGCAATTATCTAATTATACTAGCCCTTACATTCTATATTCCACTGAATATAGCAGTAGGTTGAAGACAAATCTCTTGCAAACAAAGGCCTGATACAGCAGCTTATTTCATTTACTCTTAGTTTATGAGTTAATCATAAAAGATATCCTCTCACACAAGCCTAATTTTTATGCTGTTGACCCATAGCTGCTGTCTGTCCTTAGATATTTTTTTGATCATTCTAAGATGATCCAAAGAAGGTCTATCATTCTYTGTGTGTTTTTCTCATGTTAAAGTTTCTGAAATAATTTGAAAGCAATTTGTTCAGCTCAGCAGGGTGATKTCCACTGCACAGAATGAAAGTGAAGGCACGTACACATGCTGTACGATGTAGGGTGTAATGAGAGGGTTTTTAGGGGTATTTGGGGATGCAGATCCTTCTGGGAGGTCATACAGGAGGATTGGACGTGCAAAAGATACAACCGATGTTCTCTTCTTTTGGGTAGAGTATGGATAGAACTTATCCATATGTATAGAGTATGGATAGAACTTATCCATACTGCCTTTTGGCAGTGTTTTTGAAGTGAATCATCCCTGAGCTTTGCTGATTTGCTTGGAGCAATCTGAAATAATGAGGAAGAGAGCTGAAAAAGAAGCGAGATAGGCTCTGAAGGATCTGGTTCATTCTCAATCTCTCTATTATTTACGGGTATAGATGTTTTCCATCTAGCCCAGTTCTATTTAGGCCTGTGGTACTGCAGTACCGATTAAAAGAAAATTCTTCTTCACACGATTATTTCTTTTTTGACTCAGAATATTTCTGTATATTAGAGAAATAAACTGTTCAAAATAGAAATCATTATTTTTGAGCTGTAAATTCTACTTTAACATTAAAATCAATATCAGTTACCTAGTTGCAATCAGCAACTACATAATAAATTCACCTCAAGAAACAGTCATTGTGTATTACTGTACTTTTCAAGGCAGTGAAAATCCAGGGGTCTCCAGACATGAAATACAACCACTTGCTACCACTACTTAGTATAGCATTAATTTAGACAGTATGAAGAAGCAAATTATTCAGTATCCTATACAATTTCATGAGGTAATGCCTTGATTTTCTGAAGTATTTAAAAATAAAACAATTCAGATTGTTGCCAAGGCTTTTCATGTTAGAGGCTCGTTTAGCACCATCATAGCTTAATGTCGTAGTCCTATATGTAAGGAATATAACTGTCTAGTCCCAACTCACTGTTATCTATGACACAGAAAATAACGTCCCTGTCCCAAGGATCTTTAAATGTAAATACTGGTCTTGAAGACAAAATCTGAGTTTAAATTGTGTCCTGGTAAGCCCTTGTGCCTTGTAAACTATTTAAAATAAAAACAAACCCAACTATTTACGGGATGTTTGACAGAATAAAAATTCASTAGTATTTATGGTACAAATTTGCAGAAAGTGATTTTGAAAAACTTTTTAAAGCTTTCTTTTCAAAATATGTCTAAAATAGATATCAACACTCTKATAAAAGTAAACTTTCTTTTTTTTACTCTATTTTTTATAACAAAATAGATCAAAATGTTCATCTACTACCTCTAAGGATATTGCTATGCTTATGCACATACTTTATGCAGTTTAGTCACAGACTCTTTCCTGTTGCTGTGCCATAGAGCAGGCAAGGCAGGCACTCGGTAGATCACGGAGATTGCTCTCTTTGGCATTGTTTACAATAATTGCTAATTAGCTTCCTAGAATAGTACCTCATTTGTGGTCAAAATAAAATGTACACCAGATGGAGAGAAAATTAATTATGTAGTAATCTATCCATATACATAATTATGCCTCGCAACTGTGTAATGGTGGTGTTTTTGGCTGTCTCGACTCCAGCAACGGATGGATCAAGCAGCTGASGTTGTTTAAACGTTATTCAGGCTTTTATTGGGTAAGTTGTAAACAATTGGTGTACGACTGTTTCTCTGACTTGCTTCTCGTGAGCTGTGTATTCTAATATGATATTGTTATTAGCATTTGTTGTTTGGAGACTTCGTGTGTGAATTTTAAAGTTGGAGAGAATAATACTTCTAAGGTATTTTAGCATTTCCATTGTAAATCYTCAATTTCAGAAATTTAGAAATTGGCTTTTAAATTTTGATATATGGATGTCAATACATAAAGAGAAACAGATTTTTTTTTTAAATGTAGAAGAAAGATCATATTTGAAAAATGTGGATTTTTTTTTCTGGAACCACTTAAAATTTAAAACGGCGCTTATACCTTGTGGGAACCATTGAGAATGAAATTATCTCTAGAAAGTCTATATTTATATATAGAATATATGTCATTAATATATTCTGTCACTATTACAATAGTTCCTGTAAGACTGAAGAATGAGCCAATAAAATTTCCCTACATAGATGCATATGTTTATTTCTGTGGTATACAAACATTTCTGGAAGCTTTTAGCTTGTAGCTCGATCTGTTCATTTTAGGCCAAAAGAATTGCTGAGAGAGAATGAATTTCTTTTCTATTGCTGTGTAAGCTGTGAGTAGCAGCATGGATAGGGTTGTCCTAGTAATGCTCTGGATATTCTGGCACTTTCTTGGATCAGAACATTAGAGTAAAATGATGGTTTGAAAACAAGCTATTCTTTTCCTGATTTTGAGGCAGAACATCTATAAAGTAGTTGTATATGTCCAGTATAGTAATTCATATCCTTATCAAATTAAGAGACTCTGGTAAAGGCTGTGTGAAGTACCCAAATGTATAGAAATCACAAAACTAAGTAAAAGTAAATCTTACTTTTCAATCTATTATTTCAGTCTGTTTTAAATACTTTCTCCCTCATTGTAAAAGCTAACTGACAACTAGCTTTTCTTATTCTCCATTAAAATTTGTATTTTATTTCCTGAGGAGGAAGGCTCAGGGTAACGCAATAACTGAAATATAAGCTTGTGGTACACACTTCACTGTAATTTCAACAGGAACTTCACTGTAATTTCAACAGGAAACTTGCCTGAAATTACAAGAGGAATTTGGTGATATTGGAGTAATGTTGTGCATTTGTCACTGTTGCTATCCTGAGGTTACTCACAGAAGTCTAACATGTTATTTTTTTTTTTTCTCAGTCTGTATTTTCCATCAAAAGACAAACAGAACAATTTCTTGAATCTAGAAATAATATTGTAAGGTACATTAAGGTACATTATAGCTATATARGGTATATTAAAGTTTATAAGGTATTAGTATTTTAAATATTTCAATCCAGAGATATTACTTCTCCTAAAAAACTGAGATGAATTCATGGTTGCACTTACAACCTTCCTTGTCCTCTGCAGAAAAAGTAAAATAACACAGGCCACCTGTGAACTTTCTGTGGTTTAGGGGACCTGTATGCAAAGTTTTAGAGAAGTATTTTCCACTGGGACTGTAAAGCATGTTCAAGCACAGCATAGTGATGCTAGGAGTTTGAACAACAATTGTTTCAGAACTATAGTCTTTTCTGTTCAAATTAGTATGACTAAGAGGTGCTGATCATTGTGATGTGTGCACGTCATGCTTTATGCCATCAAATGATAGTTTTCACTGTGTATTTTCATGAAGAATAATTCTGCACTATCAGTAACGGCTTTGACTCGGTATATTTTACAGAAATTACTAGGATCTGAGGTTGCCTAAAAATTCTCAACTGGTCTTAAATCCAAATGTTTTGCTTTCACAGTATTTGTTGTGAATTTGTCTCCCAACCATGTTTTCCGTCTGGAAGAGTGATGGTTGGTGAAGCACAAATTATAACTCCTTTTTTTTGCCTTCTAAGATGAACACTAAATATGTCCATTCATTTCAGCAGGAACACACAAGCCTAGGGAGAAGGAGCCAGGTGCAGGTAATGAGTTTAAATCAGAAAAGATGTCTTATACTCCGGTCTCTCCCTGCATTGTAATCCTAATTATAGAGATATTTTGCATTCCTCTTCTTTCTGCTTCTGCTAGCAGGAACAAATACAGGGGGAAAAGAACTGCTTTCAGCCACTCTGTAATATCTGTTAATKGAAGCAATGACCACCAAAAAGCAGCTGATTGCCTAATTTTAAAGAATCTTTCCCTGTGTGTATGCTATGCCTACAGTATTGGCTGTGTCATTATTAATCCGAATGACTTTTGTCATTTCTCATTCATCAAGCTTTCTTTCCCTGTGCAATTTCTACGTCAGCAGAGGATGTTTATGTGTTAATCCCATGTGCAAATCATGCATTATGGAAGTGTTAGCCAAGTCAAAGAGAGAGCTCTTTGATAAGTTTAAGCAGAATTAATATACCTTGCTTCTTGTAGAATAACCCCAAGGAAGGACACTGCTGCGGGAGGCAATGGCTGAACGTTTTAAAGGGAGGAAGATGATGATGCTTGGCCAAGGGCTTGTAAACGTAGAGAGTTTCCGAAGGGCAAGGAAACCTCCGTATGACAGTTGTTGCTGTAAAAAGTTGGGAAGTACAAAATGAAAGCTGAGATTAAAATCAACAAATATTTGCATCAGTGTATTTGAGCACTTTGGACAGACTTTAACTACTTGGAAGGGCAGCCACTGTTAAACACCTGAATCAGCAAACCATCGAGACATATGCTCAAGTGCATTTTTATTTAACAAAACAGTCCACATCTAATTAAGCAACCACTGGGGTCAAGAGAAAGTTTTCTTTAGCCACAATGGAAATAAGTTAAGTCCTTAGACTTTTTGTAGGGTTTTTTTTGTGTGTGTGTTTTGTGTGCTTATGTGTGTGTATGTATGTGTTTTAATTCAGGAAACCAAGATCTTATGTATGAAATTGCAGAAAACAAGTATAAGAAGATCATAAAAGCATTTTTTTAAAACTTTAAATCTAAAATTTTAAATGTATATTCGCTGAAAAGCACAGGCAGCCTGATTGCTTGCAAAGTGTATGTGAAAGAGTTGTTCATAATCAGTTGATATTTTCCTGCTTGGCAACACATTTTGTAAATGCTTTAAAGCTTTACAAGCATTTAGAGCAGAGGTCAGGGCTCCTGGCTGTCTGCGCTCTGCCGTGGTTACAAGGACAGTTTCAGAAGCTGGAGCTACCTACTGTGGATATTGAYCATTTTGAAAGACAACCAAAGTTCTGCGACGGTTGTAAAGCAGCTGTGCTGTGTTTCTCTTATTCTGACAAGCATCTCAAATAAGTATTTCAAATAAGCATCTCAATCATCTTAAACGTGGGATTTAATTAAACCATGCACAGTTCCTTGAGGTGATGATGAATTCACCATTTCTTGGCAGTAAACCATTCACTGGGACTACACATTTTTGTATTTAATCCTTCTCTATTTTATTTTCGTTTGATTTTTTTGAAGTTTCTGTTGATCTCTGTTAGGACATAGGAATTCTACTGTAAGGTCTGCTTACACAGGACACCATATTGCCGATAAACCGAATTTGTAGGAATTAGAACAACAGATCGACAACTTTAATTATTAAAAAAAAAAGAGTAGTTAATTCCAGGAATGTGTTTATTTTCTTATATAGTCTAATCTAAGTAACAGCAGATACTTTAGAAAGTAGCAAACTACAGCCTTGTCTTTGTAAATGATATTAGTAGCAACCATAAGATAAGAGCACACACGTGCATTTTAATAAAGTTGTGAAACACAAATAAAGACAGAGTGCATTGTTCAAGATGGCATAAACCAGACTTTCTTTGCATTGAATACAGACCAGTAACAGCTTGGTTAAAAATATCCAAAAGTTGGAGGCCAGAGCTTGTGAGTTTTATCAGGCATGGAATTATTTTGTCACAATCAAGACTGCATAAAATGTGCACGTCTTTCATAAAGACTGAATGTGAAATCAGGGCTGGGTTCACGTCTGGATTATGCTGCACCCCATGATACAAATTGAAAGTGGACTGTGCATATCGAATTTGAAATAAGGATCTGTGCAGTGGGAACTTTGAATAAAATGTGCAGTCCCATGTGGATGCCATTGATTGGGACATTCTCTTTCTCTAAAATTGTTATTTTTATGGCCTATTAAGGACCTGCCTGGCCTGCTGACTCACTGCGTTCTGGGTTGCAGTACAGAGACTCTGAGTTTTTGTTCCCAACACTTTGGAAGTCGTTTCTCGAGAAGGAGCAACAAGGTTCCTGATCCTGRTTTCAAAGCGTCCAACTCACTGTGTCCTAAGTAAGGCTGAGACTTTTCTTTGAGGTAAACAAGATAGTTCAGAAACACATTTATTTTGTGGGTGTTTTCTGAGATTATTATTCTTTTTAGTAGTGAAGTTACTTAAAATGTTAATGTTCTTGCTCTTATATATAAATCCTCTGATTTGTGTTTGGAATGAGTAAAATCTGGTGTTCATTCTGTGAGATCCAATTGTAGATTTTTTTTGGCTCCTGTGCGGTTATACTGATCCTCCTAGAGACAATCTTAGGAGAGAAAGGAAAACAGATTTTTCTCTTCAAAATATATTATAATTTACTTAAGAGATGGATGATGTTCATCTGCTTATGCTCCTTTTAGGTATACCAAGATACTTCAATACTTTCTTGCTATCATTTAAAACTTTCTTTTCTTYCTTAGCCACCTGTAGCACTGTATTAGCAGAGCAATAGATGCAACACAGCAGGCTACTCGTGCACCTTAGGAGAGAGGTTGCATTGCCGGATCTTTTGCCTGTTCTGCTCTTGCACTGGGTTTCATCACCCTTTGTTCTGGGAGCTGAGGTTAATGTGATAATTTTCCAAGAACCCCTGTGCTCCTCTCCCTGGAGATGAGTTGAGGACAGGCTGTCCCAGGGATGAGCAGCAGCCCGGGCTCAGTGCCTCACGGATCAGTTAATGGTGTCCACTTCAAAAAACATTAACTAACGGGGCAATCAGTGCTTTCAGGTCCTGTAGTGACTGAAAAAAAAATTCCAAGCAAAACCACTGGATGCCAGTGTTGCTTCGTGCAGTTTTGTGCAGCACCGTGTGGAAAAGTCGCCTGTAGGTCGGATTTTAGAGTTGAGCCGAAGCTGTTGGAGTTGCGACCAGACTTTTGTGGTGCCCGGTGTCTCGCTTGCTGTGACGATAACCGCGACGGCTCCATGGCAGGAAAGGTGCTCGTGTCCAGCCACAGTGGTTCTTAAGGAGCTGAGGGATGGAGGGATCGGGTTTCTGGCCAAACCTGGTTTTTCAAGGGCTAGATTTGATTTTTTTTTTGATTTATCCTGTGTGTTAGTTTAGGAGTATTGCATATTCCTGAACACAAACTTTTTTTTTTTTTTTTTTTTTTTTNTTTTTTTTTTGTATATATTTATCATTGAAAAGTATATTGGGAAACTCTGGATTCTGTAAATTATGTTTGGATTGGAGGCACCAAAGCTTTCAGATGAGGAAGCTGCTTAGCTTTTGATAGTAAATACTTTGCATACATAACAGGATGCACCTTCTATGGGCCAATTCAATATTTTATGAGATAATATATGATATTATCTCATATGATATTATTATGATCATATAATTATGATATTTTATGAGATAATACTAAATTATTCAATGAGATATGAGATATAAAAACATCTCACAGGTTACAAATTCTCAGCTTCTCCAAATTCAACTAATATCTTTTTTCTAGGTATGTGTTTTTTGTCATCATTTTTGTTCATTTTTTTCCAGCATCCCCTTATCATTCCAATAGCCTGTGTGATATTCTGATGTGCTGTGTTCTGCAATGTGAACTGCACAGATTAGCTTGCTTGAACCAGTACATACCACAATTTCTTCTAAAAATGACTGCTGTTCTCAAAAAGCTACACTTTGTTAAATGCATTTGGACATTTTAAAATGATTTCTCTTAGAATTCCAGCTAGATTTCGTATAGAAACAAAGTTTATCTGGACAAGATTCTGCCTCCCTTTTTTTTTTCTTAAGCTTTTCCCTAGTATCCTCTGACTTTTTTAGCTGTTTCTATTTCAATAAATCTTTGGTAGAAAAGTAGTAGTAATAAAACCAAGTTCACAGAAACTGGGGACCAGGACAGAGGACAAGGATGGACTGAAATTTCTTCGCTGAGGAAATGGTTAGGGGAGCCAGCTGATATATATTCACTTTAGCAGTGAATATATAGCCACACAGTAAGATGCCAATAGATTTTGACTAATTGGAGCATGTGCCTAGGACAAGTCGGGGAGAGACCATAGGGAAGTGGCTTGGATGCATTGGATATGGTTGAGGGAATGAGTGAAACAAATTAGCAGGAATMAAGGTTTAGTTAGCCCAAAGTATAACTGATTTAATCTTAGATGACTGCACATATTTATAAAATAAGTGAAATCTAATCTCTTGAAAGAAAGTCCAAAGAGCAAAGTGTGCTTTTTCCATCATAACGTTTATAYCTTGCTCAGGTATAATAATGACTTTATTTAAGTTCTGGGAGTAAACATAGTTCCTGAAATTTTCTATCAGTTTATGTAAAAATTTGAAGATGGAAAAATCAAACTTGTGCAAAATTAAAATATGCAAAAATCCTGTAGTTTCCTATAAAAGATATTTCCTTACAGGTAGGGTCTCAGAGTATCTCTGGAATTTTTGTCAGGCTATGTATGGGGGAATAATACGTTAGACTAATCTTCTGAGGCCAGAGGCAGTTAATCAATATCCTAACTCCACATATAGACTAATAAATGTATTAAAATATAAGAATAGCTGATGACTGTCCCTGACAGAGGGTACCCTATTTTTTTCAGTGGATATATTTTAAGCCACATTTGAAAAGTCTATCAAAATTGTTTTATAATGCAATAATCTTTCATTTTATATATTGCCTATATTCTAAATGTTGCTTCTTGTTAGTTATAGTTTTAGTCTGATAAATATGTATACTACCAGAATCATGCTGTATATTTTTCYGGAAAAGAACTATTCATTTGAAAATAGGCTCTGTTACATAAGACAGCTAACAGTTAGTTGTAAAACGAACTAACTAAGAATTAATTGTAAAATTGTTCAAATCTATTAACTGTGCAGGTACAAAGTGATAACATCTCAGTTATAGAGTTTCTCAAACTGTTTCAACATTTTAATATCAGAATTTTGAAGAACAAGGAGTGTGTTCTTATTTGTTTTATGACAGATCTTGGGTTCCAAAATTTTGCTTGTTTTTCTATTTGTTTGTTTACTAATTGAGAATTTAGTTCTGGTGAGCTATGATTTTCTTTATTTTTCAGAAATAGGGTTGATCTCTTTTACATGAGTATTCATAGTTTTGTAAATACATATTATGCATAAAAGTATTTTAGATTATTGTTGTTCAGTAAATACTGTTGCAGTCAGATGTACTGAATGTTTCATCCAGAATAGGCAGCTCTTGTCAGCTGAGAAACTCTTGCTGTAGCCAGAAGGATTTCTGGCCACCTCTGATGACTTGAGGCTGGAGAAAGGTCTGTGTTGTGAAACACTTGGCAAGAGGAAAGACCTTGATTCGTAAGTCCTTGAAGGGCACACGGAAGAGTTCTGTTTCAGTGAGTCTGCACGCGGAAACTGAGCTCTRAGACAAAGGGATCTGTCCCTAGGGGTTATTCCAGGGAACCACGGCAACATTAACCTTGTGCATTTCTTCTTTAAAAAAGGTGTGCAAGCTTAAAACGTGGGCACGGCAAAAACTAAACCTGCCTGCAATAGTCCTCTGGGCAAATTTTGGTTGAAGTGAGGATCTTGCTTAAACAATCTTGCTCTGCTTTGTTTTTTCTGTTTCCTTTCCCCCTTTCTTTTTCTTTATTAATATTAATAATTTTAAATAATTTTTATTAAAATTTTACCTCATGCTTTTCTCCTGACTGCTTTTGAAGGAAAGGTTTGATTTTTTAAAATGTCTTCTGTGATTTTTAAAAGTTATTTTCAAAATGTATAAACTGAATTTTTTATGCACCCTGTAGCAACAATGCACTATTAGTAATATTCTGATCATAATACATGCTGGCAATGTCATTGAAATCTCAAAAGATTGCAATATTGCATGTTAGAAAAAATGTATCATAATATAATCTGAACTGTTCTATGGGGATTTAGAAAAATTCTGAGAAATATTAAACATAAAATTGGGATTCAGTAACAAAGATATAATATACATTTCAAGATAATATTTTGGTAATATTTATGAGATGAATGAAATCTCCTAAACTAATCTTCATTATTTAACTCTGCTTTATTAAATATAGAACTAAATCTTCAAAAACCTAGACATTGTTTCAGAGTCACCAATTCTAGCAGTTAAAAGACTGAGTTGTTTGAAAATATAAGGAAATTGAGATTAAAAAGTGTTTGATTATTTTTATCATTTTAATTCTAAGTGTTTTGTGTAATACCAAGGACTAGAGGATTTTTTATTTTAAATGAGAATTGAAATTTCCTTTATACAACAAGACTCAGATCCACAAATTTGGGCAGAAGAACAGGATCATGATACAGTTATGAATGAATGATRTTTCTGTTTTGCTCATTATATTCTGAATTATAAAATTAAAATGAGTGTGTATATATATATATATACAGAAGTTCTTTTTAAAAAGATATATTTGTACTGCCTACTGCAGATTGCAGCACAGTGATTAGGAAGGTACTTTGTTTGGGGCATTTTAACTTGATTTGCCAGCTGAAGAGCCAAAAATCTTAAAGGAATATCACTGTGCCCTTGCTGCAAAATAGGCAAGGCATTTAAAGATCTGGTTCTCTAATTTTCTTCCATGCTCTCATCCCTTTATTTCTGAGCACCTCAAACAAAGTGCATGGGTTTTTTATGAGATTTTGGTGACCTGCCTTTGCCGAGAGCACCCTGTCTGGATAAGCCACAGAGCAGAGCTTTGGCTCCACCAGCCCTGCTGACACTTTGCATGGGACCTCTGAATACTGCGAGAAAAGCAGAGCTTTCCTCGCTAAAGCCTGAACTCTGTGCTGTGTGGGATGGCAGGGGGGGCTTGCTTGGCTGGCCACCTCCTGCTCACATTAGCATAGCCCAGCCTATGTGGAGCTGCTCACCCAGTAGTACCTCCTTTTGCCACTGGACTGAGGCCAAAAGCACAAGCGTTGCAGGGAATATAAGGCGGGAGGTTACTGCAGAGAAACACAATCGAATATGAGACCAGATCAAATTTTTGAGAAGAGCAGAAAACGCTACTTTTACTATAAACAGTTCTTGCATTTAATATAGCTGTTTATACGAGCAAAACACTTGCTAAGTGTTTTATTGAATGTAGAACAGCTACAGAAATCTAAGTATTCTTTTTTTTTTTTTTTTTTTTTTTTTTTTTCCTTTGTAGTCCTGAAACTTTAAAGTCTAAGGAGAAAACTGGAGTCTGCCACAGACCAGGGTGCTTCTACACTGGTGCATTCTCTTCTGAAAGAGGAACAGCTTCTGAAGGGTGGCAGCAATGACAGGGACGGAAAGAAAACGGAGTGGAGTGTGGAGGAAGATCCGGGCTGTTGGCGTTGAGGACATCAAGCTGTGGTGCACAAGAAGGCTGCCCATTCTGAAATGGGCACCCGCCTACAATTGGAGGGAAAATTTGGTTCCTGATGCAGTTTCTGGGGTGATGCTAGCCATTCAACAGGTGACCCAAGGTACAGCTACACATTGGAGATTCATATCTTAAATCTGGTCATGCTGAATTGCTATCTTTTTTTTTTCTTTTTTTTTTATTTCTTTTCTTATCAAAACCTTGGGTTAAAACAAAGATGATATATCTATTATTATCTATTATTARATTAAATATAAATGAAAGTATGAAAAAAATGTACAGTCTTAATTCTTARGTATGTATAATGGATGTATGAATGTGGATAGAAATATGTAGTATTATTATAGCTGATATCTGTGTACTGGAATGTGATACATATCTTTTCCCTTTGACACTTGTTCAAACACATATTATAGGAGATAGTAGAAGAGTAGTTGTTTATAGCTATATGCAATATAGGATCAAGTARATGACCAGCCATTTCTATTTCACATGAAAACCAAAACACATCTACAAAATAATTGCTTTTTAAGAAATGCCCTTCTGTTCTATAAACAAACTTTGGCATTTATTGTGCTTTTACCCGTGGAAACCTGCAGCAATTATCAGTGCACTAAGGAGGCTGCTGCCAGGGCTGTGATGCCCAGAGCTCTGCCCACGTCCAGGGCTCGTGCAGCCGCTGTGCTGGTGTCAGGGTGCAGTGCATGATCCGGCACGTGTCTTTGCAAGAAGCAATGCAAGAAGTAGGGGTGGAGCTTGATTCCATTTGACAGCCTTGGAGAAAAGGGAGAAAAAAACAGAAATAAAAACACCATGAGCAGCAGGAACCAAAAAACCCTTTAGTGTGGGTTTCTAAAATGAGTTTGTCTGAGAAATAAATGCTTTGCCTTTATTGTTRTTTTTCTGTATTTTTTGTATGTCCTTGATAGTGTCACCTCTTCTGGCAATACTTTATACTTATCTCAGTCAAATCACAGCTTCTGCTCTACCTYTGATATATTTTAACTCCTTCCCTTATGTAAGCATATATACATGTTATTTCTTTACAATTTCTCATATTAGCCGTGCTTAACTATCATTCATGTTGTAAAATTATAGGCATTCCTTTAATCAAATAGCACTGGAGCTGGAAACAACCGGTTTGTGTAAGTATTTATGCTTTTAGGGTAATTAGGAACATCTGCATTGGCATGATTTAACTTTAAGAACCTTAATACTGTAACACTACAAAGTATCTAATTTCATTGGTATATGCATATACAACAACTGTAATTAAAATGCTGCTAATAATTGCATCTTGAAATCCATCAAAAATGTTAAGAGTAGTTCTATAGTGCTGGCAGTTTTAGCCAGCATTTTCTTGGTTGAGTACTGTACCAAGAATTAATATCAGATGAATTTAACAAGATCTCCTGAAGCTGGAAAATATTGGTTTTGATCTTTTTAGTATTTCATGTATTCTAAAAATAGTTTATCTTTATTTTACACTGTTTAAAAACAAATATGTTAAGATGCGTTTCTCCTTCTGTTTTTCTTTTCTCTCTCCTCATTTCTCAATGCTTTAGAATGATTTTAGGGAATCAGAAAGAAGGATCATTAGATATCAAAATATTTTATCATTCTTGTAATGTTCTAACCTATTGCAACATATTTATGTAGACACTGTTTGCATTAGGTCTTTTTATACTATTTTAATTCTTCCAGTTAACACGACCATATTATAATGTGTTCAGAGAGTGAGTTATGCAAGAAAATAGTAAGTCTAGTTTTTCACATGGCATGAAGGACAAAAGTGCACAAATTTTAAGAGCTCATAATCTTCTACTCACAAAATAAAACAAGAAGTCCATTAATAAAGTGAAAGACAGAAATTCTAAGAACGATAGAAAAAAATATAAACCACTGGTAATTGACATAGAGAATACTGTCATTTGGTGTTGTAGCAATAAAAGAAACCCGTGAAATATATTGAAAAATCTATAGTAGTATTAATCATTTTTCTGGGTGATAAGAGTCCAGTTCTACCAGAAGAAAGCAGTAGCTTGAAAATATTTGTGAAAAATCTTCCATCTTTCATCTTAGCTGTGTTTTTCACAATTCCTTCTGGTATTACCAAGTTCAAATTATAGAGCCTGAACAACTTCTCTGATTTGATGTGATGAATCCATGTTCCAATTCCTATGCAATTTTAGACAATATAGTTGACCTTTCTTTGTTACAGAAGGCTATAAAGAGGAGAGAGAAGTGTCTGTTCTTAAACCATGTATCATAGTCAAAGCAATAAGATAATGCTCATAATTGCTCTTACAGTTTTTGGAAATTGGTTCTACAGCCACTACAACAGTACTTCAACAGCAGCTTTTGCTGTCTTCTTTATATAAAATGAAGAACAAAGAGCACATCAAGCTAAAAACAGCAATTAATATATGCAGATAATGTTGGCTCTGACAAGAGTCTTTTTTAAAAGTCAAGGCTACATTTCTTTAGGGTTTCTTTTCTTCCCATTCCTTTCCCTTCCCTACCCTTCCCTTCTACCATTAACTTACCATTGGTTTTCAATGTCACAGTGTCAAAAATATTGGTTTATTTTTTGATTGATTTCTTCAAACTCCTGTAAGATACCCAAACTAGGTACTTAAAATAGAATGACTAGAGCTTATGCATCAGTTACTTCTTTAGGAATAAGTATCTTTCCTCACCACACACATAAAAGAGAAACTATATCCTGAGGTGACCAAGTATGACATAGCTGAGGTGAATGGTGTACAGGAAGTGTGCACCATCTGAATATTTGTCTCTGCTTCTGAGTAAATGTGTGGGAGAAATGAATAATTAGAAGGTAAAGTTACCTTCAAGGCAACAGCAATAACACCAAGCCTGAGATATTATCCTATCCTTAGTGTCTCACAATATTATCCAGTTAAAAAAATAGAAGAATACATAAGAATTATGTAATCTCTGCAGAAAGTGAATATTTTGAAGCTACCCTTCTGATGCTGTGTTCAAAAATATGTTTATACCATGTCTGTCATGTTCGACCATTCAGTGGGAATTCATAGATCAGTAGTACCTATTCTGATTTTAATTATGTCTCTAATTTTTTTTTTATTATGTTTCTAAAAATTGTATGATAATGTCTGGTAAAACCAGAACATATGAATTCTAAAAAGCTGTAATAAAGTTTAGCTTGTTGGGCATTAGACAGTCTATATAGGAAAAGAAAGCACTTACAAACATCCTGCTTGCTGGAAAGGTTCAGTTGGAGCTTACACAGTCCCAGACAGGAAAGTCAGTCATCCATGAGTCAAAATCAATAAAAGAAACTAGGCTTCATTAGTTCCAGCTCACAAAGCTATCATTTAATAATATAGATCTCAACACCTCATTTTTCAAACATAGAATCATTACTTTTACTCTACTATATGGCTAAGGTTGAAAAATAACCTTAGAATCTGAAAGGAAATTTGTCATTCACCGTTGAAGTTGGCTATATGTTTTCACAGACAGTTAAGAAAATTGAGCTTCCATGTTTTGGTAATGACTACCTAGTTTGCCCATGTTTATCAAAGATTTATTTTATTTTATTTTATTTTTTAGAAACTGGAGCAATGTTCTCTACCATCAACAAATAAAAGCATCCTTCACTTTTTCTCTAACTAGTGCTTCATTTCCTTTTTGTCTTTTTCTTTACAACTCAAATATAGCACCTGCCAGTACCATATGAGGATTTTTCTTTCAGTTTCATTGAGTCTCCCTCACCTTGTRCACAAATTCAGCTATAACACCCATATAAAGGAGTTATGAGTTCATAATCTGTTTTTAGKTTTTTTTTTTTTTTTTCAAACTGAAAYTGTGTTAAGCAATAAAATAAAGGTTCTGTAGGTTAGGCAACTAAATCTCAGCAACCCACTCTTCCATTCCTTGCTATTCATTGGGGAGGTGGTTGATACAATAATGAGATCTATTATGTGATTTACCTGACAAAATGTAGGCCTCTGCTTTATCAGGACTGATTAATTATACTGACATATTTCCATTAAGTCCTGGAATAGATATAGACATGAATGATGTAAACATTGAAATTTAGGTGCAATATTTCCTGCAGAGTGTACTGTAGCATTGTGAGTAATGGGCAGCTCATGTTTARCATGATTACAAGCAAGTCTTCATGTTTTCTGATCTATAGCTTATCACTACAGGCATAGTTTATTTATTATCAAGTATAGATTCATCTCTGACTAGTCTGTTTTTCTAGCCTTCTTCATCCAATCATCTTTTCAAATATATACATTTATGCCTTCTTTCAAGATTGGTATTATGCAATGAATGTTGATTTGTATATTGTATCTCAGTATTTGATTTTGAATTGTATCACAGTATTTGATTTTGAATCAAATTGTTTTTGGCTGTCGTGAACTGCAAGAAAATAAAATCTGAGTTTGCCTGAAGAAGGCTATAAAAACTTATCCTCTGCATATCAGAGAAATTATGTCTAAAGTTAGCATATTTTAAAATGTGCAGTAGTGTATACAAACTATTTGGGATACTCTTTGCAATCAAGGAACATAAATACTTCTGAAGTATAAACCAGAGTACTTTAAGTAAGGCATTATCTAATGTTGAAGTTAAGAATTAATACATGCAATTGCCTTACTCTTTCTGGATGTAGATTCCCAATATAAGAACCTAACATAAATCCTTCCTTCCAAGCTTCTTGCAAGTTCTTACCTGAGGTTTTGATAATTATAATCCTCTTTTGCAAGCTCTTGATGGTCAAAGTGATTCCTACTTAGGCATATATGTGATTTAATTTCTCTAATGTTATTTGCCAGGTTGTACTTTTCATTATGGTTTCTTGGAACTCATTACAGTGTCTAGTAAGAGCAAAATATTAATTCTACTTTATGGAAAGGAAAATTAGAAAAACAGAAACACAGCCTGGGTCCACACAATTCCATTCATAAATGTACTAAATTAAATGCTTGCCTGTCACAACAAGGACAGAACTAAGTTCACAAGGTAGATCCTTCACAAGTTTATGTTCCTCTGCAATATCTTCTGCTACTCTAAAAACAGGAAATTTTAAATTGAGGTCTTCCTCTATATTAATTAAGATAAATAATTTTCTTTCAAAAAGAAATATTGTCCCTGTATTTCCAGATTCATTCTTTCTCTTGTTTTTGTCACACAAACAATTTTTGTCTGGAATCAGAGATTTTTTTTTTTCTTTCAAATAAACATCTGTCTATGTCCTATCCTGCACTGCGGTCCAAAGCTTTGCATGTAGAAGCATATRAGTATAAGATCTGAACATTCAAATCAGTCAGATATGGGACCATGAAAGTGGTCTGTGATTTTTAAAAACATTTTTTTTTGTAGTTAGCTAATGGATGGGTATGTATTTTATACAGAATTTATATGTAACATTTGCTGGCTTTTCTGTGACCTATCATAATCAAGAAATGTGTTAGTGGGTCTTTTGGGGGGTTGTTGGGCAGCATGTGAGCCATGTTTTCTCTAAAAATAAAAGATGGTGTGTGATGAAATCAATATTGTTACTCATGCCAACTGCTTTTTTTCAGCAGGATTGATGCATTTTAATTAAAGTTAATTTAATCTTGAGCTGGATTTACGGCTAAACAACTAATTCCTTAACACTGCCTGGGGACCTTGCCATTGAAAAAATGGTCTATACTGGCTTCACGCATTCCAGAATTGGTGCCCAGTGTTTTGGAAGGCATGATGCCAAAACTTTTTTTTTTTTTTTTTTTTTTTAGCTTTTT